>NC_138509.1:76761332-77086034 GCF_964252035.2 Podarcis erhardii
GTGTATGCAATCTGCCAACAGAGGGCAACACTTGATGCAACTGATACAGTGGGCTCTAGTCCATGGAAACTTATGCCGCTAGTCCTGAAGATACTGTAAAACTTTTCTTTTCTTTTTAAAGGGGAGCTCACCAACCAGAGCTCTCTCCAAGTGGCTGCACTTCAAAGAGCCACTCTGCTGTCATTTGCACATGAGAACCAGGCCAAAAATTCTACACTGCTGTGCCAAGAAGGCTGACAGAGAAAGAGTGGCCGATACATTAGTTCAACACTGCCGGCGGAAGCCAAAGGATAAAATACTTTGGATATGGAAAGCTGTCCCAGAGAACCGGTGTGGCATGGTTCTCGACTCAACGGCAACTTATTGGGCCTTTTTTCCTTTGACACTTCTACCCCTTGCATCCAGCTCAAACACCAGACCAGCTTTTCTACTTGCCGCCCATCAATCACGTCACAACAGCAATTGAAGAGGCCTACAGCCTGTCTGGCAAGCCAACAGTGCAGACTGCCAAGTAGGAAGGTCAGATCGGAATTCCTTTTCGGGTGGAAAGGATAGAAAGGGGGAGGGAGCACTTTCTTCTTATTTTCTTGCGGAATTGCCAACTGGAAGGAAAGGCAAAGTAGCGTTAGCGGGAACATGTTGGTGTCAGCAAGGCCTCTAGGAAAAGAAACCAGGAGGTACACAGAGGAAGGGCCATAGCTCAGCAGCAGAGAATCTGCTCTGCATTCCGAAGGTCTGCTTGGATGATACAGTGTAAAGGTAAAGGTAAAGGACCCCTGGACAAAACAAATTCCTTCCAGTAGCACCTTAAAGACCAACTAAGTCAGTTCTTGGTATGAGCTTTCGTGTGCATGCACACTTCTTCAGATACACTGAAACAGAAGTTTCCAGACCCTTCTATATAGTGAGAAGGTGGGGAGGGGTATTACTCAGAAGGGTGGTAGGAATGGGTGATTGGCAGATAGCTGTGATGAGCCTGTTGACGACTCTTAACGACTGCAATAGGTCTTACAGGAAAAAGCAAGGGGTGAAAAGGTGAAAAATGGCTTTGTCATGTATAATGAGATAAGAATCCAAGATCTTTGTTCAGACCAGGTTTCTCCATGGAGATCAGTAAGCCCAAGAGGCTCAGTGGTTGAGACCACAGCGTCACCCATGTCCTGGAGGATACAGAGGTGCATGTGGGTAGAAACTAGCTTATTGCACATTTACACTATTGGCTCCACCCTCTTTAACCACTGGCGCCATCCAGCATTAGCACGTGGCCCTTGGAAGGCTCTGTCATGAACTGGCTGGAGACAGAGGAGCAGTGGGAGGCACCCAGGGGAACCCCCAGGGGAAGACGGCTCAGAGCCAGGGGATTGTTGCTGGGATGATGATGAATGGTCAGAGGGAGAGGAGTTAGCAGACTGGGAGGAGAAGGTGTCAGAAGCTGAAGGCACCAGAGGGTTTGGTGAGCAGGAAGAGGCTGTGGCAGAGAGCAGTCCAGAATCAGAGTCAGAAGTGGAAGCTGGAGAGAAGGGGGGGGGGGGGCAAGAGACACAGATAAGGCAGGCTGCTGAAGGAGCCAAGGAGTCTCACTCTCCTGCCGCAACCAGCTCCCCTCCCACCAGATCTCCTAGAACATGCAGAGAAATGAAAAGAGCAGGACAGAGATGGGTTGTGTGCAAACACAGTTTGTGACTATTTGGGAAAGACCCTGGGGAGGAGGAGCCGAGGAGAGAGTGGTGGGAAGGTGGGGACCTTCAGTACTTGCAACTGTTTCATTGGCGCAAAACCTACTGAGAAGAGTTTCTGGGATCACCAGGCCTGCGCTGTTGTGTTTCTCTGCATAAGGAGTTATTGCGGACTTGTCAAGTTTGTTCTCGTTTTCAAAGGAACAGACCATTCCATAGATAAACCATGGAATTCGCTCCCATAGGAGTGCGGCCATTTTGGATGGCTTTAAAAGAGACTGAGACAAATTCAAGGGGGGGTAAGTATCAATGGCTACCAGCCAGTGTTCTCCCTTCACAGTCAGAGGTCGTATGCCTCAGGCTTCCCATAGTCCTTTGCCTGGCGACTGCGATAACAGGATGCTGGACAAGATGGGCCGCTGACCTGATCTGGCCACCTCTTCTGGTGTTCTTATACCATTTTTCTCTTTAAGAAGGAATACTTTCACCACACAGGTGGTTTTTTCTTGTAGTCTGGGAAACTGTTCTTTGCATATAACCATATTAGGAGAAGGAATCAATCTAGACCCAATGTAAGACAGTGTCAGTATCAATATGGATTGTAAATTAAATGCACGCAGCTAAGAAGATGGTCCTGCCATAATAAGCACTAGACGTCAATACATCATGAAGAAATACAAGAGATAAACACACCGGCAGAGATCTCAGAAATATTGAGCTGGGAATATGAGATCTTTAGCTCATAAACTTACGGCATGAGTCAGGGACTAGAAAGCAATGGGAGAAGCAAAACCAGGCAGAACAACTGTTAATTTCAATCACTTTTTACCTCAAGACTTATCTACAGTGTTACTACCGTTTAGTTGCTTTATTGTTGATAGATCCTCCACAGGTACTTTTGTGTGCTTCCCTGCAAACATAGATGCAGGGGAGATATAAAGCAAAAGCAACACGCCGTACAGGAAGAGCCAAACTTTCCATCTCATCATCGGAAGCAGTGCAAGAGAAAAACACACAGACACACGTGTTTGTAATTGGAAGTGCAGGCCAGGACACAGACCTGGAAAAAAACTAGGCCCCCACCTTGTTCATGGCACAACTTCAAAAGAATTTTTTAATTCCTCTGGTGCTGAATAATGTGAGGGCAACAGACAGAGGTGTAGCCTGCTTTCACTAAAAGGTTTTGAACCAGCTATTGCCAGAAGGGTGGTTTTGACTTCTTATCCAGTTTCCATTCTGCTTGTGTTGTCTGGTGGGATGTTGGCACAAGAGAACTGGCTTCGGGGCTCAAGCAGCGTTCCAAAAAATCTGCTTGCTTAAATACCTGACATGAACTCAACGAAACAGATTTTATAGCATTGGGATATGACTGGGGGGAAATGGGTCTTACTGCCACTGAACTGCAAACACCGGTGCTCTGAAAACCAGAATTTGCAAATTAGGAGACAAAACATAATTCAGCAGTAGAGCACAGGCTCTACATACACAAGGTCCCAGGCTCAATCCCAGCATCTCCTGCTAGAGCTGGGAGTGTCCCCTATCTGTAGAGCCGCCACCACTGAGAGTAGACCAATGGACCAATGGTCTGATTCAGTATAAGGCAGTTTTCAATGTCTGGGAATATATGCTGTGGTCCCCCACCTCCAGCATGAATCTCCTCTTCCCTTGTCAGCTTTATCTCTAGCTTAGTAGTCACATCCATGTAGGTATTAACCATGGTTAATGCTAATCAGGTTCCCTCTTAACCAGGTTTTATAAATCCAGTTCAGATCCTGATTTTACATAGAATTATGATTCCCGAAAGAAAAGCATGCAGTGCAATTATATGCATATCTACTCAAACAAGCTCCAACTGAATTCAACTGGACTTACTCTGGGTAAATGTGAATAGGGTTGTAACTGCTATGATTAATAAAGAGAAAGTCACTTCTTTTTTCAAATAGCACGCTCATGTGATGAAATGCCGTTGCACTCAGAAATTGCTTTTGGGCTTCCCATAGGCATTTGGTTGACCACTGGGAGATCATGATGCTGAACTAGATGGGCCATTGGCTAATCCAGTAGGTTCTTCTCACATTCTCAATGACTACATTGGCCCAGGCTGCAATGCAACAGGCAAACCATTCAGGAAGCATTCTCCATCAGGCTTTCTGTGCACTTGGAATCACAGTTCGTAATTGCATTGTCTAACCTGAGTATGCATGGGACTGTACATGGAACCAACCAACCAACCAACCAACCAGAGCCCTATGTGAATTACAGCCTAGTCTTCCCCAATCTCAACTGCTCAGGTGCTGTATTAATATTCACTAATTCAAAATAACAACTTTGCATTTGTCTAAAAACTTGAATACATCCTCATCTGCTTAGTTTGGTTAACTTTGGCTCACATAATCTGAAGCATATTGCGATTTTCTGTCATAATCTCTTAATGCTTCCGTCAGTATTAGTTATTTATTAAAACAATCTCTGTACTGCTTTTCATGTAAACATCATAAGGCAGTGTACAAAAAAAGAGTACGTTAAAACTTAAAGAATAAACACAATAGCAGCCAACATTAGGTCCAAATACCTGGCCACACCTAGGTTACAGCTTGTGGTTTGTCTGGAGAGAGATAAACCATAAGCCTGAATTCAGATGATATACTGAGCCAAACCATGGCTTCACTCAGCATAGCACAGCAAGAAAACCACCAAAGAAAAGAAAAGAAAAGAAAAGAAAAGCAGCTGCAATCTTCTTTCCAGGAGTCTGTATGTTTGCTAATTCATACTAAATCATGGTCTGGCTTAGGGTTACATATGAGCAAGAGAATTATTACAGTCAACTGGCCTATGAAAAATTCATTTTTAGCAGACACCACAGTGCCATCAGTCTAATTCAAATGGGAGGTGATTCTAAGAATTCACTTTGCAAAGAAGTATGCAAGTATCTTAAGTAAGTACATACACCAATCTGGTCAGGGAGGCCGAGAGCTGCATCTGAGGGGTGAGGGTCTGTCAATTATGGGCTTTCTCTTCCACTGGGGTCTTACCATTTTTACTATGTTTTATTAGGCCAATTCAAACCTCTGTATAGGCAGCTATGTCATGATTGGTGTGAAGCAATAAGAGTGTTAATTTCAGTTTTTAACAACGTATTACTCACTCTGATCCTTAGGATATTGCCGGAAGCAAGCTCACTATTACCATTTGGTATGACTCACTTAATTGTCCCCTAGCCTTCGGGGGTTTACTCAGGTTTATTCTTTATATTTGATTCTCATGATACATTTGCCACTGTCCAGTGACTCAGAGAGCAATCCCACACTCCCCCTTTATGCTCCAGATAAAAGTCGCTGAGATAGTTGACAAGAGAAAGCAAACAGAAAGGAAGATTATCGTAGCACAAATAACACTCATTTGGTTCGGCGTTGCAAATCCAAACGCAGATCCACAAAGTGAACTTGAAGAACTAACTCCCAAGTTATCTGTGTATGGTTATGCATACCATCAACTCACAAGTTAATGTGGTTTCTCTATCAAAGTAAAACATAGCACAAACTAAGAACCCCCCAATTGTCCATATTTTCCAGGGACATCTCTGATTTACAGAAGCCAGGGTGGTTTCTGATTTGATCCCAGAATGTCCCACTTTCCCTTAAAGGTAAAGGGGCCCCTGACCATTAGGCCCAGTCATGACCAACTCTGGAGTTGCGGTGCTCATCTCGCTTTATTGGCCGAGGGAGCCGGCATACAGCTTTCGGGTCATGTGGCCAGCATGACTAAGCCACTTCTGGAGAACCAGAGCAGCGCATGGAAATGCCGTTTACCTTCCCGCCGGAGCAGTACCTATTTATCTACTTGCACTTTGATGTGCTTTCAAACTAGGGTGGCAGGAGCAGGGACTGAGCAATGGGAGCTCACCCCATCGCGGGGATTCGAACTGCCGACCTTCTGATCGGCAAGTCCTAGGCTCTGTGGTTTAACCCACAGCGCCACCTGTGTCCCTTCCACTTTCCCTTAGGACATCCCTATTTTCATTGAAGAAATGTTGGAGTGTATGGAGTTATCTGACCCCCTGAGCCATCTGAGCAGCCCTGTATAGGAAAGTTTTTTTAATGTTTATATTTTATTATGTTTTTTTATATGTTGGAACCTGCCCAGAATGGCAACCCAGTCTGATGGGTGAGGTATAAATAGTTTAAAATTATTGTTGTTATTATTATTATTATTAGATAGGTTGTCCCTATTTTCATCAGAAAACTGTTGGAGGGTGTGCACATTTTCTATGACCTGATACCAAGAAAGACTTCCAGGAACAGCTATCAAGGGGGGGGCGGCCCTCTGATATCACCCTCACTGCCTCCCAATGAAGGCCTTAACCCAGAAGGGAAAATACATCAGTTTATGAATCACAAGAAGTTAGGCAATATCCCCCCACCTGTCATACTGAGTGTCCATCAAAAGGGAAGCTTTTTATTATTTGGAATTGTGCTGCTGTTTGCACAGAGTCCAATGCCCTTTCTGAACATCCTGTTACTCACCCAGGTTGGGCTGCGACATTGCCATGGATCTCTGCGATACAGGGGTGGAAGCGGCTGAAGGATGATGGCTCATGTGGTTCAATGGCTGGGTCATGGTCTTTCGAGGATCTTGCCACGTTGTAATCTTCTCTATATGGCTGCAAAACAGAAACGTAGGCATTTTAGGCTGAGAGGAACTGAGGAGATTTCAAGCCACAAATATGACCCGGAGCTCCGATTGTCCATCTGTGCACGGCAGCCATTCCCCCTAACTTTTGCTAGGTCTTACAACTGTAATATTCATCAGTATCCAAAAAATTCCCATCATCCCTGACCGCTGGTCCTGCTCCCTTGGGATGATGGGAGTTGTAGTCCAAAAACAGCTGGGAGTTTCCAAGTTTGGGAAACGCCAGTTTATACAATATGCCTTTGTACTCTGATCGTTCTTCCCCCCACTATCCTGTTTGCAACCAGGATTGGTTTGTGTGCCCCCTAATGTAAATGCCTTATGAATAATAATAATTAAAAAAAAACAGAAGTCATTCGAATATGAAAAGATATACACTCTGTCACAACTTTTACAAGTAATTCGAAGCTTGGTTTCACCTTTACCCTACATTTTCAAACTTTGCAGCTCAAGGTCACTTTCACTTTGTACGTCTCACATGCCCTTCCTTCCAGCAACTGACTCATTTCCTCACTTCAAGGTTTCCTTTCAATACTAATTCATTCTCCCTTTGTATGACACCATGCAATGTTTGCCTTTCCTGTATTCTTTAGGTTCCCAAGCCGCCCACCCCCTTCCCTCTGATTTTGACTCATTTCAGAATAAAGACTTGAATAATATATTGGGCTGAAAGAGTTCCCTTGTGAAAATAACCTGTGTGCGATTCCTTCAGTACAGTCATACCTTGGATCCCGAACGCCTTGCGAGTCGAACGCTTTGGCTCCCGATCGGAGCAAACCCGGAAGCGAGTGTTCCAGTTTGCAAACGTTCTTTGGAACCCGAATGTCTGCTACAGCTTCCGATTGGCTGCAGGAGCTTCCTGCAGCCAATCAGCAGTCGTGCCTTGGTTTCCGAACATTTTGGAAGTCGAATGGACTTCCGGAATGGATTCCATTCGACTTCCAAGGTACGACTGTATTACGTAAAGGTAAAGGGACCCCTGACCATTAGGTCCAGTCATGACCGACTCTGGGGT
This sequence comes from Podarcis erhardii, assembly GCF_964252035.2. Lineage (NCBI taxonomy): Eukaryota > Metazoa > Chordata > Lepidosauria > Squamata > Lacertidae > Podarcis > Podarcis erhardii. Next base: position 76,768,713 of record NC_138509.1, read on the forward strand.
TGTGGCGCTCATCTCGCTTTACTGGCCGAGGGAGCTAGCGTACAGCTTCCAGGTCATGTGGCCAGCATGACTAAGCCGCTTCTGGCAAACCAGAGCAGCGCATGGAAACGCCGTTTACCTTCCCACCAGAGCGGTACCTATTTATCTACTTGCACTTTGACGTGCTTTTGAACTGCTAGGTTGGCAGGAGAAGGGACCAAGCAACGGGAGCTCACCCCGTTGCAGGGATTCGAACCGCCGTCCTAGGCTCTGTGGTTTAACCCACAGCACCACCCACATTACGACCTTAAATGAGAATGCTTCTAGCAGAAATGAGAGTAGGTTAATATCTATTTGACTGCTGGATAAAGTTTACAAATTTGGCAAAGGATAGGTTCCCAAAGGCATGTTTATGAGAATAATTGCGATGAAGCTCTCCTTGGTTGCCCATTTGGTCTTAGTGCCTTAAATGAGCCATGCCCATATTTTTTCCACAAACTAGTTCTTAGAATCAGAAATCACACAGACTTTATCATCTAGCTCAGCAATGACTGACTGGCAGAAGCTCTCTTGATTCTGGAGAAGAGATCTTGCTCATATTTAAGTAAAGGTAAGGGTACCCCTGACCATCAGGTCCAGTCGTGACCGACTCTGGGGTTGCGAGCTCGCCTCGCTCAAGAGGCCGGGAGCCGGCGCTTGTCCGCAGACAGCTTCCGGGTCACGTGGCCAGCGTGACTAAGCCGCTTCTGGCGAACCAGCGCAGCACACGGAAATGCCGGTTACCTTCCCGCTGGAGTGGTCCCTATTTATCTACTTGCACTTTGAGGTGCTTTCGAACTGCTAGGTTGGCAGGAGCTGGGACCGAGCAACGGGACTCACTCCATCACGGGGATTCGAACCGCCAACCTTCCGATCAGCAAGTCCTAGGCTCTGTGGTTTAACCCACAGTGCCACCTGCGTCCCTGCGCCACCCACGTCTCCACCCATATTTAAGTGCTCGCCCCCAAAACTGGGAATGCCAAAGACTGAACCTGGGAGCTCCTTTCCAAAAACCAAATTCTGAAATGAATGGATAAACTGGTAGTTTCAAAATATAAAGACAGGTTTACACTTAAATTCCATTCATTGAGGGCTGATGCACATACAACAGTCTCCATATTGCAGTGTTTCACCATATTCTTTTGCCATACTAGTTTTAGCCAGTATTTAAGCAGATATAAGTTTCCTTTCTCCTGCATAAAAAAGATAAAAGCTGCAGGTGGTGACACGCTTGGGATTTTAGGAGAAATTAGGAACGTTACTGAAAACATACAACTTGGCTGCAAGTTGTAAAGGGAAGCTGTTTAAAATCCAACTTAGCACCTCCATTCAAAACTCAGCTTTCTTCCTGAGGTCCAAAATGTAGCTGAACCTTTTACCACAAGGGCCGCCAACATGGTGCCCGTGTGCACAATGGTGCCCTTGAGGTCTTCCCATGGTGCCCACAAAGGATCTGAACGCCCCCGTCCCCCCAAGAAAAGGACGTAGAGATTAAGGAGAAGCTGGAAGAGCAATACTTTTCCTACTTCCTTGTTCAGCTCTACCTGTTCCCCAAGACTTAGATTAATTCTAGTAGATTTTACTTTCACCCCAATCCCTAGGGGAAAATAATGTGAGTATGCACATACTTTCTCTCTGTTGTTCGGTATGGGGCTGATCTGAGGGGTAAGTGACCAGAGGGTGTGTTGCCTAAAACCCAAATATGCTGATGGGCCTTAAAAAAGGGTGAGCACTGTTTTATTGTTTCACCTGCATAATTGCAATAAGACCTGCACCAGCTGTTGGTACTTCCAGGAGGCTGCGGAAAAGACTTGCCATCATTGCCCACCCTGCCATTTGAATTTTGCTGTAATTGTAGGAGAAATGTGAGAGCCTATGTCATCTAGCCTGTATGCCAGCTGTATGGCATCTACCCCTCTCCTCTGAACTGCATTTATGAAACATTCCTTGGCCAGTACCAGAAACTTTATTGTTGCTTAACTTTCATTTTTGCCTTGTATTTATGCAATTTAAGCCTAGATATACATATATAGTATGTATTTCCAGTGTTCTGATGTATTGAATGTTTGCTGTAGCACAGCTTGCTGTGGGAAAGCAACATACGGTATAAGTAAAATCAATTAATATTTGGACAAGGTCCAAAATACTAGACCTACCTTCAATAAATGCTAGAGGGAGCAACTGCAAAGGCTTATTTTAACAATGCTGCCACTTTAAAAGCAGCCATTGTTTTCGGTTGCTGGCATGCTGTAAATGTCACAGCGCCAAGTGATATCTACTCTTTTGGGAAACACATTTGTCACACAGCACTCCCTTGCTGCAGCATTTGCTTTCTCGCTCACCAATTGAGAATGGAAGGAACCGCAGAGCCTGGTGTTTTGTTTTGCTCCTCTTTGCCAGCCAATACTCTAACCCTTCATGTAATCTGGACCAAACCCACTGGAAATGCCCCTGTTTTCTGCAAAGGGATTTGAAATGCTGAGCCCTGCCAGCTGCTTCCTGTCCCTCCTTAGCTACTGGGGGTGGGGGGAATAAGGAAGCAAAACAACACAAAGTACAGTGGTACCTCGGGTTACAGACGCTTCAGGTTACAGACTCCGCTAACCCAGAAATAGTACTTCGGGTTAAGAACTTTGCTTCAGGATGAGAACAGAAATCGTGCTCTGGCGGTGCAGTAGCAGCAGGGGCCCTCATTAGCTAAAGTGGTGCCTCAGGTTAAGAACTGTTTCAGGTTAAGAACAGACCTCCAGAACGAATTAAGTTCTTAACCCAAGGTACCACTGTACTGAAGCTGAGGTCACACAGAAAGGAAAAAGCAAGAGCGGACACATGAAACACAGAGATAGATTTCAGGTTGTTAGAATGAGAGATGTTGTAACTTTGACTGTCATGGCTTCCCCCCAAAGACTCCTAGGACCTGTAGGAGCTGTTGAGTGATTCTTTGACAAAATACAGTTCCTGGGATTCTTTGGGAGAAGCCATGCCTGTCTAAGTGGTGGGAGAAGGCTTTAAATGTGTGGTTTGGATGTGACCAACGCCACCCAGTGATCTTCAACACTGAATGGGGATTTGAACCCTCATCTCCCAGCTTCTTGTCCAACACTCTGTGTCAGGTATACTGGGCTTCTCAGAACTTTAGCTTTCAAACACCCCACCTCGAACACATAATTGTTGAGCTTCCAGTGGCCTCGTGAAAAGTTTGAAAGCGTGTAAGCAATGATTCTTCACATGCACAGGCATCGCTCAATCTCTCCTCACTTGATTAGTCAACAGAGTGACTCATAGTTAAGCACATAAACTGCCTTCCCTGAAAAGTCCTGGGAGGTGAAGAAAACTATCTGTAGTGTGGTGTTTGCACCACAATGCCTCTTCCCAACGTGAGAGTCATTACCTGGCGTTGCAGTCAATCTATCAATGACCATGCTTTCATCCACAGAGAGCTCACTTCCAACAGATTTGCACAACAGACAGAAACAAGTAACTGGGCATTGCTGCAGAGATTTCCAGATACGATGCAGAGCTCAACTAGAGGGAACAGGGACTCAAATATGCCAAACGATGCAACAGAAGGTATTCGACGCTGCCTGAAAAACTGATCAAAAGGTGCAGGGTGCATAAATCTGAAACTCTGCAGCTGCACAAGAGAGAGAGGAATGCTCTATGCAAACATTAGATGTTCAAACTGCCTGAAGCTAGAAGCCAGGGAGTGCCCTGGATTGCCCTTCTGGTGCCATCCTGGCGAAGGAAAAGCATTTCAACTTCATTCAAGAGCATGGAGGTGGAATCTATTTGGCCTCACTCTGAGATACATCTAAATGTTCTCCTAGTTCAAGGAATTCAAAGGAAAGCTGCACTTAGCAAACATGGCTTAACTTCATAAGGTGCGGAAAGCTGCTTATTTATTTTTAAAGACTGGTTTATAATTAGCCCCCAAATTTCAGCTATCCCTAGAAAAAAATGTCTAAGGCTTTTTATAGGCCTAGAAAGCTGAGGCAAGTATGAAAAAAGGAGAGAGATTCTTTTTATACTTGGATTCAAGAGAGCCATTCACTATCAATGTATTCAGACACGTAGAATAATTGCTCCTTGGTTTCTTTGGCGAAAGTAAGCATTCTATACACGGTTATAAACAAAATCGGTACATTGGGTAAAACCAACTTCAGTTTGTGAATGTACAGATTTTGACCCAAAACCTGACCATTATCATGCACACCCCCTGAGTATTTCTGCCTAGCTGGAATATGTCCTTAAACGCTGAAAATGCTTATTGCTTGTCTGGATATGCGAGTGCGAAGTCTACTGTACCAAGCTAAAATTCACTTTTGTAGCTCTGGCCACTTTTGCCTCTTATCCCTACAGCCACAGGAATGCGGCCCCTGTTAGCCTGCTCAGAGGGGAATGTGGCCCCGGGGCTGAGAAAGATTCCCCACCCCTAATTCAAAGTCTGCTGGAACCAGGACGTGCCAGTGTCTCTGAAAAAGAGAGGTCACTGAAGCAATATGAAACTGCCACATTATTGATTGAAAAAGAAGGCAAACGTTTGTAGGGATTAAATCCTTTAGAGGGGTAAAAACAGGGAACGGGGAATACGAACCCAGCATAATTCATGGCAAACTTTAAGAGAGAACAAAATCTTTGCATAAGCTTACGGAAAGCTTAAGACAGGTAAATCCTGAAGTTTGGTCGGTGACAGCAATCCGCAACCATTGTGTCAGCAGCAGGTTAGGCAAACCTGCTCTGCAGGCGTGTCAGGCTTCTGTCAGAGTTCCTGGTTGCAAATAGGAGCATGTGGTTCTCAAAAAGGGGCTTCTAGGCCAGGTAAGTGAAGGCCAGTAGATGGGTCTCAAAACAACAATGACAGGATGCAAGAGTACCTTACTGCAAAGTTATTTGCAGCTTCTGGCATCCTTAAACTAGAATGCAGATTCTGAAAAACATCCTATTGTCATTTTATTCGTCACATAAGAATATTCGGCGCTCCCTCTATTAGTGAATTCATTCATTTATTTATCAAAACATTTCTGTACTGCTCTTCATCCTATCTGGATTTCAGGGTAGCATACAACATAATTTTGCAAACTAAATTGCACTGTAATGTAAATGTAATAATAATAATAATAATACCACCTCAGCAGACCAGGACTTGTAGAAGATTAAAATTCCTGGGTTAAATTAGGAAAATAAAAAATAAAATTTGGCCTGACTCCAAAAAACTTGCACCATACGCAGGCCTCTCCTTGGTAGTGGCGCCCGCCCTGTGGAACGCCCTCCCATCAGATGTCAAGGAAATAACTATCTGACTTTTAGAAGACCTCTGAAGGCAACCCTGTTTAGGGAAGTTTTTAATGTTTTGTGTTTTGTCATGTTTTTAATATTCTGTTGGGAGCCGCCCAGGGTGGCTGGGGAAACCCAGACAGATGGGCGGGGTATGTATGTATGTAATAAATAAATAAATACCATCATCATCGTCTTTGGGAAGGACATTCCCTGATGAGGGGGTCACTACTGAAAAGGCCCTGTCTCTTGTACAACTTGCCGCTGATAAAGAAAGCATCTGGAGAAGAGCCTGAGCAGATCTTAAAGCAGATATTATTAGTATTATTATTATTAGTAGAAGTAGTATATCCTGCCCTACACCTGGAGATCTCAGGGCGGTTACTGTTGTGCCAACAGGACCAGAACCCAAACTGGGCCACTGAAACCCTGACAGTAGGTGTAGCAGACCAATGTACTTTAATGGTCCAACTTGGGATAAGGCGGCTCCCTATATTTCCATATAACTGGTGTTAAAGGGGAGGTGGTGGAGACATGCCAAAACAGACTGAAGAGGATTGAACATGCTCACTAGCCATGGAAAGTTGACTTTAGGTTGGAAAATGAAAGTGGATAACAGTGAGACACGGGCCTTGCTTGAGCTCTGAACAAGAGCACTCCTGTTGGGTCAGTCATACTTGTGTATATTTTTTGGAAAGTCAGTGTGTCACATTAGTCCCTAATGCACACTCAGTTGAATGTTCAACATAGCTGGGAGGGGGCCGTGGAGCAACAGCAGCACCCCTCTTTCTCTCCCTCACGCTATGGGGAGAGGCGAAGCTGCCCGGTCCCCCAATGCTTGGCTGAACAGCTGAGGGTTGGATAAGCGAAAGGCTAAATCTCTGTCACCTCTCCCCCCCTCCCATAGCCGTTCAACTAAACAGCTACAGCGACAGCTGTAAGGAGGGAAGGGGCAGCAATGATGGCTGACACTGCCTCTTGCCGGATGAGAATTTTTTCTCCGCCCTTCGACTCTGGTTAGTGCAAGTTAAGGGCAAGGGGTCTCCTGGTTGGACTACTTTGCAGAGCGAGCCTGAGAATCAGAATCGAGGCAGTTTGGGGCCAAGCGCTACATTCCCCCGCGGGGTTACGTTTCCTTTCTGAACTTCCCACTTGAAAAGATCACATGTCCTCCAGCATTTTGTACTAATGACACACACAAGATCTTTTAAAAGAGGGACTAGCTTCTAACCCCTCACTTCCACTGCATCCTAGCCAAGAGAGGGAGAAAAAGAACCAGGGCTGGTGTTTTTTCTCCCCACAACCAGCAGGCAGCAGCAGGAAAAATATTGCCAGTCCTTTTCCACTACTCTCCAGCTGTAATGATCCATCTCTCTGCACCAGTCTCTGTTTCCTGGATTTAATATTATACAGGCTCATGAAACCAGATTGGAATACTCACTCAACACCTAAGCATTAATTGTTTTATAATAATAATAAAAAAGAAGAAGAAGAGGAAGAGGAAGAGGAAGAAGAAGAAAGGAAACATAGAGATTTGCAAAAATCTCCTATTTTTGTTTAAGGGGCTATTATAAACGTACATATTGTACACAGCTATCACACGGGGGTTCCATTATCAGGGCTCTGCCGTGTTCCTGGGATGGAAGGGAGAGTGGATTTTGCGGCTGGGTTACATCAAAGGAAGGCGGCTTTAGAGCAAGTGGGAAGTTGATGACTCATCAACTTCAGCAACCCACATGTTTTCACTCATTTACTGCTCTTCACAGGGTGACAGCTTACATTGTCCTGCACAATAACAGCTTCCACCTCTACAGAGCCATTACTAAACATTGGGACATCTGTTTACAGAAAACCATTGCTCAACTGCTTTTGTTGTTCTTGTTGCCTTCTGAAAAAAAAAGAGGTGTTCATCCCCCCCACTATTTCTCCTTCAGAATCATCAACACAAGCTTTCCTTTCTTCTATGGCGGGGTGGCCAACTCCCAAGAGACTGCGATCTACTCACAGCCTTATAAACTGGCAGTGATCTACCCCCTTTTTTGAGGTTCAGGTCAAAATGTTGAGCTTTTTTTAGGGGAGACTAAGTGGTTGAGTGATCTACCTGTTGGACGTGCCTGTTCTATGGTATTGCTATGGTGATGGTTGGCAGGCAATTAAAGGCAACATCTCTAGAGCAGGTAATTGACCTTAAGGCCAAATGCTGTGAGTCAAAGGCCTCAACTCTCTATCAGACTTTCCAGCACTTGACAGATATATTAGGCAGAGTTGTGAGAAAAGCAAGAGGGAACAAGCTGGGATGAGAGTGGGAAGAAGAGGAGGGATCTTGTGGACCGGCCTTCCCTGGAAAATAGCATTTGGAAACATTTACTTTTCTGCATGCACAAGTCCACGTGAATATCGTTGTCACCCAGTCCCCCATTCTCAAAAAATACTTTTAACGAAACAGCAGGATCAAATGAGGATACACCTGGGGTCTTTCTTTCGGTGGCGCTGTGGGTTAAACCACAGAGCCTAGGACTTGCTGATCAGAAGGTCAGCGGTTCGAATCCCCGCAACGGGGTGAGCTCCCGTTGCTAGGTCCCAGCTCCTGCCAAACTAGCAGTTCAAAAGCACGCCAAAAAGTGCAAATAGATAAATAGGTACTACTCCGGCAGGAAGACAAACAGCATTTCCGTGCACTGCTCTGGTTTCCTGCGCTGCTCTGGTTTCACCAGAAGCAGCTTAGTCGTGCTGGCCACATGACCCAGAAAGACTGTCTGCGGACAGACGTCAGCTCCCTCGGCCTGTAAAGTGAGATGAGCGCCGCAATCCAAGAGTCGTCTGCGACTGGACTTAACTGTCAGGGGTCCTTTACCTTTTTTACATATCCTTCTGACCCTCTCTTTTCCCCCCAGGACTTTGTGATGAAAGACAAAGATGATGGTGAGGAAAGTGGTATTATCTTGCTTACTGCTGCTCTCAGTTTTGCAAGGCAAGCTCCAGCCTGCTCTGTATACAATGCCCTCCAGCCCTTGTGACCACTCCCTTGACTGAAAGGCATACAAACTCGCTCACCTCAAGTGCTAATCTCTGCCTCTCCACCTGCATACGGTATCAGGGCCTCGCTGGGCAGGAAAATGCAGCAATAGCCCCCTCCAAGTACCTCAGCCCTTTTGCATTTGTGGCTCCACTAGAATTCTATTCGTTGCATTTCTGAAATGCATGTTAAGTGGTTGCTCCCTTTTTTTTTTTTTTGGTATTTCATTTTAACAGCACTTCAGAGAGGTATATAGTATCTGGGAAGTGAGTGAGACTGGAAATATATGTACATTGTTATTGGGACCAGTTCAGGTTACTTACAGTGGTGGCATACCCTCCAACATTTCTCTGGTGAAAATAGGGACGTTCCATTCCATAATGATAATTTCACTATTTATATCCCACACATCTTACTCGGCTGCCCCAGCTACTCTGGGTAGCTTCCAACATACATAAAAACATAATAAAGCATTAAACATTAAAAAAAACACAACCACTTCCCTATGCAGTGGTACCTCGGGTTAAGTACTTAATTCGTTCCGGAGGTCTGTACTTAACCTGAAACTGTTCTTAACCTGAAGCACTTTAGCTAATGGGGCCTCCTGCTGCCGCCACGCTGCCGGAGCACGATTTCTGTTCTCAACCTGAAGCAAAGTTCTTAACCTGAAGCACTATTTCTGGGTTAGCGGAGTCTGTAACCTGAAGTGTATGTAACCCGAGGTACCACTGTACAGGATTGCCTTCAGACGGCTCGGGGGTCGGATAACTCCATACCCTCCAACATTTCTCCAATGAAAATGGGGACATCTTAAGGAAAAGCGGGACATTCCAGGATCAAAATAGAAACCGGGACGGCTTCTCTAAATCAGGGATGTCCCTGGAAAATAGGGACACTTGGAGGGACTGTGGTGGAAGGGTGCAGTAGATGACACAGCATAAGGGGCATTGTGGGAAATTTAAATGGTGGCTTGCTGGCCCAGACTTCAGGGCAGGTATCTGGGCCTGTGGGCACTGTCTGGGATGTGGGGTCTCAGCAACTATCTAAGAGCAGGGATGGGGAACCTGTTGCCCCTCAAATGTTGGGACTACAGCTCCCAACCTCCCTAACCATTGGCCATGCTGGCTGGGGCTGGTGGGACTTGGAGGCAAGCACCATTGGGAGGGTCACATGCTCCTCACCCCTGTGTTATATCCCTACATCTACAGTTCCCAAGATTCAGTGGGGAGAGGAATGTTCCATGTGTTTAAAGCACTGATGCAGATGTTCCCTGACAAAACTGGCTTTCCCAAGACTGGCCAGTGTGCATGTGGATGAACTGGGGGTTCTCCTCTAAAAGCTGAGGAAAGGGCACTAGTGACAATATAGTCAAGCGGTTCTCACCCCTTTGAGAACAGATAAAAAAATTGCCAGAAAGACCAAGATCTATAGGATCCTAAGCATACTCATCCCAGAATATTGCTGCGCCTTATACCACACAATTAAACTTATTTAACGAAGCTACGAACATGAATTTGACCAAACTGCGGGAGGCAGTGGAAGACAGGAGTGCCTGGCGTGCGCTGGTCCATGGGGTCACAAAGAGTCGGACGTGACTAAACGACTAAACAACAACAAAACTTATTTATTACCACATTTAAGGGGCCTTTGACACAGCAGAACCATCAATTCCTCTAAGACAGGCAAATAGCTTTCATGGTCTGTATCTGTATTGGAACTGTTTTTCAGATGTTTTTATTGTTTTATTGTTTGGTTTTTTGCTATCCTGGGCTCCTTTGGGAGGAAGGTTAGGACAGAAACTATACTACTACTACTAATAATAATCATCATCATACAAATTTGCTGCCTGCTGCTATGAATACATAACCTCGATTCATTCATTACAAAAGCGGTGTTGGCTATAGAATGGGATGGTTAGTGTGGAAATAAAAATCCACCAAGGAAGTGGAAATAATAGAATTTTCTGCATTTCATTTAATCCGATCAGGGAAAGCATTCTGAGCCAATTTCACAATCGTACCCTTTTTGACAGCTGCTGAAACCAGCATAAGGCTCAAGTGGGTGGGGGCTTCCACTTTGGCTCAGAACGCTCCCCCGGACCGGATCAAATTCAGCCTACCACTCTTCAGAACAGTCCCTGCTTCTCCAGCATTTGCAGGGACATTTTATATCCTCCACCTGTCTCTTTAAATCCACAGACTCTGGTCGGCACATCCATTATTGTCGTCATCGTCTTAATCCAGGCAGGGCCAAGACTGTCTTATGTTCGTTTGAAAATATTTGTATTGTAAAAGTAGCTCTGTAATGATGGCGGTGGCACACATCAAAAAATTATCAAGTTTTCCCGGGTATCAAGATCTGCTTCTTTCTTACCCGTGATCGAAAAACACAGTTCATTATGCACGCAAGCTGATGGGAAAGTCTTCTGTGAAGGTGCCGCTGAAATAAACAGGGATAATGGAGGTGCACAGTCCATGCAAGAGCTGCAATTGTCCATAAACGAACACAAAGAGGAAACATCCATGTTTTCTCCTATGTGAACTGGTCCAGCTCTCATTTGCATCCAACACCCTCCTCTGGGTGCTGCTGCCTTCAGAGATTAGGCAGCTGGCAACAGAGGAGAGTCTTTCAGTGGCAATGCCTTGCTTCTGAAATGGCCTTGCCAAACAAACATGGGAGATGCCAAGACTAGCAACATTTAGATGTCAAGTCGTGACTCTTTGGCTCTCTGGGGATTTTAATCGTTAGCGACGATGACTCGCTTCGTAAATGAGTTTTTACTATTTTGATTGGCTGCTTAATTGCTCATTGACTGTTGCTTCTGTTTGTGTTTGGTTGGTTGGTTGCGCTATGTTTTATAGCTATTTATGTAAAACAATTTTTTTCTGATATGGATTTTTATTGCTTTCGCTTCCTGTGAGCTGCTTCACGGACTGGAAAATGGGACAGTGGCAAATAACAGGGGTTGTGTAGGCGAATTCCGCTGGTGAACTTCCACCAGCAAGTCACAGCTTCTATTCTTGTCCTGCTTCTCAAGAGTGCTCGTGTGCTATTTCAATCGGGCCAGAGCGCTTGAGTTTTGGTAAAGTGACGATTTTGAATGCAATATGGAACAAAGAATATAAGGGGCCTGGAGAGGTCCAGGTTTCAGGTATGTTTGATATGGACAACTAAGAACAAAACGAATGAAGTCAACACATCTTGGTTTGAACATTTCCAAATCAGAGTATGCATTTAAGAGAAAATACTTGCTTAAAGCTGAAATCCTAAAGCTGGCCAAGGGGCAGCTGGGTGGGGGGGCTTAGGAAGAGGGCCATGGGAAGAGAGGACTGGGAAAGCGCCATGTGTAGAGATCTATTGCCTTTCGCTGGCAATAGGTCTTGGAAGATGATGTGTTAGGGTGAGTCATAGAAGACTTTGGGTCCACTGGGAAATTGGCGAGAGTGAGTTGGGAAGACTTGGGAAGTGGGGGCTCTTCTGCCACACCCACCAGTCCTACAAAACCTTGGCATTGCTTGGTAAGTAATGTGACAACAGGATGGTGTAATTGTCACATCTTTGATCTAGGCCCTGGAAGGACAGGGTTCGAATTCTACTCTGGCCATGAAGCTTACAGAGCGACCTTAGGCCAGGCACCATCACTCAGCACAACTTACTTCACAGGGTTATTGTGAAGAGAAAGAAAACAGGGAGAGGGAGAAGCATTTATGCCACCCTGATCTCCTTGGGGGAAAGGTGCAATATAAAATAAGATAAAAATAATCTCCAAAACAGGAAGAAAGATTTGTTATGAAGGCTGGCTTGGCCTTATCATTATGTCCAGCAAAAGAATGCTAATGACTTCTTTAATGGCTCAAGAGCTTGCCCCCCACAACCAGTAAAAAACAAAACAAAAAACAGCTAATGGTTGAGGTGTACGAAGAATGCATGGAATGTGAGAGCCATTTTGAAGAAGGCTCTCATTCCCTCACTTCTTCCCTTCCCCTCTCATCTCACAGGAGCTGGGTGGTTGGGCTTGTCTGGTCTTACAAACCTGTTAGAGTTCTTTGGGAATATCAACAAGCACGCATATATATATATATATATATATATATATATATATATATATATATATATCTGGTTGCAGTATTAGAAACAAAGATGTAAAAGCCAAATGGCACCTTAAACCTAGGTTACAGTCGCCACAATGGTACGTCCACGATTACAAAGCAAATGAAGAGAAGAGGGGAGGGGATTTAGCTGAAGATGGGATAAACGCTGTGCACAAAAGACAAGTTTAAAAAAACAAAAAACAAAGACAAAATCAAGTGGAAACGCAGTCTAGAAGAGATGTGGCTGCAGTTTCATTCTAGCCAAAGTAAAAAAAACACCACCCCAAACCTCTTTTACTCAATTAGAGAGGATAGTTTGCCAAAACCTGTAACAACTCTGCATAGAGAATTTATTTGGTTGTTTTTGCAATTTGTGGTATCTGGAGGGTTGTAATCATAGGCCTTCAAACTGCTCACACACATTTAACTATCACCTAATAGTTATATCCAACCAAGTCATTCCATTTGCACAAGGACTTTCACGTGTGCAATGAAATTGCTCTCCCTTTCTTCCTCCTTATGTGCGCCCCCCAAATCTATTCTGGGGGTTCCCACAACCCCCAAGAGCTGATCTGGGGGTGTATGGAAATAAAATGAAATGAAATTAAAGGGAAGGCAAGGTCCATCGTACAATCAAGAGTCCTTGCACTAATGGAACCACTTCATTAGATACAATCTTAGGAATCTCTTCATGCAACCGCATAGAATCATGAAATCTTAAGAGTTGGGGTCATCTAGTCCAACCCCCTACAATGCAGGAATCTCAGCTAAAGCATCTGTGAGATAGCTACCCAACCTCAGCTTAAAAACCACCAAGGACTAGAGTCCACAACCTCCAGAGTGAGACGGTTCCACTGTCAAATAACCTTCGACAGTGAGACCTCAATTCCAGTCTCACATCCCTATGAATTCCTAGTCACAGAGGAACACTGGTTTGCCCTTCTGTATATGCCCGAAGCTTCCTTGCCCCTTAAAGGAGCTGTCTGATTATGTCTGTCCTTAACACATGATCACAAAATACTTGTCGGCCCCAGACAGGGTGTTATAGCAGACAGAGGAGCGAGTTCAAATCCCTGCCCATCCTTAAAGCTTGCTGTGGTCACCACATCAGACTAATCCATGGCTGCTTTGAGTTCTTTGGAGGAAGGTCAAGATAACAAATGTGATAATAAATACACACACACCAACGCTAACTACCTTCTCATGGTTCATAGTCACAGCTGCGGCAAAGCACTGTGGGTGGCTTGACTCAATACCGCGGAACAACTGATGGGAAACCAAGTCCCAAGCATTGAAGAAAAGAAGACAGCTGCTAGTTCTTATTATTTGCTAACTTTAGCCAGCTATTCATCTCCTGGTAACACATCACTCACAGTTAGGAGTGCAAGCTAGAACTTCCCAAAATAACAGTGCAATCCTATATGTGTCTACTCTGAATTAAGTCCCGTTCAGCTTTGTGAGCCTTACTCCCAAGTAAGCGGGTAAAGGATTTCAGGCAAAGACAAATGCTGTGGGGATGTGGCGTCCGTTATATCGAGTTTGATTAAACGATTGCGTTCCGTGACAGGTTCTGCCCTTTATGCTTTTAGGAATTTGATCGTGAGCCGGTTGACTATATGGCCTTCCAAACAAGGACCATCTGTTGAAATTATTCACATAGATAAATGGAAGAAAACTCAAAAGGAGCAGGAAAGACTATTTATGTATGCAACCATGGCTGTACAGATGTTACTGGCCCAGAGATGAGAAGAAGATAAAGTTCCTACCGGAGAAGAACAGCAGATTAATTTAATGGACTATGCTAAAATGACAAAAATGACCGGAAGAGTCAGAAATCAGGGAGACCAAAATTTTAATAAGGAATGGGGAAAATTTATAACTTAAAGACCACTGTAAACACTTGAAATCATTAGTAGGATTGGAATAGTTTGATTTTGGACATAATGGAAGAAGTAAAGGGTTTGGATAATCATAAAATATGCAGGAGGAACTGATTAATAATAGGACCCACATAGGAGAGGATAGAAGTCTAGGAGATTCCTTCGAATCTCGTTTTTGTGATTTATGCTTGAGATACCTCTGTAAAATTTGTGATTTATGCTTGAGATACCTCTGTAAAATTTGAAGCTGAAAAATCAAATAAAAATATTTTTTTAAGAAAAGAAAACTCAAAGCAATTTAAAAGGAAAATATAACTGTATTTTACTGAAATTCGTTGCTCCGTATGAGGCATATTTAAGCAGAATAGAGAAAGGTGCCTGAGGAGAAACAATTGAACTTTTGGTATTTTCTGTCAGGAGCTGGTTGGACACAGAGGAACGGTGAGAGGAACCAGCCAGGGAACCCCAAAGGAAAGAAGGCTTAAAGCCAGGGGATTGGGGGTGGGATGACTGTGAGTGGCCACAGGAAGGAGAGGAGGTGTCAGAAGCTGAAGAGGTAACAGGGCTCAGTGAGAAGGGAGAGTCTGTGGCAGAGAGAAGTTCAGAAGCTGAAGCAGGAGAGGGCAATGAGGGAGGCCAAGAGGCAGAGATGGGTCAGGCTGGTGAACAAATGCAGGTGTCTCCTCCTTCTGCTGTGATAAGCTCTCCTCTCCCCTGGTATCCCAGAACCAGGAGAGGCATGAAATGGGAGGAGCAAATACAGACATGCCGGTGTAGTCTCCAATTGCTTGGGGAGGAAACCCTGGAGAAGAGACATAGGCAACTGTGGGGAGATGGGGACCTTTAAGACTCAGCAACTGCTTCACAGGGGCAAGAACATGGAAATGAGTTGCTGTGCTCATTAGGCCTCACGCTCCTGTCTGGACCCCGTTTTGCTAATAAAGAGTTAACTACAACTCACTCAGAGCGATTTGCTGCTGCTCGCTCCTGCCATCTTCGCACTCTGAACGTCAGAGCCCCTTTTGTGTCACAAGCTGCTGGGCCTATTTAACCAACTGTGTCACAAGTCCAATTTCTCACTCAATTAACTGTCATGACAAGTTCTTATTCTGAAGTGGAACATTATTGAATTGCTTCAGCATCTATTCTCCTACACAGACTACTAATTAAAACCATTGCTTTTCCGAAAGAAATGCTCTTTTCCTGAGCTAATTTTAAGAGCATCTGCAATTATGAACTTTTAAAGAATGCCTCAGTAATTTACTGGTTTCATTGTTAGTCAATGCTGTGGACTTAAAAACATTAAACTAGTTATACAAATGGAAACAAAACATTCTTTGAGTTCTATTGACAACTTAACCTTTAAAGTTTGGATGAAATCCCAATTTTTCAGAGAAGAGGAGGAAAAGGGTATTGAATGACACTATATAGCATTGTAGCAGGGGGGTTAAAAGTTAAATGCTCACAGCACATAAGTTTAATACATTTCTTTGGCCCACTGCTTTTTGTGTAATACATGATGAATGAAGCTTTATTACCATCATTAGAGCTGTCACTTGATTGATAAATCAATTAAAACTCATATAATTAATCCACACACATTATATAAACCTAAAAAAAATCAATCTTGTGTACTCAAGTGTTCAGCGGCCTCTGATATTACTTTATCTGGTTTCAGCCGTCCTTAGATCATTCCACTATTTATTGAAAAATATTATCAAAAGTATATTTGCAGGTCACTATGAGCCTTTTTCAAACAGTAAATAAAATAATAATTTGCATGTGAACAAAACAATTGTTCTGAGGTGAAGGGAACCTGCTGTCTTTATAGCATACATTCACATCTCACAGCAAGAACCAGATTAAAAGATGGACCAATTGTCTGAAACCGACAAAGCACATGGCACCCCCCCCAAAGAATCCCGGAAACTGTAATTTGATAATTGTAGCTCTGTGATAGGTAAACTACATTTCCCAGGATTTTTTTTTTGGGGGGGGGAGAGTCATATGCTTTATATGTACTGTATGGTGCACACAGAGTCTTGATATAAGCCTTCTTATGTTCCTGCTGCACATGAGAGAATCAGTAACGTCTCTTCTTTTTGTAACGACAGTGGTACCCCGGTTTTCGAACGTCTCAGCTGACGAACATTTTGATTTTGAACGCCATAAACCCAGAAGTAAATGCTTCGGTTTTCGAACACACCTCGGAAGTCAAACTTGCCACACGGCTTCCGCTGAGTGCAAGATCCTGAGGCCTGGCTGTCGGCTACAGTGGAACCTCGGTTTATGAGTGTTTCAGAAGCTGGACATTTTGGTTTTCAAACTCCGAAAACCCGGAAGTAATTTCTTCCGTTTTCGAACACGCCTCGGAAATTGAACAGCTTCCAAGGCATGTTTCTCCATTTTTTCAGTGGATTTTGCCGACTGGTTGTCGCCTCGGTTGTCGAACGTTTCAGAAGTCGAATGGTCTTCTGGAACGGATTATGTTCAACATCCGAGGTTCCACTGTAGTTGCTGACCAGCCCTTCATGGCCTTGTGGTTGCCTGTCTAGAGACCAATGAATGATCCCGAGAGGTTGCCAACTGTTTGGGCCTGTGTGCACATTTGGATTTTTTGACCCCCTCCCCCTTTCCTGGCACACAGTCCAACAACAAAAAAGTGCACCCACACCTTTCACTTTTTCAAAAGACGGGTGTGAAATGTCAGATCTAGTAATTAATCTGAGCCTTAAAAATCACAGAGCTGGAAATGGGAAAGACCGTCACTCTTCCAATTTCCTCCTTCAGCTCTGTGTACTGTTCCAGGGGAGGGGTATGGGCATAGCCAAGGGGGGCCGTGGAGGCAGCTGCCCCCCCCATCAAGCAAAACAATAGAAATACTTAACTGACCAATCACGTATATTCTGCCCCCTAACAAAAGTCCTGTCCCCTCCCCGCACAAACTCCTGGCCCCCAAACAAAACTCCTGGCTACGCCCAGAGGGAGGGGGGAATGTAAACCCCAACCACACCACCTCCTGACTAAGGCTGCACCTAAAGGTCGATGACCCCATGTAGACATTAACACAATCCTATGTTTACCAAATTCAGACTTGCGAATCTGAAGTACAGTGGTACCTCGGGTTACAAACACTTTGGGTTACAGACTCCGCTAACCCGGAGGTAGTACCTTGGGTTGAGAACTTTACTTCAGGATGAGAACAGAAATCGTGCGGTGGCAGCGGGAGGCCCCATTAGCTAAAGTGGTACCTCAGGTTAAGAACGGTTTCAGGTTAAGAACGCACCTCCAGAACGAATTAAGTTCATATCTAGAGGTACCACTGTATTTTTCTATAACTCCTGCAAAACGAAGGTTTGGAAGGGAGGCATGACCTGCAAAAGTCTGTTTAAAGCTTCATCCTGAGGGTACATTTATCTTCACTTTGTTAGGAAAGCCACAGAGAAGGCTTGCTATACAACTTGTGAAGCAGCACCAAGCTCATGGCTGGTGGGAGCAACTTTCCTCTCCGGGCAGCTGCCATGGTCCTCTTGCCCTTTTTAACTGTGTGGGCTTTGGAGGAGGCTGCTTTTGTCAAGCCTTTGACAATATGTGACTTTGTTACTTGGATCACAGGCTGCACAGGCCTGGTCAGAGAGGGGCAACGACAAAACAGACTCCAGAGGATTCCACAACGCCGTTTCTGCAAGAAGGCTGCAGAGCACTGCTCAGACTTTCCTGCGACAAAATCCTCCTTTCCTCCCCATTCTACTCAGATTTTCCAAATGCCAACACAATGGGCTTTCAGGAATTCCATTTCTTTCACAAACAGTTTTGCTTCCTTAGATGATCAGCGCGACGGCTCCAGAGCCATAGCAGCTGTGCAAAACAGGTCTTGGTACTAACCAGAGCTCCGCTTTTGCCAGCAAGTCCTTCTCATGCAGCTCCAGATTTCAGGATAATTAACTGAGAAAATGTGGGGCAAGGAGAAGGGGAGAGACCGCACTTCTGCTCTGGATTCCTCTGAACTAGAAAAGCATTTTTCATGAGCTCTAACAGTGGTGTCAGCAAGAGAGTTAGGCATTTTGAAAAAAACTAAGCTGCAAAGCGTGCCTCCTTCCCCGACAAAATATATATTTTGCAACATGTTGACCTTTAGCAATTTGCACAGCAGTATTTAAACCAAGAGTGGGGAGCCTCTTTTCTATGAAGAGTTGTTGATCCATGGCAGGGGTGGGAAACCTTTTTCCCCTTCTGAGATCCACATTCCCTTCTGAGCAAGGTCACATGCCAGAGGGGCTGGGCAAAGGCAAAAGCAGATGGAGCAATTGAAGTAGTTTTTTTTAGCTTTGAACAGTTTACGCTCTCTGTCTTCCATCAGGGCAAGCGAAAGGTATTATCAGAGTCCAAGGAGGTTGTAAGAAAAGCAATGAAAAACCTAGACAGCATCTTAAAAAGCAGAGACATCACCTTGCCAACAAAGGTCTGTATAGTAAAAGCTATGGTTTTCCCAGTAGTGATGTATGGAAGTGAGAGCTGGACCATAAAGAAGGCTGATCACTGAAGAATTGATGCTTTTGAATTATGGTGCTGGAGGAGACTCTTGAGAGTCCCATGGACTACAAGAAGATCAAAACTATCCATTCTGAAGGAAATCAGCCCTGAGTGCTCACTGGGCTGAAGCTGAGACTCCAATACTTTGGCCACCTTATGAGAAGAGAAGACTCCCTGGAAAAGACCCTGATGTTGGGAAATATGGAGGGCACAAGGAGAAGGGGATGACAGAGGACGAGATGGTTGGACAGTGTTCTCGAAGCCACCAGCATGAGTTTGACCAAACTGCGGGAGGCAGTGGAAGGCAGGAGTGCCTGGCGTGCTCTGGTCCATGGGGTCACAAAGAGTCGGACACGACTAAACGACCAAACAACAACAACAAAATGAGGCTGTGAAACAGAGCCCATGAAGAAGGGCATAGCCTGGGGACAGGGTGTGGGACTGGCATGGTATAGGGAGCGTCTCGAGAGTCAGACTGGGGGACTATGTACCGGCAGGTAAAGGAAATGCACACCTGGCCCATCCAGGTTGGGAATGGAGAAGCTGGAACTGCTCAGTCTGGGAAATGAAAACAGAGATGGGGTTGGCTCCAAAGTCTACCCTGCAAGCTGGCAAAGTGAGAGGACCTGGCTGAGAGTTGCAGTTGCCAAGGAGGTGGATGAGTTGGCAGAAGCAGCCCAGGCAATCAGTTTTTGCAAGGGGTAATTGGTCTAGTTCCCCATGGAAGAAGCTGTGGTGGCAGCTAGCGAACCAGGGTACAAAGTAGCCCATGGCTTTTCCTTGCATTACACATCTGCCTTCCCTGGCGATAAACTGATTGATTCCCATGTGGGGTGGGGTTGAGGGGGAGAGAGAAGAGGGAGTACAAATAGCTAGACTAATCTGCGAAGTTCAGAATGTTAGCCTTTCACAATCTCAAAAACTACTGTGTATCCAGGAAATCCTGCCAGACAGTCACTGTTTGCAAACGGCTGGGAAATATGGTCTCTTGCCATCGAAAACAGATGAAAGGCAGGCTCTGGTTAAACGACCAAGCCTTTGCCCAAATGAAGCCTTTCCAAAATAAAGAGAGTGTCTGCTGGCTGCTAGCTGACCTCAAATGAAGGAGGGCGACGGGTCTGTGCCAACACGGAGCCTTACCTAATTAAAGCGTGAGGAGAAGGAGCTGAAGCAAGGCTTGTACCAAAGAGACGAGGAGGCTCTTGCCAGCTTTGACACTGCGGTGGAGACCCAGCCCTAAACTGCCTCCTTCTAAAGAAGGGTTGGTGAATCCCCCACCAGGCTCTCTAGCCGACTACCACCCTTGTTCTAAAGCAAAGCCGTCTTTTACGGTGGTACCTCAGGTTATATATGCTTCAGGTTACATACGCTTCAGGTTACAGACTCTGCAAACCCAGAAATATTATCTTGGGTTAAGAACTTTGCTTCAGGATGAGAACAGAAATCATGCAGCGGCAGCAGGAGGCCCCATTAGCTAAAGTGGTGCTTCAGGTTAAGAACAGTTTCAGGTTAAGAACAGACCTCCAGAACGAATTAAGTTCTTAACCTGAAGTACCACTGTATTCTTATAAGGCAGGGTTTCCTAAGCCTGGGTCTCCAGCTGTTTTATGGACTACAAAACTAAGCCTGGGTCTCCAGCTGTTTTATGGACTACAAGTCCCATCATCCCTGACCACTGTTCCTGGCAGCTAGGGATGATGGGAGTTGTAGTTAACAACCTAAGGGACCCCACAAGCCTGAAATCTGCCCAGTCCCCACCCCGAACTAAATTTTAATGGTTGTACAGAGGTACCACCAGAAAATCTAAGCTTGAGAAGTTTCAAAATGTCATGCTATGAAGGAAGATGGGAACAATCTTCTGAAGAGCAGCGTGGCAGGTTACAGGCCTGTGGGTGGGGGCACAGACTGCAGTTTCTCAGTGGAGGGGGGAAAGTGCTGTGTATATTGTTTTATATTTTCCATGACCAAAGTTGGAAAGCAGCACCATGAAGAGCCCCCCCCCCAAACCCAACAGAACATGGACATACGCAACATGGAAGCCAGCAAGTCACACTGCGGCTGTGTACACTCTCCTCCCCACCTCTCTCACACACTTGGAGCACACTCCTTCCCTTAAAGAATTCTGGGTACTATAGTTTGTTAAGGGTTACTGGGAACTCTGAGGGGCAACATTAGAGCGCCCAGAATTCTTTGAGGGAAAGAATGTGCTTTAAAGGTTATAGCGGGTGTGTACACAGCCTAGGTAACAGTGAATTCATTTCAGTTTTTCAAAATTAAAGCAAACACTTGGTGGAAAAGGAAAACACAACAGTCCGTTCCATTGAAATGATGCATTGGTTGGGGGGAGCTTTGACTGCTTGCGCATCCTGATGGCAGAACTCAAAAAGAAGTTCTTGCTTTTCTCAATTTTCTCTTTAAAATGCCAGCTATATGCCATGTTAATTGAGGGCAGGATCCAAAAGACTGACCTGGTTTAAATCTCACCTCTGTCGTTTGGAGGTCAGTCTTTCTCTCTCTTTCCCATCACATCTCACCTCCTCCAATCTATAGTCACACTGACCTGGTTATATACAGATTGCTGAGATAATAATGTATGTGAAGTTCTGTGAATGCTCTAAAGGAGGGATGGAGGAGTTCGTGCCTGAGGGCCAAAGTTAGCCCTCCAGGCCTATGTGACCCATGGGTCTCTCCCTAGACTACACCTCAGACTGCACCTTTCCCCCCACCCCCAACCAAACTTACTCCATGCCCTCCTTTAAGAGCTTTCGCCTGGCTGAAATGTGCCTAACTGCAATAGCCCCCCTTGCTTTCTTGGCTGGAGAGGCCGTTTGAGGGTGCATGTGAGGAAACCTCTGAGTTGTCCCCACCTACTTTTGCCTCGGCTCACCCCTGCTCATCAGCATTATGTCAATACTAAATAATAAATGTAATACTTCCGCCCTGGTATCCGTATAAATGAACATCAGGTTATAAATTACTTTTAATAATAATTTCTAACAGATCAACACAGAGCAGCCATTCTACGAGCCATTCTGCTATTGGTTTTTTTGTTTGCTTGTTTAAAGGAAGGGCAATTTGTCTTTGCCAAGCAGGGTTAAGAATATAAAGTCTCTCTTTTTCAAGCTGTTAAAGTGCCATGACCTTCAATCTATATCATTTCTGTGCCCTGGAGGCCATGACCTACATTACAGATGAAGTCAGAAGTGAACTTTTATTTAAAACATATTCCACATAGGCACCATTATATTACGCAGTTTTTCTGGTTTACTTTGTCAGGGGTGTGGAACAATAACTGGCATTTTATGCGTATGTTAAGAGATAAAATATCTATATATAACATCTCTCTCTCTCTCTCTCTCTCTCTCTCTCTCTCTCACACACACACACACACACACACACACACACACAGCTACAGATTAGGACATATTTAAGGCATTTTTTTGAAATACAGAGACTTGTTCACATGCTATTTTAAACAGTTTCCCATGGCAACAACCACCCAAATATTTGCGCTTTCAAGTAGGTATAGTTAATTACTGCCCATGTCTTGTTGCACATGTACTCCACTGATCCTTAGGAACTGAACTTTCCAAAGATTCAGTTTAAGTTGGAACATTATTTCCTGTATCCTGTTTTGCTCACTTAGAACAGCCTTGCCCAACTTGGTGCTGTCTAAGTATTTCTGAACTACAAGTACCATCAGCTCCAGCCTTCCTTGTGAGTCAACCCAATCTCACGCAGGCAGAGAGGGCCTTGCCTTGCCGCTGTCCCACCTGGAAATGCACCCTGGCGATCATTTGCTTGGAAAAGTGGCCACATCAAGATCTTCTTGCATACATAAAGCTTGCACACCAGCAGGAAAACATGTGTGGCCGTGTGTCTTCCAGGTAAAATTGCCAGCATTTGCTGGCAAGAAATGAAATTTTAAAAATATAGCAACGAAAGCATTCTTCCATCAGCTGGTGTGTCTTTTTTTATAGCTCCTTTGCAGTTGGGTCTGGAAGCTGCAGTACAACTGCAAACAGCATATTATACCTCCGCACAAAGATCTGTGCTGGCTGTCATTTTCCCATCAGGCCAAGTCGAAGGTTTCTTGTTGGCACTTAAATGCCTTAACACCTTGGAACCAGTTGATGTGCAGGATCACTTTGCCCAATATGGGCCAATCTGACCATTTCAACACACGGAGCTTGTACTCTTGCAAACACCCTATGACGTTCGCTCCACATCTGTGAGACATCAAGCTTTCCGTGTGCTTTGGAACTCCCTGTCTATTAACATGAGGGAGGCACCCTTGTGGTGCCGTTCCAGGAGCCTAAAAATCATTTCGTTTTAGCAAGCCCGTAAACATGTAAACCAGTGATGCATTCTCTGTTTTTAAACACAGCTGATTTTATTTGTGTGTCAATAATTGTTTTATATTGCTCCACATATGCCATGGAACTGCTCTCCTCCCTCTGTGCACCCCACTAAATCTGTTCTGGGGGTTTTCCCCAGCCCTCCACAGCATATATGGGGAGGGCACAGGGTGTGCACAAAGGGAGGAGAGGGCGGGGAATTTCTGTAGCCGAAGCATCTTTGAGCTAACGGAGCAGTGGCATTGGCTACCGCTGCCTGCAATTAAGTGGCTTGTGCAATCTTCTTAATACAGTAAGAATTACTACAGAAGGATGCACTGAGGCAATAATGGTGTTTCCCTGCCACAACTGGGTGTGAAAGTGCTTTGACATCGGACCAATAGTTGCCCAATTGCAAAATATTTAGTGCTTTAAGCACAAACCAGCAAAGAATCATCAGGGGTTTGCAAACTCTCATGATTCTACAACGAACTTTACAATTCTATGATGATTCAAGAATTTCACCCAATCTTTTATATTCAGCACTCTTATTCTCTGGAATCAACATGGCAACTGCCTATACTGTACACCACATCTAAAAAAGAACATTAAAATGTTTATTTAAATGAGAAAGCTTCAGATTTCCCAGATTTCCTCCTTCTTCCCCAGTATCACCTTAAAGGCGACTTTTATTCGTTTGCGTCCAGGGCAGCTGCTCCTGATACTGCCACTCAAATTACACCACACCACCTTGCATTGCACCGGAAGAATGTTTGCTGAAACCAGTAAATCTGCCCTCAGTTCAAATGCTAGGTAGAGATGTGCAAACTCCCAAAGACTAAATGGATAAAGAGAGTTTCTTCACATCTCCGACAACAGGCTGTTTGAAGCAGGAGAACGCAACATCTTTGTTAGAAGAGTCTTTTCCATGTGCAGACTTATCCAATCTGTATTTTTCCAGAAGGAATCCCACCAAGTGCAGGGGGGCTGTCAGCAGTCGGAGTCAGGAACAGGTCAGCAATAAAACACCCAGTGTCAGTGACAGTTTCAAGGCCTAAGGTCCCTGTCTTCCACTGCTCTCCTTCCCTGGCAGCCTAATGCTCTGTGTCTTTTCTCTCTTTGCTCCATTTCTTCATTTCTGTGTGTGTTCTGGGAGACCAGGGGAGCTGGTCACAGCAGGAGGGAGAAATTCCCTGGCTTCTTCAGCAGCCTGCCTCATCTCTGCCTCCTGGCCTGCCTCCTCTCCTGCCTCTAAATCTGGACAGCCCTCTGCCACAGCCTCTTCCTGCTCACTAAATCCTGTTGCCTCTTCAGCTTCTGACAGCTCCTCCTCCCAGTCTTCTCCCTCTCATCGTGGTCCCACCACCAATTCCCTGGCTCTGAGCCTTCTTCCCCTGGGGGTTCCCCAGCTGGTACCCCACCCCACCACTCCTCTGCAACCAGCCAGTCCATGACAGGGACTTGCCTCCAAAGGAGGGCATTTGTGGGTTGTATATAAAATGAAGGCATCCTAGAAGTTCAAGGACTTCTGCTTGAACAATGGGTGTTCCTCTCTGTCTTCTCTCCCTGTGTGCTCAACCCCAAAATATTTTCTGGGTTTAACCCAAACTTTCTGGAGCAGATGGGGGGGCAGCGTGAGGAGAGGAGAGGGAGGGGAAACACTACTGTGTGAATTAGATTGTTTCATTGGATACAACCTTTGTGAGGGTGTAGATTGTGTGTGTGTGCATGATACTATTTGAGACCAAAATGTATTACATTATTCATATTGAGAGCACCTGTGGAGAAGCACATTGATACACAGCTGAGCAAAACCAAGCACACAACTGATTTGAGACTGCCTATTCTGAAACACCAATAAGACTTTGGCAAAGACACATGTCTTTGCACCACAGTAAGGAAACACTTTATGTGTATTGATGTTTACTCAACAACACACAAATACACACAAAGCATCCACAGAGCTACAGAATGGCATTTCAATTCCTGAGCAAATCTGACAAACCTTAAAAAGGTGGCTTCAAATTTTAGATTCAGTGGCAGAAACCAACTGGTTAAACAATTTGCAATGCCACTACTTAGAGCCAACAAAAACATCTGATGGATGTCCCTGGGTATTCTCACTAAAGGGTGGGCAGTAGGTAGGTCTGGATCTGCTGGCATATCTCCAGGTGGTTTGCAGTAGATCAGCAAGGCTTTCCTCAGTTTGAACAATGGTGGCAGCTAAATAACCCTCCTTGCCAAAATTAAGAAAGCTCAGGGGAATAACCAGGAGAGTGCTTTTGTGTGTGGAAGAACTGTGAACTCATGGCACTCAAAAAGTCTAATTCCTGGACTTACAATCCTTTTATTCTAAGGTAAGCCTTTTCCACCAGGTGATAGCTGTGAAACAAAGTAGACCTCACAAGCCTGAAGTTTTCCCGACTCATACTCTAGATAGGTATGACTTAGAATCTGGCTTGTTAGCTCAATGGATCTTCAACGTCATTCCTTCAGGTAGGACCTCCCTGACCTTCTGTCCCTTAGTCTTGCCTTACCTGTCTCACCTGCTCTACACTCAAAGCACATGACACTTCCTGCCTCTAGCTCTGTGAGGGGCTTTCCCACAGCTCCTGTTTTCCATTAGCCCTTGGTTTCCTCAGTTCTTTGTTTCCTCTGTTTGTCTTTATATCGGCCCTCTGCCTGCTTTAACTCTCTATTCCCATTGGGCCAGTGCTAGTCAAGACTATTGTTGGTTTTGCCCAGCACTTCAGCCCAACCCGCAGCCCTCATCCACGTCAACATCTCTGCTTGCTTCCAATTCCTGTCAGTAGTTTACAGCCATTCTTTCCCAGAAACTCTGGGTGGCATTCAATTACTCAAGAGTAGATCTATTAAAATTCACAGGCACATCTAAGTTAGGTCCATTGATTTCAGTGGGTCTGCTCTGAGTAAAATTTAGTTATATACCATCCATCTCCAGTCAAACAGACCTTTCCCCTTCCCTCACAGAACCTGTATTGTCTGTCAACATTCCGTCTACACGGCTGTCCCTTCAGAATATTCATGGGCAAACCATACTATCGACACAGCTTGGCCAATGATAGAGCAGAAAACTTGTTCCAAGGCAGGCAAAACAGGCCTCCCTTCTTAGCTGTGGCCAAGCCAAGATCAGCCACATTTCAAAGACAGAACTGCATCAGGAACCACAAGTATATTTCATTTTCACCCATTTGATGCTAGTTCTTACTGCCTTTGTGCAATACATTTTAAAGCAGAACAAAACTGGAGAACTGCACCGAGGATAAATATTTGCATTTTAAGTTGTTCTAATGATGTGTTTTAATATTCAAGTTGTGTTTTAATTATTGTAACCTGCCCTGAGGCCTTAGTGCATGGGTAGGCAAACTAAGGCCTGGGGGCCGGATCTGGCCCTATCGCCTTCTAAATCCGGCCCACAGACGGTCTGGGAAGCAGCGTGTTTTTACATGACTAGAATGTGTCCTTTTATTTAAAATGCATCTCTGGGTTATTTGCCTGGTGTTTTTACATGAGTAGAATGTGTCCTTTTGTTTAATATGCATCTCTTGGTTATTTGTGGGGCATAAGCATTCATTCCCCCCCAAAAAATGTAGTCCGGCCCCCCACAAGGTCTAAGAGACAGTGGACCGGCCCCCTGCTGAAAAAGTTTGCTGACCCCTGCCTTAGGTGTGAAGGGCGGATAATAAATTTTAATAATAACAAGTGTTCAGAAAACACATGGAGAAAAAGGAGGCCACTGCATCATTGCGTATTATGATTAGACTACTTTGATTCCCTCATTGTTTGGTACTTTTAGAAATATTACTGTCAGTAACAGCCATTGTCACTTGGGGTGCTTTACAGCATCCTGTTTTTCCTAGGAAAATGAACCAGACATCTGTGTTTCACGGAGATAAAGAGAGAGAAGCCCGATAACAATATTGTTATAATAGCAGCCATCCTGATACAAAGAGGAAATGTATATGAGACAACATCCTCAGTGGGCAAGACGTCCACTTAGAATTGGCCGCTTTTGCCTTTGCTAGAACTGCCCATATATATGCAGAACACACTGATCTGTGTGCGTGTTCTTCAAATGGATAAAAATGACAACCTTGTAGGCATATCGTGCATTTTTATTTTAAACCACATTTTTTTTTTTTTTGCGGTGCCTTCGCTGCAGAAGCTTCCACCGAGTTTGTTCCATCAATACAGCAGAGGCCAAACTTGTACAAGAACACTGGCTAAGAAAGGAGCAGGGAACTCACAAGAGATCACCTGCTCCCTTTGGAAAACCAGCCAATGTGGTGCGTGGTGGTTGGGCAGCTATTATACATTAAGTGGGTTCATATGTTGTTGTTGTTTAGTCGTTTAGTCATGTCTGACTCTTCGTGACCCCATGGACCAGAGCATGCCAGGCACTCCTGTCTTCCACTGCCTCCCGCAGTTTGGTCAAACTCATGTTAGTAACTTCGAGAACACTGTCCAAGCATCTTGTCCTCTGTCATCCCCTTCTCCTTGTGCCCTCCATCTTTCCCAACATCAGGGTCTTTTCCAGGGAGTCTTCTCTTCTCATGAGGTGGCCAAAGTATTGGAGCCTCAGCTTCAGGATCTGTCCTTCCAGTGAGCACTCAGGGTTGATTTCCTTAAGAATGGATAGGTTTGATCTTGCAGTCCATGGGACTCTCAAGAGTCTCCTCCAGCACCATAATTCAAAAGCATCAATTCTTCGGCGATCAGCTTTCTTTATGGTCCAGCTCTCACTTCCATACATCACTACTGGGAAAACCACAGCTTTAACTATATGGACCTTTGTCGGCAAGGTGATGTCTCTGCTTTATAAGATGCTGTCTAGGTTTGTCATTGCTTTTCTCCCAAGAAGCAGGTGTCTTTTAATTTCGTGACTGCTGTCACCATCTGCAGTGATCATGGAGCCCAAGAAAGTAAAATCTCTCACTGCCTCCATTTCTTCCCCTTCTATTTGCCAGGAGGTGATGGGCCCAGTGGCCATGATCTTGGGTTTTTTGATGTTGAGCTTCAAACCATATTTTGTGCTCTCCTCTTTCACCCTCATTAAGAGGTTCTTTAATTCCTCCTCACTTTCTGCCATCAAAGTTGTGTCATCTGCATATCTGAGGTTGCTGATATTTCTTCCAGCAATCTTAATTTTGGCTTGGGATTCATCCATTCCAGCCTTTCACATGATGAATTCTGCATATACGTTAAATAAGCAGGGAGACAATATACAGCCTTGTCGTACTCCTTTCCCAATTTTGAACCAATCAGTTGTTCCATATCCAGTTCTAACTGTAGCTTCTTGTCCCACATAGAGATTTCTCAGGAGACAGATGAGGTGATCAGGCACTCCCATTTCTTTAAGAACTTGCCATAGTTTGCTGTGGTCGACACAGTCAAAGGCTTTTGCATAGTCAATGAAGCAGAAGTAGATGTTTTTCTGGAACTCTCTAGCTTTCTCGCTCATATGTTAGATATGCACAAATTCTTAGGTTCTATCCAATGGTGTCTCCTCCACAGTGGGAAGACTTTTGGATGTACCAAAGACTTCCATTTGGAAAAGAAAAGGAGACAATCTTCATCAATTCCCCCTTTCCCCACCCAAAAGGTCCTCCAACCCCTTTCAGCATAATTGGAGGAGAGAGATGAGGGGCAGAGAGAGTCAGACAGAATTCTCTCCCCATTTCATTGACAGAATCTTCCACTAGAGATCATGGCACTTTCCATTGGCTGAGGAGCACCACCAAATTCTGCTTAATAGAAGTGTGCCTCATTATCTTGCACTGGAAACGCTGCTGTAGGACTGCTTCTGGCAACCCTGTTATCATTGCATGGAGTAATGTTTTCCACTGAAACTGCTTTTGGAATGTTCTTCACTGTTTCAGAATGTTTTGATTTGTTTTTTAAGTTGTGGGTCTACTTGCTGTTTGGGGCTCCTTAGGGGAGAAGGGCAGAGAATAAATTCAACAAACCAATTCAACAAATAATTATGAAGCACAGAAGTGCATAAAAATGCTTTTTAAAATTACGAGTGGCCATGTGTCCTGCTTTACAGAGGACAGTCCTCTGTTTGAAGGACTGCCTAGCACAAGTCCTGTTTAAACATATGCATAAGAGAAAGAGGCAAAGGCCTTGCCTATTGAGCACAGTAGACTGAGCAGCACGTTGCCTACTAATACACACTATTCCCCATTATGGTGGTGAGATGCATCATCTTCCTAATTAAATCCTAATGTTTTGCCTGCACATTTTAGATTTAGCACACACACGTTTTATGCAAATCTATGCCCTCTTTTGTTCTCTTGCTTGGCAATGCAAAAGCGGCTACCCTATTGAAAATCCATTGTTTTTTGAGTTCCACATGTTAACTATTAATGTATTATATGGCTGACTTCTCTCCTCCCTTCTTGCCTCCATTATTTGAAATGAGACTCTTGGTCTCTGAACACACTCCAGCTTGAAATGCACAGCAAAACTGTTGGAGAAACATATTGTTTGCTGTACACAGTGCAGCTTCGCCTATCAAACACTTAATCTAGACTTCATGTTATAACTCAAGCGTTCCCTCTCGTATTCCCTGTACGTTGCTGACACAAGATTTGCAGAACACTTTAGTAATGGTTATGAAATGGGGCAAGGGGATAGCTTTCCAACAAGTTTCAGTTCAAACGTACTTTAGTGTTTTATAAGCATGTGGACAATTTATCTTGGGATCAGTCAAATCCGCCACTCAAGGGAACAGCAACCAGGTCTTTGTTCATTGGGGTTCCGTGTGAAATCAGAAGAATTTTTAAGATCTCCTCTCCTTCCCCAACCACACCACACACACACACAGCATCCAAATTTGCAGGGGCACTCACAGATTATAATGCGCTAAGAGCTAGTGGCCTGCCATTAAACTCTCCACATTCCTGGACTTCTGTTTCAACATGCTGTTGGCACGAATCCAGCACCTCTCTTCACCATTCCTCCACAGTGCTATGATGATTACAGGGAACCTGGCAAACAGAAATGAGCCACCATAGTCACTAGAGGGCCATGAAAATTTGTGTCCCGGATTATTTAGACTCATCTACCCATGTACTATCTGAAACCCAAGCAGCACATTGGTTGCCAAATGTGAAATATTTTGGCATTATTTTCAGCTCTCCTGCCTTATCAACAAGGTCCACTTCTATGCTATCTCAGGCCCCAGCTATACCTCGGCTTCATGTGGACTGCAAATCTCTTGTGCCTTCTTTAATTTCCCCTCGTCCTGAATAGGAGAGCTATTGAGTCATTATTTACAATCTGGGAATCTTTCTTCCCAATACATTTTCAGCACGCGGGAAGGAAACACAACTGCTGCTTTGCAGATTATGCTAAGCAAGTGTTGTAGGTCAGCGTCACACACGTTCCGTGAGGCAAGCTTTAAAGTTATTCAATTCAGGTGCCTTAAATAGATCTCTCGACCTTCAGGTCTTCTTCTCTAAGGCCTTGTTACTTGAGTTGCAGGAGCAACTGCTGAGCATCCATTCCCCCACAGTTACAGTCAATTGTTCCCTAGCTTGTTGCAGTATATTTAAAGGGGCTAGGCTGAGATACCTTGCAAATAATTTCTCAAAGAGCAGAATCTTCTAGGAAAGGTAAAGTACTCTACAACCAGTTTTAGACTGGTTGCTTACATATACCTTCACCCTCAAAGAGACATCTTGATTTTTGTTCTGACCCAACATTTTCACACAGTGGGTCTTTTAAAAGGAACGTGTACTCTGTATGCACGGGGCCTCTTTTAAAGGACTCTCCCTGTATATGGGAATTCCTCTTAAGAATGTGCCCAAGTCTTCCAAACTTAACAAGCGGTCCTCATTCACACTCATGATTTACACCAGCCTCCTCCAGCTGGTGCCCTCCAGATGTTTTGGACTTGAACTCTCATCCGGCTCAACCCACCCTTTTGCAATTACGTTTCTGAAGAAGACTGGCTTGTCTAAAAAGAGGCTAACAGCCAAGAGAATACGGATAGGATGGAATGTGGCACACACATGCATTTAAAAAGATAAATTAAAAAGAAGAAGACTGTGCGCAGAAGACTATAAAACTTCATCCTGTTTTTTAAAACAACACAATCCTTTTATAATTAATATTAATCCTCCTTTGTACCAGGAAATTCTCCAGCAGAGCTTTTAGCAGTACTTTAATAAGATTGTAGGTATGATAAATGAAAGTTTAAAGCCTACGCAAGTAATTTGTCAGGCAGTATATTTTATTGCATGCTTTTGCTATTTTCCAGTGCCTTTTTGAACCACCAACAACTGGGGGAATTAAACCACTGAGCTAACAAAGGCCCCCTACTGACTTTTTTTTTTTTTTTTAATCGGCTCTGCACATTTGTTCTGGCATATTTGCCTGTAGTGTTATCATAATGCCGTTGCAGTGCTAATGCAGTATTTTTCACTATGACGTTGGGCTGGCAACACAGTTAAGACTTGCTCTCTGTAAGTGCTTATTTACTTGGTGGAGCCAATCTAAGAAATGCCCCAAAAACATTCTCAGTTTAACTTGTTTTGAAAAGTAAGTCGTCTTGCTAATGAATAAGTGAGAAGCCAGTAAAGGTTTCAGAAACTTGCTTTATCACGTGATGCCTTAAACATATCACATATCCTGACAGAATATTTAAATTTAAGGCAAGGAACAATAAAGAACAACTCCTCAGGGTATAAGACTGCAGTTATCTTGCTGTACACAATATTCCTACTGATTCAGATGCGACAGACTCTCTTGTTGGGGTGACGTCAATGCTCCTTGAGCTTACAATTCTCTGAGAAGGCCTTGACGGAAAAAAATTAGAAGGCTTTCAAACCAAGACTCTCAGACTTAACTCTAAACATTCTGAAGATATTTTTTTTTAAGCTGCTCACAAGTACTGAGGAATTCATACAGTGGCTTGCAAGGGGGCGAAATTAATGAAAAGTTCTAAGCAATGATAAGTAATAGAAACTCACAGCTTTAAAGAAGATTGCTTAGAAAGGTTTTGTGGGTGTTTGGGGGGGCTTAAATTGGATCTGCTTGCAGACCTTTTTGGGGGGAAAATATTAGCAAGAGATTCTTTCTGAATCTTCACCCTGAAAACATTGGGAATTACAAATACGATCTTCTGCTTTTGTTAGGGATAATGTTTCATTTTTTCCCAACTGAACATTCCAGTAGATTTATTGTGTAGCAAACATTACCAAAACTAAACAAGAGGCAGTAAAAACTGTTAAAAGCTTATCTCTGTTTGGCAGCCATTGTTTTTAAGACAGAAACTGCATTATAACGTACAGGTTTTTCAAGGTTGGCAAAGCTACAAGATTCTGTCAGGGATCTATTCCCCCCCCCCTGCTTTTTTAAAAAAAGCATTTTTATATTACTTTTAACAGCAACAAGAGACACAACAAGAATGCATATTGAGAAGTGTTCTGTTGTAGTAAAATATCTGCATTTGACACAGTTGATGTTTTGTATGCTGTTTCTAAGCCTATCATTCACATGAGCATAAAGCAGTGTTTTAATGAGTATGCAGATGGTTAAAAGGTTTACATTACTGTCCAATACATGTCTGTTCAGAAGTAAGTCCATCTGTTAGTCCTGGAAGACCTGCTCCCTGCCTTGTATATCTTTTTCCACCTGGCCTGGAAAGGCGGGGCCCTGACTGACTCCAACTACAAAAGCTGAGACTACAAAAGTTGAACAAAATCTTGGACTGGGGCATTGATTAGTGGGGGTTTGTTGGGGGGGGAAAAGTTGTTGATGTTATTTTTTTGTATCATGATTTATGTGGAAATTGTTCTATTTTGTTGTGTACTTGCTGATGTTTTGTTCATGACTACTTTTGTAATATTGTTGTAAGCCACCTTGAGAATGGTTTTAACTTGGGAAAGGTGGCATACAAATAAAATGATTGATTGATTGAAGTCCCATTGTGTAAACGAATAAGGATAGCAGCCTATAACCACAACTCTGCGTCAAGACAAGCCTGATCCTGTACAACAGTGGTGGGGGAACCTTGAGGTTTGATGGCCTTTTACAAAATTATCCTAACACAAACTATTTGTAAAACGTATCTTTACTGGCATTTCCTTTTGCAGAGCCTTGATCTCTCGCATTACTTACGCAAAACTTCTAATGGAAGACAGAGCTGGCCTCACCAGCAATAAATGAACTTACAACATTGCATAGCTGGTGCTGAATGGTTTGAACTGTGAACCGTTGTCTGAGAATATTGTTAAAGGTCAACATTTCCAAGCCAAGAGGACCAGAAACCTAGTGTGGGAGTTTCTGTACAAAAGATCTTATTCTTCACAGTGCTAATTGTTTCTGAGGTTCCACTTACCCTGTTGCCTCCTTATTGAAAGCAAGTATGATTTAGCCCAGTGGAGTCAATTTCAGAGTAAAACACACTTAGGATTCCTCCTTTGGGCGAATCATGCAAACTCTTTAACACTTACAGGAGCCAGCAATTTCCAACATGTGAAAGATCTGGGCTACAGCAGCTGCGGCTAATTTGAAGCCCTCTTAGCCTTTCTGCAGACCCTCACATCCTCTTTACCCACTAACTCAAACATGGCTGGAGATAGAGGCCATCTTGCAATAGTGCAGCCGTGATGCAACATCACTGTCCCAGCTCTAACCAAACAGAAGGGCTTGTGGGAAATTATAATTAATTTTCTGGTGTCAATACTTTGGCCAAAAAGCAAAAGCAGTACAGTCATACATTGGTTCACAAACGCCTTGGTGACTCAAATGTTTTGGCTCCTGAACACCGCAAACCCAGAAGTGTTCTGATTTGTGAATGCTTTTTGGAAGCCGAATGTCCGATGCAGCTTCCGCTGCTTCTGACTGAGTGCAGGAAGGTCCTGCAGCCAATCGGAAGCTGTGCCTTGGTTTTTGAACATTTTTGGAAGTCGAACAGACTTCCAGAACTGATTCCATTCGAGAACCAAGGAACAACTGTACTGTACTAGAGAAGTTTATCCAGAGATTAAAGCCTCGAGTTCAATATGGGATCAACTTCCTGGAACTCTGGGACTCTCTCTCTCTCTTGTTCTCCACTAACCCACACACAGCATATTATACACAATCTTAGCTCTTCAGAGACCTCAGGTTGCCATTGCATGCAGATTTGTTTTTCTTAAATAAGACTGGGTAGTTGCTTCCTTCACCAATTCCAGTTGTACAAGTTCATGCTCTAATATAGGTCTGTCAAAACTAGAGTATCAAAACTCCTTCATCCGAGGGCACAGGTATTTGCTGATCCACTGGGGGTAAAGAATGAACGGAACCACAAATCGCTTTGAATCAGAAACAAGAGATGACTTGGGAGCGAGGCGCATTAGTTGACCACAAGGTTACAGTTCTATTATTCTCTCTGTCGAACTCCAGGTCATGCCTTCTCTTCAGCTCTGCTCCCCTTTGAGAGCTTTGCCTGGCTGAAACGTGTCTTCAAACTGAGATAACACACTTTGCTTGCCAGGATGGAGAGATGTGCATGAGTCTGGGTGCCTAGACATCTCTGAGTTTTGCGTGGCTAGAATGTAGTCCATTGTGGAAAGGTAAGAGTATTGCTCTGCCCCACTTTGCCTCTGGGGCTCACCTACCCGTGGCACGCCACCCCAGGAAGGAAGCCCATGAGATAATGCAGTCCTCTGACTGTACTAGAGAAGCAGCCTCCTCACAGCTACAGGATGTAAAAGCAAAGTAAAGATGGAATCAGGATCTGGCCTAGGCTCGAAGAATATAACAAGGAATTCTGTGAGAATTCCCCATAGCTGCTAGGCTGAAGGACTTTTCCCTCTTGTTATTTTCTTCAAAGATCCCTCCCTCCCTCTTTTTACTCTTTCTATTGCCATTCTTCATTCATTTCAGGATAAATATAATCGCTCCAGGGAATTATCTTACTGGATATTCTATGAGAACGGCATAATATTTGATCAGTTTGGATGGAACATTAAAAAAATAGTCATTATCTCTTTCTATAAAAACGAGGAGGGAGGGAATCAATGCCACAAGCCTGTACATTTAAATTCCGCCTGTATGACATTTCCTTCTACTTTAATTGCTTCCATACAGTTTATATCTGCTAGTCACGCCAGGCCTCAGAGTGCTCCATGCACCCTGCTACAAAGGCGCTCTTGTCCTATAATAACCTCGGCAATCAAAGTGAAGGAATTATGGGTAAGGCAGAACAGCCAGAGTTATTGAAATAAACAGGTTTCCAACTGCATTCAAAAGCACATTTCTGTCAGGAAGCAAGTCCGCCCTAACAGCTACTTCTTCTGTCAGGATCTAGAGAGAAGTTAGAAGAAAACTGGGTAACAGCGTTAACTGCACACTGTCTAGTCTACATCCGCCTTTGGCAAACCTGGTTCCCCTCCTCATGTTTTGGACTACAACTCCCATCAGCCCCAGCTATGCTGGGCAAAACAAACAAAGACTTAATTAATTTTACTCCATGCCTTCCTAACTTCATTTCAACTGCTGTTACCACATCAAGCAGGTTGCTAAGAAAGCCTTCTGAAACTTTTTTTTGAAAATCTGCCATGTTTCTTTAAGGAAATAGCAACAACAACAACACCTGAATTATCTAGTCAGCCCACCTACTTGTCTATTTCTCAAGTGAATAAAACTGATTCTGAAATTACCTGTTCCAAGTTTCTCCTGAGGACCTAGTATTTTAATGGAACTGAGCATTGTTACACATATTCCTCACTCCGCCACCCTAGCCGCCTTTCATTTTACTCTAAAATTGTAATTACGTTATAAGCCTCACACTTGGCAGACCTCCTTCTTCATATACAAAACAGACATTGTTAAAACAGCCCGCTGGAAATCATCATAAATACGATCTATCATTTCAGCTGCAGCAGCTCGAGAGAATCGGTTTACAACACACCAACTTAGAAGTGCCTACTCTGCTCTTTTCAGGCCCTCTCAAGCCAAGGCCCGAAATAGATACCCATCAGTCCAAGCAAGTCTCGAACAGGCCTTCTCAGAACTCCAGAAATTGTTTCTTCACTTCCAGCCCAGTTTCTGCTGGATGAGAATAGCCACCCTAATTAAAACTCTCCTACTTATCTGGGCTCATAGATAACACTCCGCAGGGTGCCAAAAACTATATAATACTTCCCTACCCCATCAAAAAAAACCCACCCCCAAAACTCTATGCCATTTCATTCACCATGTAGAATATGGTCACCAACTCGGATGGCTTAAAAAGAGGATTAGACAAGAAAAATGTATTCCTCTATGCAACAGCAGCAACCAGAATATTGATTGCAAGGAATTGGAAGGGGTAGAAGATCCCATCATTATTAGAATGGCAAAACAAACTATGACTTTGGAGAAATGGCAAAAATGATGGCAATTATTAGAGGCCACTCAAAACAAAGAATAATTAAAGAGAGGGATGGAGTGAAGGAATACATGAAAAAATATGGTTCCGGAATTGAAATACAAATAGATAATGTGTAAAATGTGCAGGGGTAAGCAAGAAAATATCAACAGAATTAATTGGACAATTATTAAATTATAACAACACAACAAGACGGAAGAAGTAAAAATGGAGACCACGCATGGATGAAGGGAAGTGGGGGGTATAGGGGAATTTATAATATTATTTATAATATGAACTTTCCAATTGCGTTGTATTTATATACAGCAAAGGGAAGTTTAGAGTAATTAGGTATATTTCAATTTAGGTAAATTATGTAATAGGTTTATGTTAGAAAACGAATATGGATTTTGAATTTGATGCTTGTAATTCTCTTTGGTTTTGAAAGAAAAAAAGAAAAGAGGATTAGACAAATTCATAAAGCTATCAATGGCTACTAGCCAGGATGACTTTTGTTCTACCTCCACTGTCAGATTGTACCATGCATCTGTATGTCATCAATTACTGAGAATCACAAATGGAGAGGGTGCTCTCTAACTCTAGTCTTGCTTGCGGGTTTCCCACAGGCATCTGAGAACAGAATGCTGGACTAGACATGCCTTTTGTCTGCTGCAGCAGGGATCTTCATATGTACTTACTGTTCTGTTTTGCACAATTGATTTGACTGTTCTTCCACATAGCTACCCCTTGGCAGCAACTGAAAGTAACAAGAAGTCCCTTAGCCAACAAGTCTGTGCTTTGCTCCTCCCATTGTTGAGCCCAGAAACAAACCATGGAGTAGCTCAGTGAGGGGTTGCCGTTACATCTGACCCTGGGGCCATCGTTTGTTTCTCCCAAACAAACCACAACCAGGAAGCCAAGAACGAACCAAAGCATTTGTAGGGCACCGGTTGGAGAAAGCTAACCCAAACCTTCCCTCCCGCACTCCTCGCTTGGGTATCTGGGCTGTGTTCCAGAGCAGGTAACAGTTTAATTGAAAAGGAGAGCTACTTTTAATAATGAGCAGTGCAAAATGAGCGGCCATTACTCAGGAGTCAATTTGCGGTCATTAATAAGGCATTCTTGGTCCGCAGAAATCCTTTTGATCTCTTCCATCCATGTTGAGCAGTGCAATGAGAAGGCAACATTTACACAGATAGAGAAATGCTAATCTTACAACCCAGCAATGGTCTCTTGTCACAAGGAATATAAACCTGGAAGTCAGGAGCCTACAGTCCATGTGTCATTTCTGCACAGAAACTATGGAACTTCTACAATGGCTGCTATTAATGGGGTGTAAGTGAGCTATATCCAAGTTTCAGAAAAATCCTACAAAGTTTTCTCCAAAGTTCTCCAAATGGAGCCATTCATAGAGGATAAATTCATAGAGGATTTATCTATAAAGGCTATGTCGAGGGCTACTAAATTCATAGAGGATTTACCTATGAAGGCTATATCGAGGGCTACTAGGTCATCTAAATACTTGCCATGGAACACAAACAGAAGAGAGGTCTTGTGGGCTTCCCATAGGTATCTGAGTGGCCAGTATGAGATCAGAAAGCTGACTGGATTGGCCCTTAGTTTCATTCAGTAAGTTTCTCCTTATGTTTAGGATATATATATCCCCCATTTTCCATTAGGGTTGACATATTTCAAAAGGTACAAATCCAGACACAAAAAGTTGTTGAGCTTTTGTAGGGCAATTGCCTGATAGCCCTACAGCCACCGCCGAGCCCGCACCAGACCCAGAGACTGAACCGAGCTGCCCACGCCCCCCCCAAATTATTATTTAACCCAGAATCCAGGACATTTGCTTTAAAATGTACAACCCCCCCCCCCAGATGGGCATGTAGGACCCCCAAAAGAGGACATGTCCAGGAATTCCTGGATATATGGCAACCCTGTTTTCCACACTGTCTTCCATACATTCCTACCCACGATCATGAATGCCACCATTCAATCTGTGGCCAGGCACAAAGCAGCTTAAGTTAATAATCACCCACAATCAATTATTACTTAAGTATAAGTGAAAAGCAAATACAAAACACAATTGCTTTACTATACGAAGTCTTGATTATATCTGCCTCAACACGTTGCTGCATATACAGTTTTTTCCAAGGTTCGCACGTATGATTGGATGCTGGGAGGTGCCCTGCATTGTATTATCACAACACGTCCAAGCGCCGGCAATTGGATTTAGCAAGAGCCTCAAGAGAAATTAGAAGCATCTCATTTTATGGAGTCTTCATCAGGATCAGGTGAAGCCTACTTTGTAGTAATAATAATAACCATTTACCATTTTTTTGCGTCTGGCTGACACTCAAGGATCACTGAAATGTATGTGCTCTGAAAGCCCGAAGTATATGTTAAGGATAGACAATATACATCTGGGGACCCAAGTTTGAGAAACACTGTGTTAAAGGGTATAACAAGAAAGAGTAGTGTGTTTTGAAAACTGAAGTACGGTACCAATATTTTTATTGTAAACACCAAATTAAACATGTATGAACAATTTCTGTTAAAAATGTGATATTAACAACGTGTCACTTATGTGTATTGTGGATTAATTCATGCTTGTGACGGCCTGGCATTCTGTTTTGGCGCCCACAGCCCAGGTCCCAGAAGCCATTTGGCTCCTAGCTTTTCTATCCCAGTTGCTAATACTGCTTTGAACATACCTTAAAAAAAAATCACATTTATCAAAAATTGGCCTCTTTACGACAACACTCAATAGCAAATGTGCAGTGCAATCCCACGCATAGCTACACAGGACGCAATGGGGCTTACATGTGAGTAAACATACACAGACACTGTACACTGTTTCAAAGACTTGCCTTGGGATTTGCAGGTAAAGCAAGGAAATGAGATGAGGCTGTTAAAAGTTGTGTGTTTGCTCACCCTCAGTATTACAACCGCTACCCCAAGTTAAAACATGCCTTTAGGAAACCAAGCTAAGCTGAATTAGTGCCTCATCTGCTCTATTATTCTTGACCACTCCTGCTGAAGCTACATGTTTATACAAGCCCTGAATGCAACCAAGGCAATGTACTCCTGCTAGTTTGCAAGATATATCAAGATGACCTTTAAACGCCAGTGTAAGATGGGAAGAGTACTCAGGACTACCAGAAAAGCAGCTTTTCAGGGACAAAATACTTTTAAAGTACCAGAAAGTCAACTTTTCTTTAAGGTGCAATAACAAGAAGTTCAAGGACCTTGGAAGTAATTTTTAAAAAGGGGGACAAAGGCCTCTTAACAGTATGCAATCAGCTTTTCTTATTGGAGATTCTGGTTCCTCACAATGCAAAAATGTGTGTGTGTGACAGTGGAATGGACTCTCTTTTGAAGTGGTGTACTCTTTGGAAGTCTTTAAACAGAGGTTGGATGGCCATCTGCTAGGAATGTTTTGATTGTGATTTCTGCATTGCAGAGGGCGGGCTAGATAATGGATCCCTTCCAACTGTACCATTCTGTAATTCCAAGTCTAGGCCTTGCTTCTACAGGCCTTCTAAAGAACCCAGTACAGTGGTACCTCGGGTGACATACGCTTCAGGTTACATACGCTTCAGGTTACATATGCTTCAGGTTACAGACTCCGCTAACCCAGAAATAGTGCTTCAGGTTAAGAACTTTGCTTCAGGATGAGAACACAAATTGTGCTCCGGCGGCGCGGCGGCAGCAGGAGGCCCCATTAGCTAAAGTAGTGCTTCAGGTTAAGAACAGTTTCAGCTTAAGAACAGACCTCCGGAACGAATTAAGTACTTAACCTGAGGTACCACTGTAGATTTGCAGTACAGACTGACTGAAGCCCTCTGCTACATGAGATCTTGTATAGAGAGACTGGCAGAATTTAAGCAAACAGGCCGAGCCTCTGAACTGCAACCAAAGGCCATTTCCAGACTTTATACTGGCAAGCATTTCTGCAGTTCCGGCGGTCATACCAAGCTCTACATTCACAGGAGCAACACAGCAGCGGGCAAGCTGCTCGGTCACAAAACTCAGCTGCCAACATTTCCAGAAGCATGGAAGCCGCTGTGGCAGAAATCCACAAGCCACGGACTCCTTTGCCAAGCTGCCCTGCAGATTCAGACAGAGGGACAACTCCCAACCACAGGAGCAGCAATGTCTGGAAACTGCTTGAGGCAAAACGGGGACATTTCTGCTGCTTCACACCCTTCCTTGTCACAGGAAGGTAAAATTGGGGGCGGGGGGGACAAAACAAACTCCTACACGGACCCACAGAAAAAGATTTCAAGCATGCAAAAGGGGAATAAAAATTTGCCTCCCCGCTTCTTGCAATATTATGTTCCTTCTTGCAACATTATGAAACAAAAAAAAAAAAATTCCTTCCAGTAGCACCTTAAAGACCAACTAAGTTAGTTCTAGGTTTGAGCTTTCGTGTGCATGCACACTTCTTCAGATACCTTCAGATACTTGGTATCTGAAGAAGTGTGCATGCACACGAAAGCTCATACCTAGAACTAACTTAGTTGGTCTTTAAGGTGTTACTGGAAGGAATTTTTTTATTATATTTTTGTCGGTTATTAAACACATGCATTGTTTAAATGTAAATAGCTGTCCATCAATAAGTATCCCCTGGGCATCTTACAAACAAAAGAATACAGTGGTGCCTCGCAAGACGAAATTAATCCGTTCCATGAGGCTCTTCGTATAGCGGTTTTTTCGTCTTGCGAAGCAAGTCCATTGACAGCTTAGCGGATTAGCGCTATTAGAGGTCTAGCGGCTTTTAGCGATCAGCTGAT
Source organism: Podarcis erhardii (assembly GCF_964252035.2). Taxonomy (NCBI): domain Eukaryota; kingdom Metazoa; phylum Chordata; class Lepidosauria; order Squamata; family Lacertidae; genus Podarcis; species Podarcis erhardii. The sequence goes on from NC_138509.1 coordinate 76,810,027, forward strand.
AAGCGGCTTATCAGCGGAACAGCTGATAAGCGGCTTAGCGGCTTAGGAAAAGGGGGGGAAGGGGGGGACCCGCAGGAACTCGCAAGACATTTTCGTCTTGCAAAGCAAGCCCATAGGGAAATTCGTTTTGCGAAGCGCCTCCAAAACGGGAAACCCTTTCGTCTAGTGGGTTTTCCATCTTGCGAGGCGTTCAACTTGCGGGGCACCACTGTATTAAAAGCACAGTGCATGATCATTAAACCAATATGCTGTCCTTGGAAATGGGGTAGGGCTTTCTTTGCACAGTGTCAGCAAAACAGTTTACAGATCAGAATAGGCTACTTAAAATTCACCTCGGGCTGTTGTGGCCTAACATACAATTAGAAGGCGGGGGTGAAGAAAAAGGTATTCGACTGGTGCCCCAAAGACCAGAGAGAAATACTAGATGCCGCGGCAGAGCAAGCTGATTGGGCGCCTGGGGAGGCGTGTGTCCAGGGGCGGGGCCAGCTGCCCGTAGAGGCGGGGCCACCGGCCCGTGGGACCTCCGAGGAATCTACCTGGCTCCTCCCACTCAGCCGCCCCACAGCTGAGGGAGAGGCAGTGGGCGGACAGTTTGGGACAACGCCGACCCTGCACGCGCCTGAGCCAGGAGATATGTGTGGCTCGGTTGCGCTGCAGGCCCTGCGGTGAGTGCTGCCCAGCATTTTGTCACCCCCCTCAGTGGTGACACCCGGAGTGGATCCCCCCCCTAACGCACCCCCCCCTTCCTCCGCCCCTGACTAGGTGAGCCTCTCTGGGGTATTCGATTGTTGGGGGTGCCACCAGCCAGACTATGCAGAGCTAGATATATTAACAGCAAGGATTCGAAACCTGCGGGACCAGAGATTCTCAGAAGACTGGAGTAAATACACAAACTATTTGAAAGTAATTGTAATGAACAGATTACGCTAGTAGGATTGCAAGAAGTTTTGTAAGGAGGATTATTTGAAATATTGCAAAAAAGACTATGAAGAAAATGATTAGTTAATGATAATTAAGAGTAATAGAAAAATTAGGAAATGCACAATATCACCAGAGGAGCTGACGGAAGTCAAAAATATTGTATAAGATAAGAAATTATGTTATATGAATGTTGGAATCATAGAATCATAGAGTTGGAAGAGACCACAAGGGCCATCGAGTCCAACCCCCTGCCAAGCAGGAAAACGATTTGTTAAAAAAACTAATAAAAATATATTTTTTAAAAAAAAAGGGGGGGTGTCACTAGCCAAACAGCTACCAAGCAGTTTCAGGCTTTATAGCTTAAAACCAGTACAGTGGTACCTTGGTTCTCGAACTTAACCCATTCCGGGAGTCCATTTGACTCCTGAAACCGTTCGAAAACCAAGGCGTGGCTTCCAATTGGATGCAAGAGCTTCCTGCACTCAAGCGGAAGCAGCGTTGGACATTCGGCTTCTAAAAAACGTTTGCAAACCGGAACACTTACTTCCGGGTTTGCAGCGTTCGGGAGCCAATTTGTTCGGGAGCCAAGTTGTTCGAGTACCAAGGTACCTCAGTACTTCAAACCAAAACAGATTAAGCAAAACAATGTTCAAAGGAACTGTGTTCAATTTGCAACATTTATATGGGCCACAAAATCTGGGTAAGATGTCATTCTGAGGCTATTCTAATGTATACATGTTTACTATAATTTGAGACTAACTATACAATGATGTTTTTGTTTTATTGACTGGCAAACATTCTGATGAAATGCACACATGGTAGTCAATTAAAATACAGAGGTGCACTATCAATTTCTTCTTTCACTGTACAAGGCTGTTTTCACACTCTTACGGACTAGAAACTTGCTTTAAAAAAATGAAAACTGAAATTCTCAGGAAGCAAAAATTCTGTGACCTTTGTAGAATGCTTTAAATATTGTTATAATACACTCTGACAGTGATTTCCTTCTACTGAAAACTTGTGTAAATATTTTGGGCTGGCACAAGAAAGCATCTGGATCAATTATGTCTTTAATAAAGTTGGGATGGGACCAACCATTCCTAGATCTTCCAGGTCTCCTTTTTTTAGGTGTGTTAACCACCCCTTTCCAAGTTTACCATGTTCAAAAGGGGGGCAGAGGCGATACTGAGCTCCCAGCCCTCGAATGTAAAACAAGTTGCACCTTTTGGAGTTGCGCCAGGTAAGCCAAACGTAAGGACAATCTTGTTTTCCTCCAGTTCTTGCCGGTCACTATTGTTTTACCAGTGACTGTTCAAGGTTTGTTAAATATCTAAACATCTCCAGCCAAGTACAGCCAAAACCAATGGAGAATCGTTCCTGGTAAACACATGCAGCTTTGTTGTAAGTCTGTTTTCCACCCCCCACTTTTGAGACCCGGTGTTGCGTTACAGTTTAGGGTGGTCCTGGGGCTACTTAGGTTTCTAACAGTCATCGCCAAAAAATCTCCACAGGAACCGACATGCAAAACTGTGATTTCTATAAGTCACAGCTGGTCCCGGGTAAACAAAGCAAAGCAAGACTTATTGTCAGTACAAAGTTCCAGCTCCACTTTCTTCTATTTGCAAGTGGAAATATATACCATTTGAGAACTAACCAGTGTCCTAATATAAACACAAATTGCTTTACAAGCCTTTAAAACCTTTTTCAAGGCCAATGGGTTGGATCTTATACACACAGACTTGAGAACAGGTTCCACGGGACACAATGGGGCTTACTTCTGAGTAGACCTGCACTGGTTTGCACAACTGTCGAGTTCAGCAAAATTGACGCCTATAGATTTCAGAGGCGACCGAGACTGCGAACCTAACCCCACTTGATGGAGCCAGCCTCAATGAATTCAGTAGGACCTACTTCTGAGTAGACACAGTTAGGACTGTGCTGTTAGTCAGACCTAACTTGATTCATTCATTTCAACTAACTTAGGCTCAAGTCCTAAACACACTTAATAGGGAGTCAGATTCATTAAACACAGAGGAATTTACTACTGAGTAAGCATGCAAATGGTTAGGCTGCACCACTGGATCTATCCCAACGTGTTGTACGCCAACCACTTCAAACAGCATGAGTTCATGTTTTATGTGTTGGAAGCCATCCAGAATGGCCATTGTTGTTGTTGTTTCCACCACTTCTTGATTCTTCCAGTGGGAGCTTGTCTCCCATTGGAGAAAACCTCCAGAGTGGTAGCAGAATTATTCTATTGCAACAAAAATAAGCAGGAGTCTTGCAGCACCTTAAAGACTAACACATTTCCGATGGTACAAATCCACTTCATTAGATGCCTGATGCCTTATTCTCAGCTGGAAGAAATTTATAAATACAGTGGTGCTAGGGCATGGGGGGAAGTGAACAGGGAAGGTGAATGCTCGCTGTGCTTTATTTTGCACACTTTTTGTGCTCTGATTGATACCATGTACTTTTTGGATTTCATTACCATCTGATGAAGCAGCCACTGGTCCATGCCACAATAAATTTCTTACAGTACAGTCATATACATTTTTGAACCAATGATGCTTACTCTCGGGAAAGTGTGTATACTGCACTTACCAGGGAGTAAGCTCTATGGAAGTCAACAGGACTTACTTCTGAGTAGATATGATTATGCTGTAAATCTTTAAAATTGCCACAAGACACTTTGGTTCTGAATATTGAAAAATATTGAAAAATAATAGCCATCCCAGAGTTGTCAAGTCTGGATGCTTCTACCCTTCAACAGAAGCACTTGCTTCTTTTTTGCAAATAGTCCTGGAGAAACATTTGTTGAATGACACTATGAACATTATTTTTGGGAGAGAAAACAACAATAACCAATGAATCCTCCTTATATTTACTTGGAAGTGAATCCCACTGTGCACAATGGCCCTAATTTCCAGGTAACAATGCATAGGATTGCATCTTAGCCAACTCTTTCTACTCAAGAGGCCAGACGCCATTGTATTCTACTCCCACACGGGTCTTTCAAGCACCCAAAGCAGCCCTGGAGGAGAAGGTGTGGCAGTTACATGGAGCCAACACAACATTAAACATGTATTTTAATTTAATGTGCACTTAAAATGCAAATGGCAGCTGCACTGAGGGGAGATTTCCCAATGCAAATAGCAGCTCCGGAGAGGCAATTTCTCCCAGGACCACAGCAGGGGAGGGAATAGTTAAACTTCATCTCCCTGCCAGCTGCAACTTTGATCATCATCATCAGTTCCCCAGTGGCTGCCATTTGTATTTTTAAAAATACGCACAGTAAATGCAAAAGACACTTTTAACGTAGCAATCCAGTTTGGGAGATACAACGAGAAAACACTCTCGACGGCACACTTGGGAGTTAGCAAATGTGTTCTTGAAATATCACGCTCAGGATATTTGTTTCCAGAAATCATCCCCTCGCAAAGCACTGACAAATGCTGACAGACTACCACAAATGCCCACCATCTGGCAAGAGCGATGCACAGGCGGAAAGCAGATTTCCTCAACACATCCTCTGCTTGGAAAGGAGCTGCACAAGTAAAAAAAAGCACGCTGTGTGGTACAGGGTATGTACTTAGAAGTGCACACACAGATCCCAGCACAAATCTGGGACCATGTAAAAAGGTAAAGGTAAAGGGACCCCTGACTGTTAGGCCCAGTTGTGTACGACTCTGGGGTTGTGGCGCTCATCTCGCTTTACTGGCCGAGGGAGCCGGCATACAGCTTCCAGGTCATGTGGCCAGCATGACTAAGCCACTTCTGGCAAACCAGAGCAGCGCATGGAAACGCCGTTTACTTTCCCGCCGGAGCGGTACCTATTTATCTACTTGCACTTTGATGTGCTTTCAAACTGGTAGGTTGGCAGGAGCAGGGACCGAGCAATGGGAGCTCACCCCGTTGTGGGGATTCGAACCGCCGACCTTCTGATCGGCAAGCCCTAGGCTCTGTGGTTTAACCCACAGCGCCACCCGCGTCCCTCTGGGACCATGTATGCAGCACCAAACAGGGAGCTGGTGCTGTCAAATCTGAGAAGAATGGCCATATTATGAGCAGTCACTGATCTGTGTGCACCAGCATAGGCTCATCTTGTTACTCCAGAGGTTCAGAGCCACTGCTAGAGAAATCTCACCCAATAAATCTCACTGCAACACCCTATTTCAGTTTATCCGGAATTCACAATCAAGATGATTGGAAAATCAAAAAGAAAGGGAGGAGGGAACCAACAGTGCAAACATTTCAGTAATTTCCAATCTACCCCTCCTATTCAGTCTCCTAAGTGGTAGCACCCTTCTTTAAGAAGCTTTGTCTACTAACATCCAGATTTCCTTGCACTGCAGAAATCCTTAATGGCCGGTAGCATTTGTCTTTAGTACAGAAATACAGGAAGCAGGGCTGGCCCATGACATTTGGGGGGGGGGAACGAGCCATAAAATGGCACCCCGCTTCCTGCCAGGAAAGAAGGGGAGAGTGAAGATCTACATCAGGAACAAGGCGGGAAGAAATATCTACATCAGAATCTGCTGCACCTGGAACTTGCCACCTGAGGCAGCTGCTTCACCCGGCCTCATGGCAGCTGTTTTATCTCAGGTCAGACTGTGAATCCATCTAGCCAAGTTACTGAACCAGCCTTCTCCAAACTGGAGCCCTCTTGGTGTTTGTGGACTACAACTCACATCCGTTCCAGCTAGCAAGGTCAGGGATGATGGGAGTTGTAGTCCGAAATATAAGAAGCGGCTTGTTTGGTCAGGCCAAAGGGTCATCTTGTCTAGCTTCCTCTTCCCCCAGTGACCAACCAGATGAATGTGGGAAGTCCACAAGCAGCACCCAAGTGCAAGATTATGCGCCACGCTTGTGATTCACAGCGACTGGCGTTGAGAGGAATAACAGTGAAGGCAGAATAAAGCCATCATGCCTGGTAAGCCACTGACAGCCTTAACCTCCATGAATTTGTCAAAGCCTCTTTTAATGGGACGCGGGTGGTGCTGTGGGTTAAACCACAGAGCCTAGGACTTGCCGATCAGAAGGTCGGCAGTTCGAATCCCCGCAACAGGGTGAGCTCCCGTTGCTCGGTCCCTGCTTCTGCCAACCTAGCAGTTCGAAAGCACATCAAAGTGCAAGTAGATAAATAGGTACCGCTCCGGCGGGAAGGTAAACGGCGTTTCCATGCACTGCTCTGGTTCGCCAGAAGTGGCTTAGTCATGCTGGCCACATGACCCGGAAGCTGTACGCCGGCTCCCTTGGCCAATAAAGTGAGATGAGCACCACAACCTGAGTCAGCCACAACTGGACCTAACAGTCATGGGTCCCTTTACCTTTTAAAGCCATCCAAGTTGGCGGCCATCACTACAACTTGCGAGTGAGCTCCATACCTTTACATGTGGAGCGGGAACTAGCTCAGACTAGCAGTGGCTCTCCAGCCTTTCCCATCATTGGCTTCCCAGTGTCCTTTGAACTGGGAAGGCCAGATACTGAACTGGGACCCACTGCATATACAGCATGGGCTCTACTGCTGATTTATGGTGTGCATCCCCCTAGCCCAGAAGGATCCTTGATTTCACAAGGATCCTGTGATTCTTCTGCTGCATTCGTCGGCAGTCTGTTGTTCCATGATGGAATTCAAAGCAACTTACTTCTGAGCAATGTGTTAGCATCGAGGGTGCGATTCAAGCTGTACTCCTCTCATCCCTTCCCTATCTCACCCTTCTTTTCCCTCACTGCAGCATAGCGATGCTCTCTATAAACATGTTCCTCCCATGTTTGTTTATCTCAATGTGTAAACTGACTTTGGGGCCCACACAGGCCCTGAAGGCCATACAGATTGCCCATGTTTTAGATTCCTCTTTCTCTACCCACACACAGATGGCTTTGGGAAAGGCCCCTTCATCCATTTTCCCATCACACTGTGGCCTTGTTTGCAGGTGATGCTAGGGGAAAACTGCAGGCATACAGTCTCTGGGAGAGCAGCTTGCAGCTGCTTTGCTCTGCCCTGGTTATTTTGGTGCTGTGCTGTGCTGAGCCAAGCCATGGATTGGCCTAGCCTGTCATCCGAACCTGGGCTGGTGGAAGAAGTGGCTCTCCAGGTGGGAAAGAGCCATCACACTAGCATCCAGACAGGTGGGTCCCTGTTGCTTCCTGGCACAGAGAGCAGTAAGGAAATGGGATGGTTGGTGCAGCACAAATGCACCAGCAGAGCCAACCCAGTGCTCCTGCCAGTGCCGCTGCACTGCACTGACCTCCCTCTCCTTCCCTCCTGATAAGCAACATCAACTCTCCTGTCAGAAAGCTAGCATAGCAACTCCACTCCACCTAGCAAGCCAATTCTAGCTGATGGGTTAACTCTCTCCAGACTAACCACACACTACCGTATAGCCAAGGTATGCCCTATGGTTAACAGCTTATGGTTTGTCCAGGTTGCAGTAAACCACGGCTTAGCACACAGTTAGAAACAGGCCAGGAGCTTCTAGGGTTACCCTTAGCCCCTTCTTTGGTATATTTCAGGGCATATTTTAAAGCCTCTTCTCCTTTATCTAAAATAATTTATCAGGAATAACAGCAATAGTGTTGTTCTCTCTTTACTCCTTTTTTTTTAATCCACAGATTAAAAAATATCCTTTTAAATATTATTTTTGCAATCTTCCTGGTTGCCTTTACAAAGTAGTGGAGAACCTGTACTGCGCAAAGAGTTCTTTCTATTTAATAATACTGATTTGAGCCTTCTGGTGTTCATGTAAGGAAGACTGGACAATTTATGCAAAAGTGACAATTATCAGCAGACTGAAGATAACCCCGAAATGCATATGAAAAAATTTGCAGGGGGGGGGGGAACAAATCCATAACAACTGTAGCATAGACTTTTGAGAGACAGGAGGTTGCAGGGTGGGAAGGAAACATCCCTGCCAGCTGGGTGGGGAGTGAGAACAGAATAGAGTGTCTGGAACAGGAAGATAGGGACACAAACATATATATACACACACATATAAAGTGTAAAATAAAACTATTGTCTGGATAGGCCACTTCCTGTTTCACTCTGAGAAGCTATTTTTAAGACATTCCCAGGAGCAGGAGGAGTTGCCCATCGACATCAACAGGGAAATTAAAGAATTGAACAAGCTTGTCCACCATCACCCCACTCCCCCCAAACAGCAACGGCAGTGGCGGGTGGGGGAAAGGAAACCCCACTCAAAAAAGAAATCTAGTGAGAACTGATCAATTCAAGTGGGTATGGAATGCTGGCTTGACTGGTGGGAGGCAGGGCAAGGAAATAACATGAGAGGAAGGGGAATGGAATAGAGTGGAGCCACTGGAGACATCAACATGAACACACGATTTTGTTGTAGCACCTCAACTTATACTGGCGGTAAAGTCAAATGTACTGTTTCCGTTGACTTGCTTCCAAAGAGGTTAAACCCCAATGGGCTACACTGCGGCGTTTGATTTGTTCCAGGGCTCACCCCCAAGGACCTTAAGCCCAGAATTAATTTTCAGTGGTACAACTCAGCCAAAGTGTCCCTAAGTATGCACTAAGCAGCAGCATCTAGCCCTAGTCCTCACACACCTGAGACCCCCTAGCAGGGAAAGAGGCCTTCGCTTGCACATCCCATCCCAGCAGGGCCTACCAGTGCTGATGCCCACCTGAGCTGTGGCCGTTGTAAAGCCATTATTTTCATGTTCCCACAATGCCCCAGAGGAACATTACACAAGGACATGAAAATGGAAGGTGACTCAGAAGCACCCATCACAGAGGCTGCCTCTTGCTTGCTCCTAGTAAACCCGCCATATGAATGGCCCTGCAGGCAACGGAGGGGGCTCACAGGAGGGCATTTTCTCAGGCGGTCCTTCACTCCCAGTTTCAACTTTGCACACCTGCTCAAGTTTATGTGCGCAGAGGAATTAAAAGAAGCATGAAGAGGTTCATGAAGAGTTGATTCAAGTCTGGCCCTAGGGGGATGAGCCCTGTTTTCTGTGCCAAGGTTGAAGTATCAAAGATATTGCACTGAGAACCAGGGCAGTGTAGCAGTCAGCATGTCAGACTTGGCCCCGAGAAACCCAGGTTCAAATTCCCACTCAGCCATGAAGCTCACTGGGTGACCTGGGGCCTGTTATACCATTGTAGCGCCCTAACCTATCACACGGGGTTGTAGCTTGGAAAAAATTGGGAGGTGTTTGAATGAGGCTGGGTGGTGGAAGAATGATGCACACTACCTTGAGCTCCTTGGAGGAAAGGAAGGAAAATAAATGATAAAGGTAAGCTCCTCTGAGCGGATGCAAACTCCTTCACCAACAATGGTCACTTTTGTGTATTTTTATTTATTTTTTGAAAAAACTGAGGTTATATCCCACCTTCTTCCCCATAGAGCTCAGGATTGCTTGCATAGTTCTCCCCCTCCTCATTTAATCCCCACAACAACCCTGTGAGGTAGGTCAGGCTGCGAGTGAGTGACCGGCCCAGTGAGCTTCATGGCCGAGTGGGGATTCAAATTCTGGTCCCCAAAGTCCTAGTCCATGAAACACACATGGATTTGTGTGAGGTAATTTCCATGTAGGAAATAGCACAAAACTCTACACCGGATGAGAGTGCTCAGGTGTACTGGTTAGTCTTTGTATATCTTAACATGCCCACCTGTCTTTCTCAACACTGGACTACACTCAGAAACTGCCTTATAGCAAGTCAAAGCTTTGGCCCCACTAAGTCAGTATTGTCTGCGCTGACTTTTAGCAACTCTCTGGGGCTTCGGGCTGAAGTGGGGGTTGTCTTCTCCCAGACCCGTCCTTTTCCCCACCACTGATCTTACACGTCCCAGCCAGGCATAGCGTTGCCCCTGACTCTTTTGAGTCGCCTCCCTGCACTCAAGAGCAGCCCCCAAGCCTTCATTCTGCTCGCTTCGCCTCCCCCCAAGCTATTTCCTCCCCAGACTTACTTGAGGAAGTATCTCTGGCCCGTGTGCGTGAGTGCCATCTCCCAGCCGGGAGGCAGCGGCAGCTCGTCCGTCACGTCGTAGGATTGCTGGCGGAGATGCGCATGTTGCTGGGCCTGGCTCGGGGTGGCCCCGGCCCCGGCGCCCAGCTGCAGGGAGGCGGGCGACGAGTGCGAGCGGACGTGGTGGGCTCCGACGGCAGCGCTGCTGAGCCGCGGCGGGTGGCTGCCTGAGTCGGTGCTGGACTGCCGGGAGTGGGAGCCCGAATCGGGCTCCTTGAAGAAGGACTCTGGCAGGATCTTTTTCCTCCACGAGCTGGGCTTGGGGTTCATGACCGAGTTGAAGAGAGCCTCCAAGTCGGTGTCCAGATCCTGCGTGACATGGATCACCTGCTGCCCCGGCGGGGGAGGGACGCCAGCAGGGTTCATTTTCGCCACCTTTTCCCGAACTTTTCTTTGGGCGGGGAAGTCGAGTCTCTGGAGCAGATCTCTGGGGTTTCGCCCTCTTAAATCGCCAGTTTCCAACCCCCGTCGCACAAAATAAGTATTTAGCAGTGAGGGTCCAAAAGAGACCCGAAAGTCATCCGAGATCCAAATAATGATGATGATAAGCTTCTTCAAACCCTTCCAAAGCTAAACTTATCCGAGCGCCCTTTTTTCCCCTTTCCCCTTCTCCCCAGAGGCCCCGGCGGCTCCAAGGCAGCCGTCCCCTCCCTCCCAAAACTTTTTATCTCGCAGGATCTTCCAGAGTACACATGAAGCACGTCCAAGTCAGGCCCCGGCGGAAAGTTATGCAACTTTTCTTTTCTTTGCTGTCCCTCCCCGCTGCAACTGCAGAGATTTGTTACAATTCCCTCTTAAGAAAGCAGCTCCTTTAAAGGACTAGTTGGTGTGTGTTGGGGAGGTGGGGGGGGTAGATCTGCAGCCGCGGCTGTCACGGGAGGGAGGAAAGGAGGGCTCAGCCTCGCCGCCCGGAATTCCAGAGGAGGCCTGAGGCTCGAGTGAAAGCTTCCGAGGGGGGCTTGTACGTTCTGATTTGGAACGCTGGCGCTCCCGCGAACGTTCCGATTTCGAACGCCGGGCTTTCCAGGGGGTCTCGCCAGCGTTCGGTTCCCAGGCCTGACCGAAGATTCCTCCCTTTCCCTGACCGAGCGCAAAAAAAAAAAAGTTTTTGATTTTTCTTAAAGGGTGGGTGGGCAGAAAACCGATCTTTTGCGGGGGAGAAAGAGGGGAAGGGGGTCCCCTTTCCCGTTCACATACCCATGGTCCGGATCTTGAAGAGCTGAGTACTTCCCGCCGTGGTAGTGGCGGCAGCGGCGGCTGCTTTCGGACTATCCCAAACAAAGTTACCCAAAACTCTCAGGGCGGCGCAGAAAGTTTGGCAGCTGCATTATTCATGAGCTCAGTGTCTGGGACCAGCCCGATTACACGGTACACCCACTGAGAGTCCTCCCACGGCTCAGCTGAGAGCCGGACCCTGCTGGATTTTTTTCCCCCCCAGCTGGGCTAGAGGAGCCTCCTGGGGGTGGGTTTAGGGAGTTTTACGGGGATCTTGGACGGAAATCCAGCGGGGTTATGACTAATACATGGGGCGAAGGAAGCGTGCCACCGCTTCCTGCGGGACTCTCCCTAATAAGGAATCGTACAACGGGGGGGGGGGGAATACCGTGCAGAAAACCAGTCCGTCCCTGTCGCTCGTTTGGGGGCGGCCTCGCCTTAATCAGACTGGCCGAAACTACCATTAAATACTTCCCTGGAGCAACTTGGCCGCTTTTTCCTGAGATATTCAGTGGGGCTTTCATATGCAAAAAGGAGTTTGAGCACAGCTCAGGGTTAGGCTCTGACAGATCCTGCATTGAGAGTTGCATCGCAATTGGCATGGTAGGAATGTGTCCGTCCCCCCCCGTGTCCGTCCCCCCCACCCGTTGCAGGTTCCCACAGGTGCCTGGTGACTGTGAGAGGAAAAGATATGTGGAGGGTTTCTATAGCTCGTCAGTGCTGAAGCTTCGATTGGGAGCCTCTCCCCTTCTTTCCCAGTGGCGTAGCGTGGGTTGTCAGCACCAGGGGCAAGGCAAGTAATTTGCACCCCCTAACCCGTGGATTTGCACCCCCTAACCCTAACCCCCAGATGTTGTGCCCAGTGCGGCCAGCCCCCCCTGCACCCCCCATGCTACACCACTGTTCTTTCCCCTTCCCATTGCAAAGATAAAGGTAAAGTAAAGGGACCCCCTGACCATTAGGTCCAGTCGTGGCCAACTCTGGGGTTGCGGCGCTCATCTCACTTTATTGGCCGAGGGAGCCGGCATACACCTTCCGGGTCCCGTGGCCAGCATGACTAAGCCGCTTCTGGCGAAACCAGAGCAGCGCACGGAAACGCCGTTTACCTTCCCGCCGGAGCGGTACCTATTTATCTACTTGCACTTTGATGTGCTTTCGAACTGGTAGGTTGGCAGGAGCAGGGACCGAGCAATGGGAGCTCACCCCATCGCGGGGATTCGAACCACTGACCTTCTGATCGTCAAGTCCTAGGCTCTGTGGTTTAACCCACAGTGCCACATACTGCCGTGCTTAATCAGTCCATTGGATTTCATCTACTAAAACTGTAATCCTAACCCCATTTACCTGGGCGTAAACGCCATTGAATTAAATAGGGCAATTGAATGGTTAAGATTGTGCCTTTTAAAAACTGCAATGGCAAGCACTCTCTCAAGTCCAAAATAGCTGTGTTGGCCCATGAAACATATTCTTTTATTTATTTGACTCAAGTCTATCATGTTACCTGTGGTGCTGGTCTTAACACAAAGAACAAAGTAATGCAACTCACAATACACAGTACAATGCAGTACAGCTTCTGCTTATTTTCCTTTAGAGCTCTTGCATATTACAGTGTTACCTCGGGTTATAGACGCTTCAGGTTACAGACACTGCTAACCCAGAAATAGTACCTTGGGTTAAGAACTTTGCTTCAGGATGAGAACAGAAATCGTGCGGCGGCAGAACAGTGGGAGGCCCCATTAGCTAAAGTGGTGCTTCAGGTTAAGAACCATTTCAGGTTAAGAACGGACCTCCGGAATGAATTAAGTACGTAACCAGAGGTACCACTGTACTTATTGATGTTCAATTGACACCTCTTTCCTGTTCATGACAGAAAGGAAGTCAGAAGTGAAACCCTGTCATCCACTTTGGTAACGAATGGGACCTGGCTTGGGAAATAAAATGCAACAACGGCATACAGGCCTTTTCAAAACAGCGAAGAATGCTAACCAAGGAGAATGCTGAGAAAGCCGTGCGTGGCAAAAAAGCTCTGGGACCTGCCCAGATATAGCTTTCTGCAGGGATCAAGCATTGTGTAAGCAGCTCAGATTTTAACACCTCTATAGAGAATTTGCTTTTGGTACGTCGTTCCCTATATCCAGTTTTCGTTTTGTTCAGGTTGTGCAGTAACTGGTATCTGCTTCAGTATTCACAACTGGGATGTTCTCATGCCCCACCCGTTTGTACGTACCTGGATATTTTCTTTCTCTTTTGAAGCAGACGGGTACTACAGTGGTACCTTGGGTTACAGACACTTCGGGTTACAAACTCCACTAACTAGGAAGTGATTGCTCCAGGTTAAGAACTTTGCCCCAGGATAAGAACAGAAATCCCATGCCAGCGGCGCAGCGGCAGCAGGAGGCCCCATTAGCAAAAGCATGCCTCAGGTTAAGAACCATTTCAGGTTAAGAACGGACCTCCGGAACGATTTAAGTTCTTAACCCGAGGTATCACTGTACTTGCACAACCTCCAATGATCTCTTGAATCTTCAGTCTGGGGTTGAGGGTTGCTAGCTGCCTTCTGCTTTTTTAAGTACAGTTGTACCTCAGGTTACATACACTTCAGGTTACATACGCTTCAGGTTACAGACTCTGCTAACCCAGAAATAGTACCTCGGGTTAAGAACTTTGCTTCAGGATGAGAACAGAAATCGTGCAGCAGCAGCAGCAGCAGCAGCAGCGGGAGGCCCCATTAGCTAATGTGGTGCTTCAGGTTAAGAACAGTTTCAGGTTAAGAACGGACCTCCGGAACGATATAAGTACTTAACCCGAGGTACCATTGTAGTTGAGGATATCCATAGCTAACAAATAGAAACTGCACTGCTTCTTTGCTTTCTGTCCCGAGCAACGTTGCATAGAAAAACCTTGTGGCCTGCCTTCAGCCAATCAAAAGTGTACAGTTGTACCTGGGGATATGAACAGGATCCATCCCGGAGCCCTGTTCGCATCCAGAAGCAAACGTAACTAGTAACGGCATGTCTGTGCATGATGCTTTTTGCCGCTCTGTTTACTTCATTATTTCTGGGTTGCCTTGGAGTGCAACTCTAATGCACTCAACATGAAGCATATTCAACCCGAGGTATGATTTTAGAACTAAGTTTGCTCCCCAAGAAAAGGAATGCTGTTACTACCCATTTCCTGAGAACTTTGTCAACCCTTCTGGTTTCTATCCTTCTGGGTTCAGGCACTGTTTTGGGACAGAATCAGCTTTAGCCACCCTGATGGCCTTCAGGAGTGGGCTGTGTATGACCTTGTAGCTCTTATTTGATCTCTTGAGAATGTTTAATACCACTGGCCATGCGGGGCCAGATTAAGACCTTTAGAGGCTGTAAGCACCTAAAAGATTTTGGTGCCCCCATATATAATTCAAAATATAAACAATAATAAACCTTAAAATTAACTTTTGTTTTTAGAAATTAAACAAAACCTATGGTAAGATGGGAAATGATCTTTATTTTGTGTATACCTCCACTTTATTTAATTTTTTTTTTGGGGGGGGGGAATTCTAATTTGTCTAAATGCAGTCTTTGATCAGATCCTCGAAACAAATCTTATGTAACACATCTGCTTCTATACTTAATATGAGTTAAGGCACGCAGCCTGCCTTGTTGCATAGTTGTTCTGTTGGGGTTTTCAATATACCTCAGCTGAGAAAATGAATGCTCTGCTGAGCAATTTGTGATCATTAATGTTAAAAAAAAATGAAAGCAAATTTCTACATTTTGTTGTGTTCCCAAGATCAAGGTATATCATTAATCTCTATTATTACTATTTTTAGTATTACTATCTTAGTATTATTTTTATTATTACATATATATGTATGCAATTTTTTCATTTATCATGGGAGCCTTTATTTGTGGAACCTGGTTTAGCTACGCCAGATGGTCCATGGTAAATCCGGCAATGGAAAACTTCTGTACCTTCCCTAGATGCCCTAAGCACATGCTTATTTTGCTTAATGGTTAATCCAGCCCTGTGACCATAGTATCCTCCTGAACAATCTGTGCAAGTTGGTGGCACTTTTTTTGTTAAGTGCTTTGATTCATAACAATGCATTTCCCTGTACATGTGAGCAGTCCCAGTTGCCTTGCCCGTGTGCTTCCGTGAATAACGTGGTGTTTATACCATAGATAAAGCTAGCAAATCCCCAACCGCAATATTTTTCGGTATAGTGATATTTTTTCAGGTTTCCTGTTGCAATGTTATGTTATCCAAGGGCATCCTTCTCAAGTCAGTTCACGCACAGGAGGTGACATCCTGTATGAACCAAACATGGTTGCTTTTTCAAGCACAACAACAATTTTGACCATAGGTTGGTGCTATTTCCTTTTACATAGTAACATCAGCCAGCACTTAGGGGATGAAGAATTTCTCCTCTGTATGAGTAGCGGCTGGCCCAAAAATAAAAAAAGGAATTACAAGAAATTAGCCTGAATACAAATACATATAAAATATTACTGTATATGCTTCTTTATTCAGATCAGAAAAGATAAGAAGGAAAAATGTTTGGTCATTATACCAATAAGCTGTACAGCACATTATGCAAAAGGCAGCTGTACATAAAATTAGAAAAGCTCACATGTTCAACTAATATTGATGTCTGGTTAGATTATGATGATTATTCTAACTTGCATCTGACATTATTACTAGATTAGCACCCAAGCAAATTCAGCCCTTAAATGCAGTCTCAAGAACTTGGCCGAGGAAAAGTTTTTGACTGGTCCAGACGCACTGTTGTTTGGCGACACTGGTTTCCATAAGTTTACTGAGATGGAAAATACTACTTGATGTTACGCACTATTCGTCTACAATGATTTGTTTTCATTTCTCCCAAAGCTTGTTCCAGTTGCTGAATCAGGTGAAGCAACGTCGCAGGGTCGGTCTGTAATATTTGAGTAGTTTGGTTTCCATTCTGAGTAAGGTGGAGCTTCAGAGTCACAATAGGCTTAATTTGCTGTCTCAGACTTCTGCTAGCAAGCTATGTAAATAGTGAGGTGAGGAAAAGAAAACTCAGTGAGATTTAAAACGAAGAGATGTGCTAAGAATAGCCATTAACAAAAGCATTCTAATTCTCAGCATTCATAATTCAACAGGGAAATGCAGATATATTTTACAGTGTGTACCTACTACATTATGATATCCACCCCTTTATTCAGAAGGACAATTGATATTCTGGGTTAAGAACTAAAATAAGAACCAAACACTATTATCATTGTTGTAATTTTGGCCTTTTAAAGTAAGAATATAACAAAACCCATGAACAATCAAATATATTTTAAAAATAAATTTAAAATACCAACAATTTTGATTCCTAACTCACCTTTACTTTAACAGTAGTTGCCTAGTTTTGGAGTTCCCCAAGTGTAGGGGAAATACTGGAGAAATAAATCAGGGTCTTATATAAACATTACATGGGATAATGTTTCAACTGAGCCACTTTTGCAAAGTCAAATTCTTAAATGCCAAGGCAGCCAGGTAAATAGAACTTCCATAACAGCTGGTGGCAAACCACTGAGCCTAACTGCTGAAAATACACTTCTGTGTCTAGAAGAAAATCAGTGCTAGGTTGTAGACCCAGGGTACAGTGAAGAAATCCCTTTTGCCCAAGCTAATGAAATTTATAAATTGAGATCTAGAAATCTCTGTTTAATGCTACTAGTTGCATGCATTTTCTAATCCCAGTGGCAGAAGATGGGGTAGTAAATAGCCAAAGACGTTAAATTTTTTTATAAACAAATTTTAGCAAAAAGCGACATATTTATCAAGCAAAGGCAGGGGCAGCCGAAATCCCCAAAGGTAAATAGGCTTTGCCTACATTGAAAACTTTCTTCTATATTGTAATGCTTATAGAAATATAAGATCCGGATTTACTTCCCCACTACTTTCCTTATACTTGGGGAATTCAGATTAATTTTATGTTTTAATTTTCATGGCAGACTCCAACCCCATGATTACTGAAAATATAGCCAAGTTCCTTGCCGTAGCCATCAAAACTAGGCCACAAAGAGAGGATGAATTTTGAGTCAAATTGCCTGCATTTTTAAAATATTACTTTTTGATTGTTCATGGATTTTGTAACACTCCTATTTTAAAAGGCACAACTGGTGTACATGCAAATAGTCTCCCACCCCACTGCAGCTGTCTTGATAACCCTATGCTGTATCTGAAGTTTATGGTCTGTAGACCAAATAAACTAAACTGGGGGGGGGGGGGATTCCAGGAACTAGTGTTATTTTTTGAGCTTGAATAACCACATGAAATGCTCCCTATCAGGGCTCTTCTGGTGTGGGAGGAACAAGATGAAACGGATAAACATTTCAAAAACAGATCAGTGCCTTTGGTTGGCAATTTCTTGCTTAAGACTAAACTCAGCCCAGGGAAGGTTGGAACACGGATCACTAAAGATGTGTTCCCCTCACCTGCCTGGCCAGCTAGTTGCCACAGGTTCATAAAAGGCTGTATACTAGCATGGAGTCAGTAACATAAAGGAGGTGGGAAGGAGGATATGGAAGATGAGAAGATTTGAGGAAAATCACAAGCCCTTTCATATGGTTGGGGGACTTATTTGAGAGTACCTACATATGCAGGTGGGAACCTTCTTGCTTTTACTGACCTTATGTATGAAATTCTGGAAGATTTTCAGCTAAAGAGCAGGGTAAAATGCTTAAGGTGGTAGTGAACATTTAAGGGGTGTGTGTGTACACCTATGTGCTTGCACATGTATGCGAGTCACCTTTGCACTCAGCTCACAAATAACTTTCCATACAATTTGTTTGCTGATTTTTATTATACAGACTAGTTTGCATACTTGACTTCTTACTGGCTTTGTTAAAGTTGACATTTTTCCTAGTTTCTTAATTCTGTTTTAATTTTTTTTTGTTAAGCTACATTTTCAATAGCTTATTAAATGTCCTCTGATTTAATTTTCCATTTTTTTTTTTAATGGCAAATTTTAGCAACAAGCTGCTGCTTTCAAAATCAATGTCCCAGTTCCATAAAATGTCAATACAATTGTCTGTAACCAGACAGAACACTGGTGTACTGTCTGAGCTAGTTCTGATCCAGAGATGGGAAATTCTGTCTTAATATTAAAGTACAGCTTCAAAGTACATGGAAGCCTAAGTAGGCTGTGTTGTGCTGGTAAATCACTGGGCAATTAACTGTGCAGGTCGTTTTCTACTGTTCTATCATGAATAACTGTATGCAAAAATGTGTACCGCTGCAATTTTGAAACCATTGCCTTTAGCAGTTTGTGTCATGCCAAATGTAAACAACACTATAAACTAAAGCTTTTCACCCTTACCTGCACATCTAGTCTCCATTCAAGACTGTGATAACTAGGCAGCTTCGGTGCTAGTTCAGTAAGAATACTTCTGATCTCCTTCCTATTGTCAAGATACAGCTGAAGCAATACGGCATTCAATTCTTCAGAGAATCCTAGTACAAGTATAGAGTCTTGGAAATCTATCTCCGATATCTAAAAATAAAAAATAGAATGTTTGAGTTCCTGGTTGCTTCTATTACTGTTTTACTTATGAACATAGGAAACTCCCATATAGTGAGTTGCACCACTGGTCCATCTGCCTCCAGATTGCCTACACTGTCTGGCAGCAGCTCACCAGGGTTCAGACAATAGTAGCCTTTTCCCAGCCCTGCTTGGAAATGCCTGGGATTAAGCCTGTATACAAAACAGATGCTCTGCCACTGAGCGATGGCCCTTCCTCTGCCCACAGTCTTTGTAAATTGGTGTAAGGATTGCATTTCCAACTGTGAAATATGTGTGAAAGGAAGTCATTTAGTAAGAATTGATTAACTGCAGTCTATTAATACCAAATAGAAAAAGGAAGCAGAGGCCAACAAAGAAAGTAATTCACAACATTCATAATGCAACACCATTTACAGAAATTTTGGGTGGTATCCAATTAAAGCATACTCTAAGGTTATTTATGTCCACTGATTTGAATGCAGGGTGGATAAAAATAAATGATTTTTTAAAAAAATTGTATTTCTAATAGTATAACCAAATCAGTAATTTTTGAAATAACTGTAAAAACTACTCTGAAAATTTATCATTCCAAAAATGAAACTTTCATCTGGTTGTAAATACAGTGGTGCCCCGCAAGACGAATGCCTCGCTAAACGAAAAACCCGCAAGACGAAAGGGTTTTCCAATTTTTAGCGGCTTCGCAAGACGAAAGCCCATAGGGAAATCTCCGGGGACAGCGGGGAAGCGCAGCGCGCCTTCTCCTCTGTTCCTGGACCTGTCCTGAAGGCTTGCGGTGGGAGGTCCGGGAACAGAGGAGAAGGCGCGCAGCGCTTCTCCTCTGTTCCCGGGGCTTGCGGTGGGAGGAGGGTTTTTCCTCCGCACCGCCAACATTCAGAACAGCATTCTGAATGTTGGCGGTGGGGAGGAAAGCCCTCCTCCCACCGCAAGCCTTCAGGACAGGTCCGGGAACAGAGGGGAAGGCGGCAGCGCTTCTCCTCTGTTCCCGGACCTGTCTTGAAGACTTGCGGTTGGAGGAAGGCTTTCCTCCCCACCGCCAACATTCAGAAGGCTGTTCTGAAGGCTGGCGGTGGGAAGAAAAGCCCTTCTCCCCCGCCAGCCTTCAGAAGAGTTCCCCGCAGAAGAGTTCTCCAAGCTGCGGATAGCAGCCTGCTGCCCCTATCCGCAGCTTGGAGAGCCCTGTGGGGAAGTCCTGCAGGGCTCCCCAAGCTGCGAATGTCTGCCCCGCGCGAGGGGCGCTCTGAAGCAGAGCGCCCCTCGTGCGGGGCAGCAGCCTGCTATCCGCAGCTTGGAGAGCCCTGCGGGGAAGTCCTGCAGGGCTCCCCAAGCTGCGAATGTCTGCCCCGCGCGAGGGGCGCTCTGCTTCAGAGCGCCCCTCGCGCCGGGCAGCAGGCTGCTATCCGCAGCCTAGGCAGCCCTGCAGGAACTCTTCTGAAGGCTGGCGGTGGGAGAAGGGCTTTTCTTCCCACCGCCAGCCTTCAGAAGGCTGTTCTGAAGGCTGGCGGTGGGGAGAAAAGTCCTTCTCCCCCCGCCAGCCCTCAGAAGAGGTCCGGGGACAGACTGTCCCCGGACCTGGTCTGAAGGCGGTCTCCCTAGGAACGCATTAATTGATTTTCAATGCATTCCTATGGGAAACCGTGCTTCGCAAGACGAAAAACTCGCAAGAAGAAAAAACTTGCGGAACGAATTAATTTCGTCTTGCAAGGCATCACTGTATTAAGATTATACCAGCAAGAATGAGTCTTTCTGTAAAAAAATGATTTAAATCAAGTCTTACTGACTAGTGATTTAAATTATGATTTAAATCGATTTAAATCAAATCCACCCTGTTTGAACAGCTCTATTCTATATCTAACACTGGATATTACCCCTAGTTTACCATGTGTACATGCCCTCCTATTCCAAATGTGTATATGGTGCATCTCATTTATGACATTCATGGTCAGATGATGATTTTGATACACTGGGCAGAAACTAGAATATAAACCTAATCATACAGAAGAAACCGACTGAATTTTTCAGATTTAATCCTCTTAATATGCGTAAGGTTTTATAAAATGGCTTTTATCTTTTTGAAAGCTGGTATCCAAAGCAGCACTAAGTCTTGGTCCTATCAGTGTTTCTTTCTCTCACCGCCTCCACCCCACATTGGTAGAAATCAGCAGGTGAAGCAGCAGAAGGGGCTGATATAAAAGAAGTTGGCAACACTATAAGGAGGATGCAGCAAAATAGGAGTTTGCACTAATTTTTCTGAGCTTTCATCTAAAACACCACATCTTGTAACTGTGACCTTTATTTACCGCCCCCCCCCCGCCACTGCCCCCAACCCACATATCCAAGAAAGTAAGAAATTCAAAGCATCTGCCTAGCTCACTAAGAGCACTGTGAGTTAAACTTACCATGAGTTTTGAGCTCTCAGTGAGAAGGTATGTTAATCCTTCTACACCATGCTGAATTGTTTCACTACTAACATTAAGTTTTCCTGAAAAATGGAATGAGAAAACATCAAACAGGGATCTGGTCCAATACAATATACATGCAAATAAATCTCAAATAAAAATAGGTTGCAAATCTAAGCACACCTAGTCTGCATATCATTGTACTATATATGGTATATAATAATGGAAAGTAGAGGCAAAAAGAGGCCTCTAGCTTAGAATATTCCACTTGTGTACATGACGATTATGGGAGATCAGAGGCCTTAGTAAATAGTGCTTGTATTCTAGACTTAACTAATCTTTGATGCATTTTGTACTACAGCTGCTGTCTCTTTAGAATCTATCAGGAAAAAAACGTAAACAAGCATAATCTTAACAAATATTTGAGAAAAACAACATAGACCCAGGACCAACCTATATGTTCAGAAAAGTAAGTGACACAGTGCTCCAAGGACTGTGCCACTTAAGAACGCCACTTGGAGACAGCATAATTCCATGTTTCCCTCTGTCAAAATTCCACACCTGTGGAAAACTTGTGTCTGAGAGAAGGAGTCTAAAAGAAAAAAAATTCACATAGAAGCATTCAAAAATGCCACTATTCCTCCTCTACATTCTCATGGCAAACAGTGGTAGGATGGCACCATTTGTTTTCTAAAGGCACAGATCAACTTGTACATCAGCAACCCGCAAACTGTTGCATCTGCATGCACCAATGAAAGCTCAGTTCATTTCAGTTGAGCTTACACAGGTACTACAGCCTGACAAATCTGCAAGGAATTATTTCAATTTTGTTGCTGCTTTGTAATAACTGGAGGAAGCTACAGGTGTCATCATGTTCCATTCAAATCAAAGATGATGATTTATTTGACTCCAAAAAATTCTTAATCAGTAAGCCCTCAACAAGGCAAATTGCTTTCTGAAGTGCTTCTCACCTGCCTCATTTTAACATCACTCCAGGAAAGGATTTTGACTGCCCATCTGTCAACCATGTGACATCATAATGACACAGTGTAATTGACAGGTGGGTGGCCCTGCTCACCTTTCAAATTTGGTCACTGAGGCTGATAAGGATCTGACCCATGGAGCCAAAAAGATTTCCCATCCCTGCTTTAAACAAACCACAATGTCAGGCATGGCTAAAGCAGTAAGCTATTCCCCTCCTGGTTTATATACATGCTCTTACCATGGGAGGAGCGAAGCAAGTGTCATTAGGAGCAACGCACAGTTTGGTTAACTGAGTCAAGTACCTTAGTTTACCTTTGTGTGAAAACACAGCTATTCTTGGTCCAATATATAGTTTTGCTGGACCAACACTGTTATCTCTGAACTAGACCGATGTCTAGCAGTGTATTGATTCAAGGCCCTTGGAAAATACTGCCCTTCAATCACACTTCTCAAATTCTTACTTGCTGCTCCTTCGTAGATTTTTGGGTTTGTGCCTTTTCTTAGGAACTCCAGCGCAATACGGCCAAATTCATTGACAACTGAAAAGAAAAAAAAGATTTGTTTGCAGAACCAGGAAACTAGATGATGGCTTGGTTGTAGAAAACCAGACTTCATTAGGAGTAGCTCAACTTAATACTGCTTATCTCAGCCTACGGTAAATTGTGAATACATTTTTTAATTTCCACAGGGCAATTTTTTTTTGCATAAGCATATTATTATTATTATTATTATTATTATTAATTTTTATTGAAGTTTTTAAATTTCTGGTCCTTGTGAATGTAAAGAAATGCATTTTTTGTTATTACAGTTGTGAGATTTCCATTGTGTAGCGGCTAAGGATAGATGGTTTTACCTATATTTGGATAATTTTATTATGTGTTTTAATCTCTATTTTAAAAATTAGTATTTTATAATATTTTACGTAAACCACTTATTTATTGATTGGCACATAGGTTTTGCTTACTAAAAATATATAAATACCAAGTCGCTGTTACAGGGGACATGGGGCTGAAGACCCGCATCTATAAATATTTGCCTGAGAACATATGATGTCACCACGTTCGACATCTCCCCACTACCAGGCAGGAGGAGCTAGTGAATTGTGGCAGGGAAATACCAAGTGAGATGATGTCTCAGCTTGTTTTAACAGGGAGATACATGCCAGTGACAGCCACACCTGCCTGCCCAATAACATCTAGTTAAGAATCTGAGAATGTGAACTGGGAAGTTATTAACTGAAATGTTACCTCTGCTCTATGAATTTGGGGTCACAGCCCAGCTGCGTGTTTGCTGCCTTGGACTGCCTTGGAGCGGTATAATAAAGACCTATGTTATAGGGCGGGACGGGACGCGGGTGGCGCTGTGGGTAAAACCTCAGTGCCTAGGACTTGCCGATCGCATGGTCAGCGGTTCGAATCCCCACGGCGGGGTGAGCTCCTGTCTTTCGGTCCCAGCTCCTGCCCACCTAGCAGTTCGAAAGCACCCTTAAGTGCAAGTAGATAAATAGGTACCTCTTTATAGCGGGAAGGTAAACGGCGTTTCCGTGTGCTGCGCTGGTGCTAGCTCGCCAGAGCAGCTTCGTCATGCTGGCCACGTGACCCGGAAGTGTCTTCGGACAGCGCTGGCCCCCGGCCTCTTAAGTGAGATGGGCGCACAACCCTAGAGTCGGACACGACTGGCCCGTACGGGCAGGGGTACCTTTACCTTTATAGAGCGGGAAGGTAAACGGCGTTTCCGTGCGCTGCTCTGGTTCGCCAGAAGTGGCTTAGCCATGCTGGCCACATGACCCGGAAGCTGTACGCCAGCATCCTCGGCCAATAAAGCGAGATGAGCGCCGCAACCCCAGAGTTGGTCACGACAGGACCTAATGGTCAGGGGTCCCTTTACCTTTTTATGTTATAGGGCTACTGTAAATACTACTAAGATAAAGTATGTGAAACACTCAAAAGTCCTACTTAAATATTTACTATTAAAAGCTGTAGCTAATCATAAGCTCACACATAAAATGCATAAAGCAAACATATAGAGGTGGGGAGGAAGCGAGTCTCAGCTCCACACAGGCCCAAACCTGAAACATCTTGTAAAGTGAACAAATTTATTCACAAATCAGTGCTGATTTCTATTACATACAACTGCAGTACTGTAGGGGAAATGAAGCTAGAATTATTGTGCAAACTGTATCAGTTTGGTACAACTACCCTTAAGTGCTGTATAGGATAACAGAGGTGGATTTAGGGGAGCACAACCAGTTTGTCCACACTGGGCGACGAACCAAGAAGGCACCACAAGGGGTACGACAATGATATAATGGGACATGGGTGGCGCTGTGGTCTAAACCACTGAGCTCCTTGGGCTTGCCGATCAGAAGGTTGGCGGTTACCTTTGCCACAATGATGCCACAGAGGGCGAGAGATGGAGCGGGGGGGGGGGGAAGAGATGCCGAATTTTGGCATCACCCAGGATGCCACTGAAATTTGAAAGACCATAGTCCACCACTGAGGATAATGCTGCAATCCCAACCATGTCTTCTAAGACAGCAAATCCCACTGAATTCAATGGCCTTAACTCAGCCCAAATGTTTGCAGCATTTGCTGAAAACTTTTCCTATGCCGACCATTCAAGAAAAGCCTTTTCAGTCATGGCGGGCTACCTGCTTTAATTTCTTTAAGTGGTTTTTACAGTGTGCGTGTTTGTGTATGCATGCAGCTGACCTACACAAATACTGACATATAAATAAATGGGGTTAGGGCTACAGCGTTTTATCCATTGTATCAAATTCGATGTAACTTGGCGTTGGTTTGTTAAAAATTTGGAAAACTAATAGGTGTTATTTGCCACCACCACCCCTAAAAAGAAAGAAAGAAAAGCACTACAGCTTTTATCCCCTAATCTCGAATTGGGTTTTTTGACTTTTTAGGGCTCGATCCCCTAAACGCTTGCCTGGGAGCAAATCCCGTTGAAAGAAACGGGGCTTAACACCGACAGGGCAATCCTGACCCGTGTCTAAGTCACGTCAGAAGCAAGCCCCGTTGACTTCGGTGGGATGTCTCACCAGGTAAATGCGCGCATCCCCAAAAAGGGGGTAGGTTTGGGCTGCAATCCTAACCTGAAGGTCTTTTAGCTCGTACCTGAGCTCTCCACCTGGAGAAGGAAGCCCAGGTGCTCCTTATGCTCCTCCGACAGGACCAGCAACATCTTCCGCAGCTTGGCGCCCCCCGCCGACCGAAACCGACGCCGACCGTAACCCCGGCGCCGCGGCTGCGCGTCAGGCGGAAGCTTCCCCCGCAGCCACTGCGGCGCCTCAGTCAAAGCTGCCCGGCCGGGAATCAACTCCCGCGCCAAAGCGTTCCGCCTCCTGATTCTGTCCCCACGCAGTACTACTGTACTTCAATCCGTCCCCTCGCGGGGCATTTGGGAATCGCTAGGCGGTTGTCAAGCGGCCTCCTGCGGCTGACAGCTGCCTCAGTTGCATTCATTAATGCCTGCTGTGAATAACACATGTGGACATGGGCGTAGCCAGGATTTATGTTGCGCGCGCGCAGGGGGTGGAGGAACCTCAGTTAGGTATGCGTTTTTTTATTAACTTGATTTTGGGAGCTGTTATGTACTGAGTTGAATAGGAGTACTGAGTTGAATAGGATCCCAAATGCGGCAGTCTGATTGGTCCTAGAACAATAGGATTCAGAATGCAGCAGTCTGATTGGTCCACAGGAGCCACCCAATCCAGCTCCAGGTGGAAGTGAGTCTGATTGATCCTAGAACAATAGCCCTGTTTAGGGAAGCTTTTAATGTTTAATAGGTTATTGTATTTTAGTGTTTTGTTGGAAGCCACCAAGAGTGGCTGGGGAAACCCAGCCAGATGGGCGGGGTATAAATAATAATAATTTATTATTATTAATTTATTATTTATAATTTATTATAATGCAGTTGATGCGGTAATAGTGCATTAAGAGGTGGATTTATAGAATCATAGAGTTGGAAGAGACCACAAGGGCCATCGAGTCCAACCCCCTGCCAAGCAGGAAACACCATCAGAGCACTCCTGACATATGGTTGTCAAGCCTCTGCTTAAAGACCTCCAAAGAAGGAGACTCCACCACACTCATTGGCAGCAAATTCCACTGTCGAACAGCTCTTACTGTCAGGAAGTTCTTCCTAATGTTTAGGTGGAATCTTCTTTCTTGTAGTTTGGAACCATTGCTCCGTGTCCGCTTCTCTGGAGCAGCAGAAAAATGGACCACACATCATTCCCCTTTATAAGTTGTTCTGTGATACATCTGCAGTGTTGCTGCACTGCTGCCTTCTGAAGAGCAACGAATGTGGGGCAAACAACCTGCCCTGGACATTTGTGACATAGGAAGTTGCAGCTCTTTTGTTGCAAGTTGTGGGATATGCACCAGCTGGAAAATGAAGCAGCACATGCCAGCCCTGAAACTTTTGCAGGTACAAATGATATTGAAAGTGGGATCGTAAGTTCCCTGATTGGGAGGGCTTTGGGTCGCATGGGTTGCCAAGGGAACAAGTAGGCCAAAATGGCAGCTTGGCCCATGGAATCAGAATTGTAGAGTTGGGACCCCAAGGATCATCTAATCCAACTCCCTGCAGTGTAAGAATCTTGCCCACAGCTGCCCCTAGGTGAGCTCCATACAGGGACCATATTTCTGCTGATTGGCTCAGCTGTGGCTAAGTGTGGAGACACCCACAACCCCCAAGAAATATTTTCTTTGGGGTTGTACCCTGGATTCAAACCTAGGACTCCTGCATGTGGGACCTGAATTCTTCCACCAAGCTTGGGCTCCTTCTGTAGCCAAATGTGACCTTTTTTGTTTATCTTACTATACATGTGTGGTTCATTCTCTACAACAGTGGTTAAGAGGGGAAGGCCAGAGACAACAAAAAAGGAGATAAAAAGGCACAACTGCTTAATTTCTAAGATTCAGTAAGCTGCAAAATGTGCAAGTGCTTTTACTCTGCTAGAAAGGTTTCACAGCCCGTATACTTTTTGTATTTCTCCCACACATGAGACAGAAGGTTTCAATTTTAATCTACAAATTTAACCCTCAATCCAATTCTCCAAAGACAGCACCTGTTGTACACATTGAGTACACTGGATAGTCTGAAAATAGTCCTCATTATCCAAAGGCTCCAAGGTGAAAATCACACGCAATCTCTCTTGAGGCTTCACTCTTCAGTTTTTAACTAATTTTGTTTTTTATATAAGCAAGTCTTCGTCAACTTTGTATAGGTTTATTTGATGCATTAAAAAAACCCTGCAATTAGTTTTTTAAAAAACCAGACTTCAGTCCTCAGGGGGAGAAAGTTCAGCTGTCAGTTCCAATTTACTAGCCTTCAAAAATGATTCCCTCTCAATCTACTCCCCTCAGATGAAATTTATGTAAAGTAGCATGCTGACTACTTACAAGGCCTGTCAATTTACAGTGCCTGATACTAAGAGCCAAAAATATACAGTCACAAATTATATATTACATTTTCAATATATCTGTCTTATTAATATTCCATGATGTAATCCTCTTTATATGTAATAGGTGGGGTGGGAAATATAGCTTAAAATTATCAGCAAATGTGTCAGGATCTCTGAACACAACTTTTCAAGATGGATCATCTCCAGCAAATGCTTCTTTCAAATGGAGGCTGGTAAGCACACAGGTTTGTATATGCTTTTTTTAGCCAGGGTTCTTGCAATGCCAAGTTGTTCGAGTCAAGGTTTCTCTTTAAATGCACTGCAATAGAAGATTTAGATATGATGTATGTTACTTTTCACTGTCAAAGAAAAAGCAGAGAATAAGTACATATCACACCTAGTTTTAAATATATATAAAAACAAACAAACAAACAAACAAACCCAAACACCCTGTTTTAAATCAAGGAAACATACCGTATTTTTCGCTCTATAACACGCACCCGACCATAACACGCACGTAGCTTTTAGAGGAGGGAAATCCGTAGGCATGCTACCCGTAGGCATTTCCTCCATAACACGCACAGACATTTCCCCTTACTTTTTAGGAGGAAAAAAGTGAGTGTTATGGTGCAAAAAATACGGTAAATATGTAGTAATGCTATAGTTGGTTGATGCATTTCCATCTCGTACTATTTTTATTTATGTAGTACTGTAGATGTACGTAGAGCTTTGCAGATTAATTTAAGCAAAATTATAATTCCTTGCCCCAAAGGGACTGCAATTGGAATTTATCCAGAGGGAGAGATACCAGGGGGGAAAGCGGAAAAAAGAGGCAAGGTGATAAAGGGATAAATGTGAATATTTACATTCAGATGTATTTAGGGTTTGTTTCTGCAAGAGACAAACACAGAGTGATTAAACCAAAGGCTTAATGCTGAGGTGGCTAGTCTGCAGCCATCCTGATGTTGTTGGGACTACAGCTCCCATCATCCCTGATCGTAGACCGTACTGCTTGGGGCTGACGGGAACTGGATCCTACATTGCCTCATAATTTACCGAACACAGAAAGTGTCTAGGAGCAACCTCCACGATCTGTTGGTTTCCTGTGTGCAGGATTCCACCCCATTTCCAACGGGGAAAACATTCAGACTTATTAATTCCCCACTTGCAACTTGAGGTGGCGCAGTCCGGGAACAGTTTTGCTACATGATGTGTTATGAGATGCTCAACTCTCAACTCCCATCAGCCTCAGCCAGCATGACCAATGATCAGGAATGTGGAAGCTGCAGGCAAACAACATCTGGAGGGCCACAGGATCCCCTCTCCTAATCTATACAACTCTAAATACGGTGGTCAGATAGGGACCGATTATCAAGTGGAGATTATTTCAGTAAACTTCCATGGCAAACATTAGGCTGTTTCAGCTTCATGCATCATCAAAGAGAGACCACAGACCACAGCAGTGATAACAGTTTTTACCTTTCGCCTAAGATGGGCACAGATTATGCTGCAGAAATCTCTAATCATTTAAACTAGGGCAAAACATATATCTTCATGGAGGACATCAAATGACTACAAGTCTTAATAGCTATACAGCGGTACCTCTGGATGCAAACCGGATCCGTTCTGAAGCCCAGTTCGCAACTAGAAGTGAACGCAACCCACGTCTGCGCGTGCACGGGTTGCGATTTGCCGCTTCCGCGCATGATGTCATTTTGAGCGTCTGCACATGCGCGAGCGGCAAAACCCGGAAGTAACGCGTTCCCTTACTTCCGGGTCGCTGCAGAGCGTAACCTGAAAACGCTCAACTTGAAGCATATTCAACCCGAGATATGACTGTATTGCCTCCAGAAGCAATATACCTCTGCATAACAATTATTGGTGACCATAACCAGAAGAGGGCAATTACACTCATGTCATGCTTGTAGACGTCTCATGGGTATATGGTTGTATGCTGGAATAGATTGACATTTGCTCTGACCCATCAGGGCTCTGCTATTGCTCTTAACCACTGGCTGCCTAGGAATGTCACAAAGCATCTGCCTCTGGCCCTCCTTCCCCTTGCTAATAAAGATCCCTGTGTTGGTCTGGAAAATCCACTGGTGAACAGTATGGCTCTTAAAAGGTCCATCATGGAAATGTAGGTAGATATGTCCTCAGTAAGTAAACAATCCAGGAACTGAAATCACAGTATGATTCTTGCTTGGTTTTAACTCCCTTTGGTTAGAACAAGCCACCGTTCCCAGACTTCAGATGTTATGTAGAAGCCAAGGTAGATGATAGTTGTTTCCCAATCAGCCTAACCTAAAACCATGGTTTGGGTCATCATTTGATGCAGATCAGTCTCTTCCATTTTATATGTTGTCTACGCTTATTACCCAGTTCTTTGCTTGTTTTATTTCCCTGGAGAGTTTAGCAGCTGTCAGCTTACTCAGCAGTTTCCTGCTGTTTCCTACCATCCTTTAGCTTGTAGCTGCAAAAAGGTATTTTTCTTCAGATGGAAACACCAGGGTTACTATTGCTTAAATCACTACCACCACATGGTGGCAGTATGCATTCATCAGCGAGAGTCTCACTCTCAAGTCTATCCAAGACACCTTTTTATAGGAGTCTCCCCCAAATAAATATTACAGTGGTGCCTCGCAAGACGAAAAGAATCCGTTCTGCGATTCTCTTTGTCTAGCGGTTTTTTCGTCTTGCGAAGCAAGCCCATTGACGGCTTAGCGGCTTAGCGCTATTAGCGGCTTAGCGGATCAGCTGATAAGCGGCTTAGCGGCTTAGAAAAAGGGGGGGGGCGGAAAAAAACCCGCAGGAACTCGCAAGACATTTTCGTCTTGCGAAGCAAGCCCATAGGGAAATTCGTTTTGCGAAGCGCCTCCAAAACGGAAAACCCTTTCGTCTAGCGGGTTTTCTGTCTTGCGAGGCATTCGTCTTGCGGGGCACCACTGTACAGCTAATAAAGAAGATTCAGTTACTGCATCTGCACCTCTCTCTTGCATATGCAATTAAAAATAAAATCTTTAAGAGTGGGAGATTATGTATTCTGTGTTTTTTCTCAGAATAAAGTAGCCTACCCAGACCCTGACTCAGATCCAGCTGTCATGCATTTGTTAAATAAGCTGTAGACTTCATTTACAGTGGTACCTTGATTCTCAAACGCCGAAAACCTGGAAGTAAGTGTTCTGGTTTTCAAATGTTTTTCAGAAGCTGAACATCCAATGTGGTTGTCGGCTACTGTTTCTGGGGCACCTGCACAAATCAGAAGATGCACCTTGGGTTTTGAACATTTTGGAAGTCAAACGGACTTCCGAGACGGATTAAGGTTGGCACTTTTGTTTTTATATTTATTTTGCGTTTTTGTTTTTGAGGCTTTTTCAATTAATTTGTTTTTGTGACTGTGTGGAACCCAGTTCAGCTACTGATTGATTGATTGATTGATTGATTGTGTGACTGTGGAAATGGATAAAGCCCCCCCCCCCATCCAAAGAATGGCTATCATCAGTGCAGGTAAGATTTTTTTTTTTAAAAAAAATTATCATCTACAATATTTTATAGTACAGTACATTGATTATTGCTTTCATTTTATGGATCAATGGTCTTGTTAGATAGTAAAATTCATGTTAAATTGCTGTTTTAGGGGGTTGTTTTTAAAAGTCTGGAATGGATTAATCAGTTTTGCATTCCTCTCTATGGGAAAGCGCGCCTTGGTTTTGGAATGCTTTGGATTTGGAATGGACTTCCAAAACGGATTAAGTTTGAGAATCAAGGTACCACTGTATTTAATTGTTGTTGTTGTTGTTGTTTTAAAAAAACTTCAGTCCTGCGTTATATCAACTGATTTCAGCGCAGGGTACATACTCCAAAAAATAAGGCCAGGGGTGTAGAAGTGGGGCTGCTCAGGCTGCTTTTAACCTACTGTAGGTCCCTCCAGGTGTTCAGATGAACAGAGTTATCTGTGAGACCTCAGGCCTCTTTCTCTGAACAGCTCTCCCCAGGATCTGAGTTGGAAGAGATCCTGACAGCCCAGCCTTTTCAGTTGTGCTGCCTTAGTTGTAGAACACCCTGCCAAATCAGGTGTATCTGGCCCCCTCTTTTCAGAAGATTCTTAAGATCAAGCACATTTTATGTTGACAGGTGTTTTCAATTCACAGTCCAGGCTGGCATGTTTTCTCTGTTGGATGCTGTGCTGTTTTTATGATACTTCACAACTGTATGGTTGATAGTATCTCGCTTTTTCTAGTGCTTTTGTTTTATGATTTAGGACCTAATCTTACACTTACCTATCAAGAAGTATGTCCCATTGTTTCCAATGAGTGATATCCTACTATGATTAATGGCTAGATGGAACTTATTTCCAGGAAATTTCTTAAGTTGACTGCTGTGCTCACCATAGAAATACAGGAGGTAAATGTTAAATAAAACTGTAAAGAACATCAGTGCAGTTTGTTACTGGAAAGATACATAGACTTGGGTGAATCGATGGGATAAAATATATTGTGGCAGATCAGGAAAATGCATAAAACATATGCCTTTAAAGCACACCTAAAAGGTAAAGGTATAGGGACCCCTGACAGTTAAGTCCAGTCGCGAATGACTCTGGGGTTGTGGCGTTCATCTCCCTTTACAGGCTGAGGGAGTCAGCATTTGTCCACTCCGCAGTTTTTCTGGGTCATGTGGCCAGCATGACTAAGCTGCTTCTGGCGCAACGGAACACCGACACCACAGCAGCGCACGGAAATGCTGTTTACCTGCCGGCCAGAGCAGTACCTATTTATCTACTTGCACTTTGATGTGCTTTCAAACTGCTAGGTTGGCAGGAGCAGGGACCGAGCAATGGGAGCTCACCTCATCGCAGGGATTTGAACCGCCAACCTTTTGATCGGCAAGCCCAAGGCTCAGTGGTTTAAACCACAGCGCCACCCACGTCCTCAAAAGCACACCTAAGTTTAAAGATGATGTTTCACCCAAAGGACCCTGGGGATTGTATTTTATTAAAGCTGCTGAGAATTATAGCCCTGCAAGGGGTAAAGTACAGTTCTCAGGATTCTTTGGGGGGAAGCCATGTACTTTAAAATGTCACTTTTTATTTATTTATATTTTATTCAGTCTTGACGGTGGGGTGGGGGCAGAATTAAAAAGGATACAACACCAATAGTGTGGTTAGCTGCTGCCTTTTAGACTGGGGTGTTTCTGGGTGCACTGCCCACCCTTGGTAAGAACAAAGATAAACATACCTGGCTATGGCTAAGCAGTAGATTGCATTCTCCCTTGGTGATCTTCCACTGTGTTCTGAAAATGACTTGACAGAAGAATTGAGCAGAATTTTTGCATTGGAGATGGAGTAACGAGAAACGGGCTTGACAACAGAGACAGTGGGTAGAGGAACTCTTGCTAAACACATATTTTGGTCCATATTTTCTTCACTGCTAATGTGCAGAATCTTCCGCCTGGCGTTATTTTTCTGTGCCAGTCTGCCCGCATTAGCATTGTTGTATGCATCTGATACCAGGGGCAATTTGACATTTGTCCCTAGGTACCCCTTTGAAATCGTCAAGCAACAGTCACCCTGCCCGTGCTGGAACTGAGAGTTTATGTTTGGTAGTTCATAGCCTCTGCGGCCTGTGCCCTTGACTGTGGCCGAATAAAAACTTTTGGAAGACATTTTGGGTTCTGTGAAACCATCCACAAGGACAATGTCCCCAACCCTAGTCCTGAAGACTGATGTCTGCTTGTGCCGCTTCTTCGTACAGATGTTATTTTGAGCCTTAAGCAGCCACAGTTTTAACCTGATGTAGATTTTCATGGGAAGGGAGGAATTAGGGTAAGAAACCACGGACCACATCTTGGTGACTAAATACAGCACACAGTTCTTGTGTCTGTGTTGGATACATAGCTGCAAGGGAGTTTGTCCGGCAGAGTTCTGGCATTCCAGGCATAAGACACTGTAATTGACAAAGGCTTTCAGAACCATGAGCTGGCCTGCTTCAGCAGCTGCATGAACTGGACAACTGGTGACATCCGGCTGGCTGCTTTCGTGACACCACTCTCGATAGGGATGTATGCCAACTGGTTCAGTGGGTTTCACACCCTGTTTCAGGAGCCACGCCAAAAGCTGAAGGTGCCCGAAAAAGGCTGCCATATAAAGAGCTACCCTCTTTTGATATCTGAGAGAGAGAGAGAACATGAATGAGTAGTGAAAAGTAAAACAAGTCCTTTGCAAAAATCATAGTTAGGAATGCAGTAGAGAGAGGATAATGTAACAATTTTTTTTTAAGTCATGAGTCTGAAAACCCCTGAATAAAAGTTAATAATAATAATAATAATAATAATAATAATAATAATAATTTATTATTTGTACCCCGCCCATTTGGCTGGGTTTCCCCAGCCACTCTGGGCGGCTTTCAACAAAGATTCAAAGTACATTAAAATGTCACACATTCAAAACTTCCCTGAACAGGGCTGCCTTCAGATGTCTTCTAAATGTCAGGTAGTTATTTATCTCTTTGAAATCTGATGGGAGGGCATTCCACAGGGCGGGTGCCACTACCGAGAAGGCCCTCTGCCTGGTTCCCTGTCGCTTTGCGTCTCTCAGTGAGGGAACTGCCAGAAGGCCCTTGGCACTGGACCTCAGCGTCCGGGCAGATTGCTTCTGACTGTAAAAGCAACTGCTCACTAGGGCTGTGCAGATCAAGCTCCATCTAAGGCTGGATCTAGACACACCAAAGAAGCGTTTCAGTTTAAAGCGTTGTGAATTTAAACAGGGAAAATGGGTAGAGAAAAATGGGACTGCACATCTCCATCTGGTGGCACAATGTTATATCGCATATACAACGCATATAAAAGGCTTTTTCTTTACCAGTCTAGCTGAGTCCTACGGTAAGTAGTTTGGGGGTTTACATTTTGTTTTTGTTTCTCTCCCTCCCTCCGTTTGCAATCCATGAAGGGAGGCACCTAATTTGCCTGAGAAGCACCTTTCATAAAGGTGTCAAAGCAAGATTAGAACCTAGGTCAAATAATATTTTTTTTTCTTTAAGGGGAGGGGCATTTTGAAACTGACCGTCTCGGTCTCAAATGGAAAACCTCTTTATAAAGTTAACTATTATTTTAAATTGATTGTACCTGAGCACTGGTTCCTCCTTTGAAAGATAGCGCTGGACCTTGGGCTTGTTTCCTAAGAGACATCCGGTCAGGAATTCTTTCCACCCATCCCAAACATCCAGGTGAAGAGTTGTGCCTGCCAACAGAAAGTTCCAGTCCTTTGCTCTGCTTCTAGCTTTTTCGTGAAAATTTTAAAATCTCACATATTACAATAGACTTTTCACAAGATAATTTGCTGGCGGGAACTGTTGTTAGATGCCATCACAACCGAAGTGTCCTATTTGAATTCTATATAGTTCTGCTTTCCCCGACCTGCAAGTCCTCCAGATGCTTTGAACTACAACTCCCATCGGCCCCAGCCAGCATAGCCAATGGGAGCTTTAGTCCAAACATTGAGAGAGCATCAGGTTGGGAAACGTTAATACCGTATTGGCCTGAATATAAGCTGTATCCAAAGATAAGCCGCACCTTTAAAATTCAAGGGGGGGGGGGAGAGACATTACCTAAATATAAACCACTCCCTTAAATTCCCGCAGGCACTCACACCCATTCTGTTTTACCGTATGTCTGTTTCAGCAGCAATATCGTAAAAGCCAGTTTTTGTAAGATTGCAAACTTAAGCCGCACTTTAACTTTTCAGAGTCGGCTTTTGGAAAAAAAAAGTGAGGCTAATATTCAGGCCAGTATGGTATACTCTTTGTGTTAGTTTGCATTTCTTTGTACAGAAAGTATTGATCTGATGTGCAGAGAATGAGGCATCTAATCATAAGCCTGCATTTTTATCAAAGCTTCTATATGTTTAATCAGGGCTTGCATTTTAAAATAAGCTTAAAGATTTTCAAATGTTTCATGCCAGGCAAAAGACCAGCTGCCTAAAAGGCCTTGGCAATGTTTTTCCTCCTAGGAAAGGGGCCCCCTGATTTATAGCAGAAAACAATTCTCAAAGTCGTAAAAAAAAAAAAAGGAAATTACAGGCTGAGAGCGAGGACACTGATCCTACATGTTACAGAAGATAAAAAAAGCAGAGATAAACACCATTAGGAATGGGGAAAATAATACCATTTGCCTCCCAGTAAAATGAGCCATATCTTCTTCCTAAGGTTGAAAGGCCAAGAGCAATGGAGAAGCATCTAGCTGGCTGTGAAAGGAGGGGTGTAAACTGAAGAGGCTTCTTTTAAAGCTGTTTTTTACTGAGTTTCTTTTTTTACTTTACAAAGGCCTTATTCCTTTTAAAAGGCTACCTATGATAATGTATGAAATATATTAGCTTAAATATATTGGCTTAAATGTAATTATGCAAAGGATTTAAGAAATGCTAGATTCTTATTTCATAGAGTCATATTGCAATAGGAGACCAGAGGGGCAAATGAGCCCAGCCTCCTGCCAGACAGGAGACGCCATCGAGCACTCCTGATATATAGTTGTCAGGCCTTTTTGTTTAGAAACCATCAAATGAAGGAGATCTTTCAATGTTGATGTGAACTCAAGATCCTTGACATCTGTTGAAGATAAAAATTTAAGATTAACCATCTGTTTTAGAAGGCAATAGGGCAAGGAGGGCAAGAGGTGAGCTGGTAATTAAGATTCCTTGTTGAGACATATGTAAGATATATTACTACTTATTTGTCATTTATAGATGTAACAATATATAGCTCTTTGTGTTCCATAAAAGGGCGAGGAAATGGGTGTATCTCTTGTGATTGGTTCTAGCAAACAGCCAATAGGAATTTCAACTAGGCTGATTGGACAGAGGCAGCCAAAGGAGGAGCAAGGGGGCTGGATTAAGGAAATATAAGTGCTGGCCAGAATGGCAGGAGGCCAGGCCAGAGCTTGGTAACCATGTACCACTGAGCCTCTCATTTATTTGTCTGACAAATAAATTACTATTTTAATTTCTCTATTGCTGCGTTGAATATTTCATTCCAGCTAAGCGTTAACCACAAGCAGGGTGCTACAAGATCTTTCCTGTAGTCTTAGTTCAAGAGGGTTCTGGAAGGTTTCTTTCTGTGTCAAAGAAACAAGCAGAAGGTTCTTGTTTAGGTTATTCCTTCAGAGAAGCTGAGCATAGCTGACTTAAACTGGCTCTCTTATCTCTTTCTGTCATGGTCATGCTGACTATAAAAGTAGGGCCAGAAGAAGCCTGGGTTTCACTTTCTGTTTCTATCTCTCTTCCGTCTGGTGTGGTGTTATGTACATAGTATGCTTAGAGTGAAGGTTTAGACTTATTATAAGTTCTTGTAAGTTTAAGTTAAGTCTGCTGCAACTGGATTTTTTATCAACAGTGCCAGTCCTGAATGTATTGGATTTGTGACCAATAAAGCTCTGCTTCTGGTCTATTTTTGGGGAATACTGCAACATGTTTAAGTTGTTACTCTGCTAACTATACAATGGAATCTACTCTGGATCAATACTGAGTAGAATTCTGTGACACTTTGTACATCTTGCGGCCAGTTTATGTGCAGGTTTCTGTGGAAGTAAGTACATACGCTTACTTCCTTACATACGCTTACTTACTCGGGTTACATACGCTTCAGGTTACATACGCTTCAGGTTACACACTCCGCTAACCCAGAAATAGTGCTTCAGGTTAAGAACTTCACTTCAGGATAAGAACAGAAATCGGGCTCCGGTGGCGTGGCAGCAGCAGGAGGCCCCATTAGCTAAAGTGGTGCTTCAGGTTAAGAACAGTTTCAGGTTAAGAACAACCTCCGGAACGAATTAAGTACTTAACCCGAGGTACCACTGTATGTTTAATGGCTTCTCTGCTGAGCGTACAATGGCATACATTCCAAAATTATTGGAGGGCAAAGCAGGACACCCCTTCCCCCACCATCTCACCTGTCCCACCTTTGTACTCCTTCGCTCGCTCACCAACCCAATCCTGGCGCTACCTGCCCAAGCCATCTCTGCTCTCCTTCGCTCAGGCTGCTCCTACTCCCTGCCCTCCTCCCTTGGCCTGCCACCTCTTCCTCCTCTGCCAGCACTGCAGACGTACTTCCGGAAACTGGCTTCCAGAAGTGTCAGGTCAGAAGAAATGAGAAGAGCAGAGACGTGCAGGGGAAAAGGTGGGTTTTGCTTCTGGGTTGTCGTTTTTTGACCCCGTGCTCGGGTGTGAGCCAATTGACTTGCATCACAGCACGGAAGCAAAAAATACACCAATGTTTTGGTCCTGCACTCTGGCATGGCCAGAGCATGGGACTGGGACATACAGGATTGGGATCAGATGCCTTCTGGAATGCCCCGCTTAAAATTGGATAGTTGAGTGGTATGCACTGGACTGTAGCCTTACACTGCAATTCTATACATATATCTTTGCTCAGAATTACACCCCACAGAGTTCAATGGGCTTCACAGCTTGGTAAGTGAGCATAGGCTTGCAGCCTTACTCTATGACTACTTATTTTGCTTTTCTATGAGGCAAACCAGTGTATCAACAATGCTTCCTTTCAAATTGTCTTGGTCGTTTCATAGGCTACTTAGATATAGATTGCTTGCTACAAAGTGTTGTTGTTTTTTTAATGTGCAAATTGCAGCAGCAATATCTCTGAACAAAGGCTGAATTATCTGACTGCATGGTTCTATAAAAAGTTAAACTTAACTAGCTTTTTATCAGCTTTCTTTGTTTTAACATTTCCAAATATTCTATATCACTTGCAGATGTTAAGTAGACACTCGTGGGAAGGCCCAATAATATTGCAAAATATGGTGTTGTCCAACATACACAAAAAATATTTTTATTCAAGGAAACAGTCCAAAATGATACCTATTTTTTAAGTTCAGATATTTCTAGAAAAGTCTGGAGATCTATGTTATCACATGGGAGTAGATAAAAACCCACAAACAGCCTTAATACCTATATCTAACTGATAATCACTCAAGGTATTGCAGTCGTACATCTCTCTGCCCTCTGGCGTCCTGAGACAATAAATGCTGTTTGGAAAGCCGCACTTCAGGGTTACCAGGCTTTTGAGCTGGGAAACCTTTAACCCCAGGAGATAAATCTTCCCCATGATGGGCACTTTTTCACGAGTGACAGCATTGTAAACATAGAAAACTGGCTTATCTTCTTCCTGGAAAGGAAACCCAACAATGAGATCAATATTCCAGTGGTAATATCCTTTGTAAAATTCTGCTTATAGCCCATGTAGAATTCTGACTATAAGACATGCGGGCATCCATTCCCAATGCATAGAATGTGGTCTTGTGGATGATGCTATAGCCCACAACAGCAACAATCAGTTTTGTTATAAAATTCAATTCAATTTAATTTACAATCTCTACAGTGGGGAGATACAGGAAGATATGAAGACCTAGCACTGTCCTATATACAAAGAGCTGGATTTGAATTCCAGATCAGCCTAGTTACAACTTAGTGCAAGTCCTTCTTTTGCAACCTTCATTCCCATCTGTGAAATAGGAATAACCACTGACCTACCTCACAAAGTAGAGGTGTTCAGAGAGAAAACAAAACAGGACTTGTAGAACACTTGTCACGATTAAAGGTCCTGTTGAATGGAAATAATGGTTTCTAATACAGGATTTCCAGGCCAAGAGAACAATGTCTGGCTATGTTTCTCCATCTCTGTAGATGCCCCAATATGAGCACAGTCCTTTTTCAGTTCAATTCTGTTTACTCCAACTGAGATCAGAGGATTGCATTCCTAGGTAACTGGGCAGAGAATTGTGGCTCTCAATGTTCTATGCTTTGTTCTCATCTTCAGTGATCTTAGTAATGCTGTGCCAGGAACAATAAAAAATTCTGGCAAACTAACTCTCAAACTGAGAAAACAAAGCGACCTGAGATAAATTGTTTCAGGATTCTCAAACCACAGCCAAGCTGAATTCAGAAATTCTCTCTGTTTGCATATCAGCTTCAAAATTGCCTCTGGGCATTGGGGGAAATCTAAATGGCGGATTACAAGTCACCTGGTACTGATTCAGTGCACTGCTGCTGCTGCTGCCGCCGCTGCCACCAGGTAAGTCCACCTGGTGTCACTAAGGGCCCCTTCCAACTTTGCCAAGAGGCTGGCTGTCCTCAAGCCTAGAGCTAGTACTGCAGCCAGCCACCCCATTAGCACCTGAGATTTATGTTTCTGGGACTCATCCTACTCTTGTGACTGTAAGATGCTTCAACTCTTTTTAATTCTCAATTTTTAAATTGTTTTAACTAGCTCTGAGACCTGCTGATGATGGGTGGGTAAATAATAATAGTAGTATTAGCAACAACAACAACACCCTGCTCCTCTGCCTCCCTTAGGGCAAAACTAGCATCCTGCTAAAAGACCCTGATGTTGGGAAAGATTGAGGGCACAAGGAGAAGGGGACGACAGAGGATGAGATGGTTGGACAGTGTTGTTGAAGCTACCAGCATGAGTTTGACCAAATTGCGGGAGGCAGTGGAAGACAGGAGTGCCTGGCGTGCTCTGGTCCATGGGGTCACAAAGAGTCGGACATGACTAAACGACTAAACAACAACAACAAGCATACTGCTGGATGCAGCAGGTAGGGGCAAAGAGGAACAGTGTTTGAGGCAGAACATCCTTTCAGAT
The DNA here is from genome assembly GCF_964252035.2 of Podarcis erhardii. Taxonomy (NCBI): domain Eukaryota; kingdom Metazoa; phylum Chordata; class Lepidosauria; order Squamata; family Lacertidae; genus Podarcis; species Podarcis erhardii. Next base: position 76,850,150 of record NC_138509.1, read on the forward strand.
ATCACAGGCACTCACATCCAGGCAAGGAGCTGGCTACCATATTAATGTACTTTCTGTACAGATCTATCGTTTCCATTTTTCTGAAGAACTACAGAATGTATAAGATACGGGATACTAAGCAATACGGAATATTCAAGGTTTTGCATTTTAAAAGAGAGCCTTGAAATCTTTCAAAGGCTGTGCTCATACCATACATCCAAAACACAGGACTGCCCCCCCCCCAAGAATCCTGGGAACTGTAGTGCTGGGAATGATAGCTCTGCAAAGAGTAAACTACAGTCCCCATGATTCTTTGCAGGAATTGAAGTGTATGGTGTGTGTGTTGTGCAATCAAAGTTCCTTAAAAATCAGTGTGAGGCTAAAGTCTGTGTACATGTGGCATTTTATTCTAGAATCAGTGGAGACTGAGTATTCCCCTCACCCCAACGTAGGCCACACACAATCAATATCTGTTGCGTATTTTCCTGCCCCTGAAAAGCAAGTATTGAGAAACTGATTTCATTCCAAAAAGTCACAATAGATTACCCCACACAGTGTTCTTTTGAAAACAAGTGTCGACAGCCCTGGCAACAGGGTGTGTATACATAACTGCCCAATGACATAGTGGGTGGGCATCTAACTAGGTCACAATCGCCACCTCCTTCCTCTTTCACCTAGAACATGTGCAGGGAGGACAAGGTGTGGATAATAACTCAATCAAGGGGAGGGTTTTCAAAGGAATATCAAGAAACCACACCCATGCTTGTGGATGGCAGGGTCTAGAATCAATCCAGATTGAAAGCAAAACGCTGAGGATAAGCATGTACAATTCCAGATAGAAAAGGCATATTTTTGTGCTACAAACACCTTGTTGTGTACACAGCCTAAAGTTTAACTCTCCTTGCATTAGCGCTTTCCTGCCATCATTATCTGAAGGTGACTGCATCTCAGTGGAAGATCAGGTGCTTTTGATTCCTGCTGAGTGATCCTAGCCCAAGATCTATAATTAAGTGAGGAAATCGGCATGCATGGAGACTTTCCGTGCTAATTAGGCAGCCTAGGTTTTTTGTTTTAAAACCGTACTATACCTTAACAACACATTTGATGGTCGAAGAAACTGATATGCCTACATCAGCAAGTATCCAGCTGTCCTTTAACACTGCTCCTGCATAAATTAGCTCCAAATACCGCCTGCCTTGCTTATCTTCCGAGAGAGGAACGTGAAAATAATCCTTAAAGGGGGAGGAAATAATTATTTTAGAGATAGCCGTAAACACTTACATCCAGGGCAAATAACCTGTTAGCATTCAAGTCAATACCCACCACTGAGGGAGCTACAGGGAAGGCCTATTGCTAAGTGCAAAGTACCGTATTTAGAGAGGGAGAACAAGGAAAAAAAATTCTCCCCCTCTCTGCTCAGTGTCCCTTCAGCAAAGCGGCAGGAGAAACGGAGCCCCTTCCATTTCTCCTCCCGCTTGGCTGAAGGGGCGCTGTGCAGCTCTACCTCTCTGCTGAAGCCAGGCTTCAGCGAAAGCAACACAAAGCCTCCAGAGTGCGGAGTGAGTGCTCCCTCTGCGCTTCGGAGGCTTCGTTTTGCTATCGCTGAAGCCAAGGAGCTCCATAGGACGCACACATATTTCCCCTTAATTTTTGGAGGGGGAAAAGTGCGTCCTATAGAGCGAAAAATACGGTACCTTTCCCAGGCTCAGTTCCTGGCATCTCTGTCTAAAAAATCAGAGGCTCACTGACAATCAGTGTAGACAAGGGGTGGGGAGCAGTTTCAGCCTGAGGGCCACCTTCCCTGGCAGGCAACTTTCCAGGGGCCGCATTGCAGCAGTGGGCAGGGCGAGAGGCAGAAGTGGGTGGAGCCATGGATGTGCCTTGGACCTTTCTACAGCAGACTTGCATCCTAACCCTGCAAAAGTCTCTCTGCATTCATCCACATGCATATCCTCCATCCACGCAAACAAGGGGTTGTCACAGTCCTGAGGGCCAGACAGAAAGGTCTGGAGGAACACAGTTGGTCGCTGGACCCGAGTTTCTCCACCTTGGTGTAGATGATGCTGAGCTAAATGGACCACTGGTGTGGTTCAGTATAATGCCAGCTTCCTATTAAAATGGGAAATAATTATTTATGTGGATCCCACCCCCTCACCATCCTTGCCTCCTCCACAGCTATGTGGACTAACCCACATAGCATTTGGCGACGACTTGTTGCTTCAGTACAGGAGGCAGGGCTTGAGCCCAGTATTAGAGACTGTAAGGCAGTGTTTTCCAGACTTGGGTCCCCAGCTGTTTATTGAACTACAATTCCCATCATCCCTGACCACTGGTCCTGCTGGCTAGGGATGATGGGAGTTGTAGTCCAAAACCAGCAGGAGATCTAAGTTTGAGAAACACTGGTGTAAGGGGTCCCATTGCAGTAGGGAGACACTTAGTGTAGGGTGGACAGCCGGCAACCTTCCCGACGCCAGTGGACTCCAACTCCCATCAGCCCCAGCTAGCATGGTCAACAGTCAGTGAAGATGGTAGTTGTAGCCCGATAACTTCTGGGAGGCCACAAGCTGCTTATCCCAACTCAGTGCCAGATCCTGTGCTCTGTTTACCAGGACCAGGACCAGGTTCTCTCATGCTGTTCTTCATGGCTTGAGGTTATAATAGGCTTTAAAATATATCTATCTATCTCAGTTTTATTTCCCTGATGGAGAACAAGAGTCCTTTTGAATTCACTGGGATATACTTGCAAGTAAACAGTCATACTATTGGACCGTAAATGTGTTTGGGTTGCAATCCTATGCACACTTACTTGAGGATAAGCACCTTATAATTCAATGGGACATACTTAATAGTAAAAATGGATTTAAAACTCTGATAAATTAAAACATATTGAACTGTATTTTTATTTTGTGTTGTTTCATATCGACTTACAGTGCCCTGGAGTGAATTTGAAGCCCCCCTCAAATGTGTTTGGTGGTTGTGCCAAAATACATAAATCCTTGTACACAAATTTAAACTTTCTCTTTTGCATACTGCAACTGGAAGGGTTTAGCTGAACCTTACAAGACAGCAGAGCCCTTAGTTATTTGTCTACTCAGCTTTCATCCCTCAGAGAGACTATTCTAACCATCCCTCATGAAAATATATGCAGATTCAAAACCACCTAGTGAAGCTGAGGTCATATTCACACCATATATTTAATGCACATCTATAGCACATAACTTCTTCCAAAAAGAATTATGGGAACTGTAGTTAACCCCTCAGGGATAAATTCCCAGCACCCTTAAAAACTACAGTTCCCAAGGTTTTAAAGTCATGTGCTTTAAATGTATGGTGTATATGCAGCCCTAATCAGATGGATTAAAATGTAAAATATTATACTCTAATATAAAAACAGATAATATAAATTTAAACCAGACTCTTGAAATGAAATACAACGAAGACAATTCCATTAAATTTGAACTCTCCTTTTTTTAAAGAACCCAGCGCGTAGGAAGACGTTCCTTAGAAGTTTCATTTTGGCAATGAATATTATCTGATTCAGATTCTCACAAGCACTTAAAATCAAAATAATAGAGAACGAAGCAACTTGGCCAAGCCCTTACCTTTATCATCAGTTTTAGATCTTTCACTGTGTTCTCTGATGAAATGTCAAAGGATTCCCAAAGTCCTTCAAAAGCGATGAAAATCCTCATTTTGGGGGGGGGGGGGAAAGCTTTTTAGAAACGCCTCCAACGTCTTTCTACTCCATCAAATTCCATGTCAGATGCAAATCTTATCTCCACGCTGGAGGCAAAAGAAAAACTATTTAAAGCAGGCTGTAAACATCCAAGCAAAATGTGCACATCCCACCCTGCCCCCGCCTCCCAAAAGCCAAAAGGCAGCCTGGAAAACCCAGGCTCAAGCAGGCAGTGTAGACCCTGCAGGAAACAATGAGCGGAATTTGTTTCCCAGGCTGCACTGAAAAGCAAAAAAAATGTTCCCTTTTCCAACCCATAAACTTAATTAAACCAGCAAACCACGTATTGATCAAGGCATGTGCATGCATGTTCCAAGCTAATCACACCCGTCGTATTTGCTCAACAGGCACTTCTCAAACCACAGAGCGCCAGAACATAAGTGAGTCTGGTGTTTATTTTATTGCTTATGGTAAGCTTTGCACTTTCTGTAAACAAATCTAATCTCAGCACTCATGTTACCATAACAACTTTATAAGCCAGCTCCACCAGTTTGGATCAGAAGCCAACTGTACTCTCCCCCCCCCCCCAACAAGGATCAGACAGCTTAATCGCTTGAAACTATAGGTATCTGAAAAGCAAGTGCATGAGAACTGGGCAAAGAACTATTTAATATCCCTGTGTTATTTCATACGCTTTCAAGCTTGGGAAAGGCATGTCTTAATGTCACCAGGTTTGTTTGTTTAGTCGTCTCCAACTCTTTGTGACCCCATGGACCAGAGCATGCCAGGCACTTCTGTCTTCCACTGCCTCCCGCAGTTTGGTCAAACTCATGCTGGTGGCTTCGAGAACACTGTCCAACCATCACGTCCTCTGTCATCCCCTTCTCCTTCTGCCCTCAATCTTTCCCAACATCAGGGTCTTTTCCAGGGAGTCTTTTCTTCTCACGAGGTGATCAAAGTATTGGAGCCTCAGCTTCAGGATCTGTCCTTCCAGTGAGCACTCAGGGCTGATTTCCGTAAGAATGGATAGATTTGACCTTCTTGCAGCCCACAGGACTCTCAAGAGTCTCCTCCAGCACCATAATTCAAAAGTATCAATTCTTCGGCGATCAGCCTTCTTTATGGTCCAGCTCTCACTTCCATACATCACTTATGGGACCATAAAGGTAAAGGGACCCCTGACCATTAGGTCCAGTCGTGGCCGACTCTGGGGTTGCGGCGCTCATCTCGCTTTATTGGCCAAGGGAGCCGGCGTACAGCTTCCAGGTCATGTGGCCAGCATGACTAAGCCGCTTCTGGCGAACCAGAGCAGCAAATGGAAACGCCATTTACCTTCCCGCTGGAGTGGTACCTATTTATCTACTTGCACGTTGATGTGCTTTCGAACTGCTAGGTGGGCAGGAGCAGGGACCGAGCAACGGGAGCTCACCCCATCGCGGGGATTCAAACCGCTGACCTTCTGATCGGCAAGCCCTAGGCTCTGTGGTTTAACCCACAGTGCCACCCGCATCCCTTATGGCACCATAAAGACTAACAAATCTTTTGTGGCAAAAGCTTTCATGGACTAGAGCCATGGACTAGGTGTGTGACATGTTGTCCCTAGTTGGATGCTTGCAAATGCACTTATAGGATTAGAGGTGGGAAATGTTTTCTCCATGTGCCCTCAAAAGGCCATTCAGAGGAGATGCAGAGGTAGCTACATAAGAATGGGCTTTCTTTAGTGGCGCCCTTCACCCCGTCTGTGGAATGACTTCTCCAGGGAGAAGCACCTGGTGCCATCCTTGTCAGTCCTCAGGTGCCATTCTAAGACCTTTTTGCTTACTCAGGCTCCTTGGGTGGTACCCATCTTTTCGTGGGGTAGAAAGGACATGTCCTTATTAATTTCACTAGATCAGCATTTTATGTATTTTGTATTGTTCATTGCTTTAATTTTTTTCTTGTTTTAAATTGCTTTTATTTGTTGCATGTTATCCTGTCAAGTCACTTTAAGACTTTTTTTTTTAATAAAGTGACTGATAACTGTAATAAATCAGTGTTGTTGTCATCATCAGGTGGCCAAATGACAATGGAATTCAAGAGGCATGCATATGTTTAAATTTTAAATGTATAAAATATAACCAGAGCCAATTGAAATGCTTGACAACTTGTCTGTACACCAGACTCTTAGTTGGTTTTGCTGCAACAGGGCAACACAGCAAATCCTGTGTTCTGGATCTTAAACTGAAAATATTTTTTCTGGCTAACAATTCCTAAAATAGTAAGCTAGCTGGTACTTCGAGAGCAGGCTTCCTCCACCTGATGTCTAATGTTCCTTTTGTATTGCAGTAAGTTGTTGTGTTATGGAATGGTGGCTTTTTGATGACTCCATGTTCTGCTAAATTTTAAATGGCAGGAAAAACTGTATGCCAATATTCTGACCCAAATTTAATCAATGCAACATTCCAGCATTTTTCTGAGCCAATGGGGTTGCCATTGGATTTTTGTCTAGTAACAGTTAGCACAGAAATGAGCAATGCACATTCACTAGATGCCAGTAGATTCCCAGAGGTGGCTTTTATTTGTCTGAAAAATCATGTGAAATGTGAATATGAACAGGTAAGGAAACATTGTGAAGATGGAATAAAATGCCATCTGGACACGGACACATACACACACACACCACAGATACGACACATTATTTTGTTACGAGGCCCTATTTGTTTGTTTTTATGTTTTTTTAACAGATGGGCCACTGAGAATATTGCCTTTCCATATATATATATACTATATGCCATGGCGTTTCTCCTTTTCTAGGACTGAATTCAGATCTTCTACATTCAAGCATAGTACTCTTTTGCTATTAAAGTTCTGCCCAGTGTAGGTTTTGCCTCCAAGAACAGAATCAGAAAACTTAAATGCTGTACTGACACACCTCTATTTATGCCGAAAATCTATGTAACAATCAAGGAGTAGTCAGATAACCTTCACACAACTTTGTTATCACTGTCAGGATCAATAACAGCCTACATCTGTCACCTGTTAATCTCTTTCTGCGATTCCTGGTGGTGCAAGAATCGGGCCCTAACCACACAGTCACACCCTGAATCACCAATGGCATTTAAAATGTCATCAGGCTGGTTTGCACAGGTTTGCTTTATCATCGGACGACTGTAATACCAAGTGAGAACTTCTATGCATACTACTACTTTCTTTACCAAAACTGAACGATCACTTAAAGATGTTGATGGGCAGCACCGATATATCCAACAGAATTATAAATTTCTGTCATACCAAGCACAATGTCTTGAATGGAGGGGAAAATACTTTGGCAAAAACAGAAAACACATCTGCTCACACAAGGCTGGCTTCCCTATTTTCACCAATCCACCTGTCTACTGCTGCCTCCGCACCACTTTGCATAATGTATCAGAGGATCTCCCCCTCCTGCAAGATCAACTTTTTAGTGGGTGCTATGGCTCAAGGGGCTTAGTGTAAATTTGGAGGCTCCAACTTTTGGAGATGGAAACACGCTTTACTTGCAGAAGAATACCTCTGGATACCAGCCACCCTATCTGCATAATGTAAGGCCCTTTTCAACTGAGCTGTTACTTTTCTATGAAATCAGTTCACACCACGGGAAAGTCAGAGGACTAAGGAGTGATATGGTAATAACAATGGCATGTGATCTTTTACTCAGAATGTACTTCAACTGTTCTGCAGTCACACGGCAACTGGTAACTGGAGCAGAGTTATATCTGGCAGTGAAAGAGGAAGGAAGCTCCCTTCCTTGATTCAAGCAATAGATGGGGCAAAGCAGGTCTTCCCCTTCCTGAAGAGTGAACTGATTTCATAGAAACAGCTGCGTTGAAAAGGCCTCACATTATGCAGATATAGTGGCTTGTATCCAGAGGTGTTTTTCTGCAAGTGAAATGCTGAACAACCCCTTGAGCATCTACATTGCAACAACTTGAGCATCTACATTGCTATGTTACATGTGAGGAGACCAGGTTGGTTTGCAAGTAGCTACTACAGGCAAAATAGACTAAAAACATTTTCTTTATTATTTTCCTGAAGCAACATTTTGTCGCTTCCATTTGTCTTTTTACTGTCTTTAATTCTTAATAAGCTTCATAAAATTGGTCTTGGGTGTATCTGTATCAGCCTCAAAGGGTTATTTTAACCCTTTGTGTGCCTAGACTATTTGGGAGCCATTTTGGGCTTGGGGAAAGCCAAGGTAAGCTATATGTTCTCTGGTCACCAAAGTATGTACCTTGGATCCCCAGAAACCACTCCTGTCAAGGGGTGAGAGGGAACCTAAGGAAGTTTCGTAACGGCTTGCCTAAAAGCCTCTTGTATGACTGGTAGGCATGGAAAGAAAAGAAGAAAAAGTCATTTATTCCCCCCCCCCGCGCTACATTCCGTACATCATTTCTAAGGGCTTCATATGGAAAAGTGCTAGCATGAGAATCATAGACTATTCTTGCATAACTTCAGAGTAGACATCAAATGTTATTCAGTCGAATCTACATCCAACTGGGGTGGATGTAGATGTATAATAGATGTACAACAGAAGTCTTAATTTTGCAGCATCTTTTCTCTCTTTCCTACTCTCAAACCACACGGAGCTTCTTTCCTTTTGCTTCCCACCCTGCACAATATGTGTTTCTTCCATCTTGCAGAGTTCTGTTTCCTCTTATCAGAAGCTCTCATTGGCTTGTTTTCCTTTATATTATTAGCGCTTAGCTTTTCTCCCCTGCACAAAACTCTACCAGTACTCCCATCCCTTATTCTGCACTTCAAGCATCTTCAACAATTGCCTCTCTCACTTCTTTGCCTTGTCACTAAAGGTGCGTCTATCTTTCTTTCTTTGCATCTTAATCCATCTTTTCCCACCTGCAAGAAGGGCTTCCATCCCATGCATTGTCGAGGGACCAGCGTGGCTTCCTGATGGTTGCCTTCATGAGGGCAAAACCAAACCAAAACCACTCTGCACATGCTCAAAGGCTCTGCTATCGCTTGCAACTGCTTCATTCCAGCACATAATATCGTATATAGAACAAATGACATAAGTCTATTTTATGCCATCATTTTGCTTTAATAAAGGCTCCTGAGCACAGCTGTCAACGTTTCCCATTTTTAAAGGAAAATTCCCTTATTCCGAATAGGATTCCTCGCAAGAAAAGGGGAAAGTTGACAGCTATGCTCCTGAGGCCACCCGCCCTCCACCCCATTTCGCCTCCTGCCAGGACCAGCCGCCGCATCCTCCCTCCTCCTCCTCCTCCCTTCGGGCCCCGCCCCCTCCGGCGGCCGTCACGTGCGAGCATCCGTGCGCAAAACACCGCCCGCCCCCCTGCGACGGGCATCCGGGAGCGGCCAATCCCCGCCGCCCGCTTCTCCCTCTCCGCCTATGCGTGGGCGCGTTCTCCGCCCGGGGCGGGATTTCCGCCGCTGCTTCGTCTGAGGGGTCGAGAGAGAGGGGTCTTTAGACTATGGATTCCGCCTGAAGCTCTTCCCTCGCTGGGCAAACCCCGCTCTCCCCTCGCCGGCTTCTGCCTCCGGATTCCGGGTAAGCGAGAGGCGGGCGTCGCCGCCGCCACTGCCGGGCTGAGAGGAAGCGGGCGCCGGAGGCTCGGGGCTCTGCCGGCTCCGGCGTCTGCTGCGCGGGGTCGTTCGGAGAGCCCAACGGACCCTCTCGCCCTTCGCGGGCCTTTGCCGCCTCTTCCCCCCCTCACCTACCTGATCCACCGAGAGCCCGCTTTCGCGAGGGGGGAAAAAGAAACGCGTCATACGCGCACGTCTGAATGGGGCGAAGGGCGGGCGCGTGTTGACAACCCAGGAATCGGGAGGAGCCAAGTTGGCAAGTTGCACTTCACTTTTTAAGGCCTTACTTTCAACTTCTCGTTTCCCTCCTCTTCTTTTTTTTTTTTGCTCTTTGGGTCGAAACTCGCGCAACGCAGCGTCGGGTTTCGAGACGCTCGTCTGCGCAAAAGTGCGTCTGATGCGCCGGCCTTAAAATCGCTCCCCTTGTTTAACGCGGCCCCGTGCCAGGTATGTAAAAGGTGTGCTGCATCTGCCTTGGTTCTTAACCTGGGGTGGAACTGGGCTCGCGGTGGCGGCTTGTAGTTTTGTCAGCTGGGTTTTGTGATGTAGCCGGTGCTTGTGATGACACGACTTAGGTTTTTCAGAGCCTCTGTTGGGGTTGAGCTGGAGGCGCAGGGATGTATATATCCTGCACGCTCTCCTCTTAGTCGTTGTTAAATGGGGGAGCAGATATGGGGTAGCTGCTGCTTGCGCGGCACTCAGCTGTGCGAGTCTCGTTTGCTGCCCGGTTCTGCGCTTTGGTCGTACTGAATCATGAAGTGGGTTAGAAATTCAATATGGGTCTCTTCCTCCTCCTCCTCCTCCTCCTCTTCTTCATCCTGTAAATGTCATTTGTTTCCAGCATGCTGGGTAGGTGTTACCCCCCCCCCCCAAATCTCACCCACATGGCCTGATTCTGGTGCTAGTGGCCTAAGCCGGCATTGTATATGTATGAGTGTCCGTGCTCAAGGCTGGGGTGTGTTCCACAATTGTGTAATACTTTGTGAGGCTTCTCTGGATGATCTCAAGGAACATTAGCTAGCGTTGAGTGCATCCAAATTGATGTGAAGCCTAATAGATGATGGGATTATACTGCAGTGTTTACCTTCGCATCCTGTTATCTGCTAGAGATAGGTCATAAATGGCTTGGGACCAATTTGTGAGGGCTTTTCCTTCCTCTGTGTAGCCAATAATGCCCTATTTGGACAGCAAGGATATGCGGGGAAGCGTTTTAAAGTGACTGCTCTGCAACTATCAAGCTTCCTGGAAATCTTGTAAAAGCTGAGCATGCCTTTACAAGTGTGTTGTAGGCTTACTTGGGTAGGTAGTTTTACAATTGCACTAAGACATTGGGATTTACCATTTATTAATGTGCTGGCTGTACTGGGACAAGTTGACTTCTAATTTTGTCACTTGTCCTGAGTTTTTGCTGTTTAGCAGCTAAGACTGCACCCTGGAAGCAGTTCCCATTCTACTCAGCATTGCATTGTAATTTTGCTACTAAAAACCTCTATTTAATATACTTATTGTTTGGGTGCTTCCTGCACCTGCCTGTACTATTATGGTAGTAGCAGATAGTAGTAGCTGTGAGATGTTACAACCAATAATATATTGGCTGCTTATACTGGTAGTATAACCTCTCCCTTTCCCAGGTCATTGGATAAATTTAAGAGCCTTATTTGTGATGTTATTGTGATGTTATGATTATCTTAAACACAGGGATCCCACTATGTGGCCACTGAAGGCTATATCTATAGCTGCTTTTGTTTCTGTGCTGTAGCAGATAGCTGCTGGCACAGCAGATTTTTCTGTTCAATTTGAAATTTGTTGGTGGCACTGATATAGCTGAAACAGTCATTGTGATGGCATATCCTAAAAACATTATTTGATTGTGCAGCTTGAGAATAGGCTTTAAAAACATTCATTGATAAAGTGCCTAAAGTTTACTTAAATGCTGCACACAGGCCTGCAGTATCGGAGAGAACACATGTGGTAAAGATATGGTGAGGGAAGATGAAAGCAAGGAAACACTGGTGTTATCTCTTGGAAGAATCAAAAGGCAGCCTGAGCCATTGAGTGGGCCCTGCTGTTCTGTTTTTCTAATTCCCAAATGGTAATTGCCATGATAAGAACTCAAAGCCTTGAAGAAATCATCTGCTGAATATCAGACTTCAGCTGTCCCCCAGTAGAAGGGATTTGTTCAAGATAATTAAGAAATCACCATGGTAAGAATATAATCAGAATAATTTTGAATTCTCTTCTTAGTTTAGAAAATAAATTACAGAATTTGTAAGCAATAGAATAAGATTCAAAACCTGTTTGAGTTCTTTTTTTAAAAAAATACTAGAATTATGCTAGGTATAGTAGACATAGGATAGTTGGACTATATTACCCTTGTGGTCCCTTCCAACTCTACAATTCAGATTCTATGCAGTGCTAGAAATTAGCCAGGCATGTTTTGCTCCTGGCATGGGTCAAATTGCGACCATGTGGAGATCTCTGGATGCCAGGGTGGTGACTGGGAAAAGCATAATGTCACGTAGAGAAGGATCTGAAATATTTCCCTTAAAGCTTGAAATTGTTTTATTCTGGATTGTTTTATTTGTTGTTTTAATGTGTTGTAAACTGCTTTGAGATTTGTTCTTTAAAATATAAAGCAGTATAGAAACGACATGAAGAATGATGATTATAAATCCCACTGGGGGGGGACCTCTGGTTCCTAAACATTCCATTGTGTCTACTGGAACCCAGGTTTAAGGTGCAATTTTTGGTGATTAGATTATATATCTGAGTTTCTAACATTTGAGATTCTATGATAACGTATTGGTCTCTTTGGTGTTATCTGTTCTTTTCATTTCATCTCATTTCATTTTCAGAAAGGCAGGATGCTAACTGTTATAATAAACAACAGTAGACTACATCTAATGAAATGGGCTCATATTAGAATCATAGAATCATAGAGTTGGAAGAGACCACAAGGGCCATCGAGTCCAACCCCCTGCCAAGCAGGAAACACCATCAGAGCACTCCTGACATATGGTTGTCAAGCCTCTGCTTAAAGACCTCCAAAGAAGGAGACTCCACCACACTCCTTGGCAGCAAATTCCACTGTCGAACAGCTCTTACTGTCAGGAAGTTCTTCCTAGTGTTTAGGTGGAATCTTCTTTCTTGTAGTTTGGAGCCATTGCTCTGTGTCCGCTTCTCTGGAGCAGCAGAAAACAACCTTTCTCCCTCCTCTATGTGACATCCTTTTATATATTTGAACATGGCTATCATATCACCCCTTAACCTCCTCTTCTCCAGGCTAAACATGCCCAGCTCCCTTAGCCGTTCCTCATAAGGCATCGTTTCCAGGCCTTTGACCATTTTGGTTGCCCTCCTCTGGACCCGTTCCAGTTTGTCAGTGTCCTTCTTGAACTGTGGTGCCCAGAACTGGACACAGTACTCCAGGTGAGGTCTGACCAGAGCAGAATACAGTGGCACTGCATCCTTTCTTTTCTAAAGAATGAATTATATAGTCCTTCCCAATCACCTGGCATTGCTGTTACTTAGATGGAAATGTGATACTGAGAAGATACTTTGATTTTTATTTGCATTTAATGCACTTTAGAATTCAGAGAGCACTGAGCTCTTAGTTCTTACAGATTGCCAGGGACATGCTTGGTAGACTACTGTTAGTTCAACACACTGCTGATCAACTTGTAAATGGTGAAGAAGCCACAGGTCTCTCACACAGTAGGTCAGCTGTTCAGTATCACTTTGTTTTCAACTAAATCTGTCAGAGCAAAAATAAAGAAGTTCTGGACATGCTCTTTTCATACTTTCCAGATTAAACTGCCTCTATTAGATAAGTAGTATAGCAGATGTGTTTCTCAAAACATAAGCTTAAGTGTTATTTCTACTGTTAAATGTGTATTGGGTGACTAGCTCCTCCTCCTTATGTGTTAATGGAACATTGACCAAACTGAGGAAGATCCCTGCCCAGCTATGATCTAATTCGTTGTAGGCACTTGGGTTTCAGGGAGTTGGTCAACAGTTTGAGAGGATTATCACTTGCTAGAAGAGCAGGGAACTCCAATCTGGAAAAGCACCCTGTGGGAGACTGTGAAGGATAAAAAGACAAACAGATTAAAGCTCACCCATCAGATGCACAGGAAGAGAGAAGGTTTCTGGGACAGCTGTCAGGCACTTGGAGAATTAAGATTGGATCTTTTATTCAACTACCATATTTTTCGCTCTATAACACGCACCAGACCATAACACGCACGTAGTTTTTAGAGGAGGAAAACATGAAAAAAATATTCTAAACGAAACAGTGGATGTATGATTTTTGTGGTTCATGCTGTGGCCACAGGCATGTGATGTGATGGTGAGTTTGTGGTAGCCCAATGCAAAAATCCTGAGGATCCATGTGGATCCATGCTAAAGTCACCCTAAAGTCTCCGGGGCGCTGGGGGGGGTGAAGGGGAAGCAAGAGAAGGAGAATGATGCCTCACACACAGAGAGACACACAGAGTATCAATCCTAAAGTCGCAGGAGAGCGCAGGGGCGCTGGGAGAGTGAACGGGAAGCAGGAGGAGGAGAACGATCCCTCACACACAGAGAGACACACAGAGTATCAGTCCTAAAGTTGCAGGGGCGCTGGAAGTCACAGGGGCGCTGGGAGAGTGAACGGGAAGCAGGAGGAGGAGAACGATAGCTCTCTCACACACAGAGAGAGACACAGAGTATCAATCCTAAAGTTGCAGGGGCGCTGGAAGTCGCAGGGGCGCTGGGAGAGTGAACGGGAAGCAGGAGGAGGAGAACGATAGCTCTCTCACACACAGAGAGAGACACAGAGTATCAATCCTAAAGTTGCAGGGGCGCTGGAAGTCGCAGGGGCGCTGGGAGAGTGAACGGGAAGCAGGAGGAGGAGAACGATAGCTCACACACAGAGAGAGAGAGACACAGAGTATCAATCCTAAAGTTGCAGGGGCGCTGGAAGTCGCAGGGGCGCTGGGAGAGTGAACGGGAAGCAGGAGGAGGAGAACGATAGCTCACACACACACAGAGAGAGACACACAGAGTATCAATCCTAAAGTCGCAAGAGAGCGCAGGGGCGCTGGGAGAGTGAACAGGAAGCAGCAGGAGGAGAACGATAGCTCAAGCACACACATACACATACACAGCCCCTATAGTGGCTAATCCAAAATCGGACAGCAAAAAACTGCAGGCAGGGACAGAGAGCATGGGGTTGTTTTAAAGCAGCCAACCCTGCTCTGCTTCTCTCCCTCCTCCCGGCTAGGCTGGCTGAAAAGCTTTGCTGCTACTTAGCGAGCTCAGTGGGGAGGAGAGAGGGACATAGAGCACGGGGTTGTTTTAAAGCAGCCAAGCCCGCTCTGCTTCTCTCCCTCCTCCCGGCTCAGCTCGCTGACAGGAGCCGCTTACACCCGCTTTGCTGTTTCAAAGCGAGCCATGGACTGCTCACAACTGCAGCAGATTCCCCTGCATTCGCTCCATAACACGCACAGACATTTCCCCTTACTTTCTAGGAGGAAAAAACTGCATGTTATGGAGCGAAAATTACGGTACATAACTTCTAAAATGAGAAATGTCTCTATACTGGAGCTTGTGAGTCAGCTGATCTTCTGACTTGGCAGATGGAAGCTACAAGTTTTCTAGCTAGAGCTCCAAGCTGCATTGGACCAGTTTGGGTATACCGTATATATTGCCTGAAGCAAGGATTCAAGGTCCATAACACTTCCATCTCCCCAACAGTCCTCCCTATTGCTTTGTTGCCTGTTCAGTAGGCAACCCTGAAGCAGCCTAACATGAACCAGGAGAGTATGGAATAAGGCCAGGGCATTTATCTTATATATAAAAATCATTTGAAGAGGAGGTCAGTAAACATCAATCCCTTAAAGGTATATGTAAATTGCACTAGAGGCGTGGGCAGTTCTTAGCCTCAAATATGACCCTCCATTTCTGAGTCCCCAACAGTCTGAAGACCTGTGTTCCTGTGTCATACATAATTGTTCCTTGGTAAGAATGATTCTTGGAGCTCAGAGCTTTTAATAGGGTTGGGAATGACCACTGTCTGAAACCCTTGACATCTGATTCTCAGTTGCTGTAGAGAATACTGAGTTGATGACCAATGATCTGGCTTTGTATAAGGCAGCTCCCTGTGTTTTCACAGGTGCTCAGGAAAATTCTGAGAGCAAAATGATTAAGCTGTTTCCCTAGTTATGGTATTGAGCAGCCTGATCTTCCAGTTGCTTTCGTCATGTCCTAACCTAATTTGCAGTCTCCTTGGTTTGCTAATTTCAGGAGCCAGTGACTTGGCTTCTGAGTGGGTATCGTGAAGCTACCTGGCCTTCTAAATGGGGTGTAGGCACAGTATCTATTTCTATTGCTTTGCCTTAGGGAAAGGTGTACTGAGAAGCAAAATACAGCACCCCTGTATTTAGGCGGCTTGTAGATGCAGTTCCTGTAGCTTCACAAATATTGCACAATGTCCCTTCCATTGGTGCACTTAAGTCTTGGGGTGGAAAAGACAGGACCAAAATACTTGGCCCACCTTTCCTTTCAGGTGGAAGGTGCCTGGCCCAGTGAACCTAAACATGCTCCAATACTTGGATTCAAATATCCCTGGCAGGTGCTCACAAAGTCACATTGAGTCATATTGAAGCTTGAGTCAGGGAATGTCTATGCAGTCAGAATGAGACTTTGTAGACAAGGGATGGGTCTGTTTTTAGTTCTGTAGGGCAGGGTAAGCAGGCTTCCATCTGGTTACAATCAAGAGGAAGGAGAGCCTGCTGTTGGTCTAGGCCAGGGGTCTGCAACCCGCGGCTCCAGAGCCGCATGTGGCTCTTTTACACCTTTGCCGCAGCTCCGGGGCAGATACTAGCGAGGGGAGGAGGCGCATTGTGCGCCCCAACACTCCCCACTGTGGCGGGCGCTGTACTGGCTGTGACGTCGCATGGGGGCGGTGCATGCGTTAGTCACGCACCGTCCCGACGTCACCTTCCCGCCCGCCCGCTACATTGTAAGGGGCATGTACGCAGGTCACTGTTTTGAAGGGGAGTGAAGAACACACACGCACAAAAAGGTAACTTGTTAATTTAACGTTTATTTCTATGAGGAGGAGTAATTCTGAGGGGTCAAACAAAGAAATAATAAAAAAGTGACAAAAAAGTAATTTTTATAATGACGAGGATGACATTGGGCCCTCATTATTAATTATTATTTACATCAGGCACTGATTATGATTTATGGTACACTGGGGCCTTGATTAATTTTCTATGTTGCAATGGTTTTGCGGCTCCCAGTTGTTTTTTCTTCGGAAACAGGTCCAAATGGCTCTTTTTGTCTTAAAGGTTGCAGACCCCTGGTCTAGGCATTGGGTTAGGGGGTAGGTTAAGTGTTCCTGAGTATGTGCCTTTTATTTTCTCTCATATAAGAAGTGAGTTATTCCTATGGAGGAAAATAAAGCGCTGCTCTCAAAAATTAGGTATTGGCTGCTCTATCTAGGTGTAAAGTGGAGTGTCAAGTTTCTAAACTTCCCCTGCCCCAACAAAAAAGTGCCCAGTAAGGGTAGTGAGATCAAGCCAATATAGAGCTGGATGAGGAGAGGACCTAATTGGAAGAAGGAGGTGTGGTTGTGGGGGAGAGAATATTTTTCAGTCTTCATCTGGCCTTCCTGATTGTGATGCCACTTGCTAACTCTCTAATCTTTTCTCAAAAACTCACTTTTCTACGAACATTTGATATACAGTGGTGCCCCGCAAGACGAATGCCTCGCAAGACGAAAAATTTGCTAGACGAAAGGGTTTTCCGTCTTTTGAGGTGCTTCGCAAGACGAATTTCCCTATGGGCTTGCTTTGCAAGATGAAACGTCGGGCGAGTTCTTGCGAGTTTTTTCCCTCTCCCCCCCTTTTCTAAGCCACTAATAGCCGCTAAGCCGCTAAACCTCTAATAGCGCTAAGCCGCTAATAGCCATGCTTCGCAAGACGAAAAAACCGCAAGACGAAGAGACTCACGGAACAAATTAATTTCGTCTTGCGATGCACCACTGTACCCTGTAGTCTACATATCCCACTGTAACTAACCTGAAGTATATATAACTCAAATAATACACACTCTCCCACTGTTTACACTGCCTCCATCATACTCTGACTCCTTTGTGTTGTATTTTAGATTGTAACTCCTTTGGGCAGGAATTTGACTTTTATGCTTTGTAAAGTGCTATTCATACTCAAGGATAGCACTACTCTCCCACATATCATAAAGATGCTTGCTTTTCTACTAAATATAGTAAAAGGTATACCATTGAATTATTGAGGACTGACCTTGTCTGACAGGGTTGGTGGCTTTATGGATTATAGATATAGCTTATTTTAAATTGCTAAGATGTTCTTATTTATTCTAATATTCTTGCTTTTGGTTATTAGCCACCTTTGAGGTTTTAAAAAGGCATGCATGCATTTTTAATAATGGAAAAAGATCCAAAATGAGTTTGTATAACTATTCCTGGGCCTCTCCAGTTTTAATCAGTATATTTGTAGGTTGGTTTATTAAAATAGTAATCGCAAATTAAAATTTGCATGCACAGCCCATTCTTCCCTACCACCAGTGATTTTTTTTTAACCCAAAGCTAACAGATATGCCAACTACTTCTTTTCTGTCCCAAATTTGATTTTTTTTTTTATTAACGTAAAATGTGGGCTGCTTTTCCTTTAGTTTGAGAACAAAGATAGCAGTTATCTTTCATAGGTGAAACTGCTGTGGCTTTTTCTCTCTCATTTATTTAGGAAGAAAGCCAACTAATAGTGTCCCATCTTGTCAGTACTTCTTTTATCTGTACATCTTTAATCTATCTTTCATATTTCCAACAGGATAGGAACTCTTCTATGCTGCTGTGTTATTGAAAGATGGGTTGAGAATTGTTTATCAACTTGAGGGCCACTTTCCCTAGTAGGCAACATTTTGGGGGCCACATGCCAGTGGTGGTGGTACAGTGAATATGATTCTTATCTTTGTAGTCC
Organism: Podarcis erhardii; assembly: GCF_964252035.2. Lineage (NCBI taxonomy): Eukaryota > Metazoa > Chordata > Lepidosauria > Squamata > Lacertidae > Podarcis > Podarcis erhardii. The sequence continues at coordinate 76,868,387 of NC_138509.1, forward strand.
AGTCACACAAGTCAGAGTTTTGTATGTATGAATCTGCCCATCCAGGCAAGCAGTTGAAGGTCACATTCCAGCCAGGCCGAAAAACTGGAGGAAGGAGCAGAAAAGGGCCAGTGAGTCTTGTGGGCTGTGGAGAAATAGAAGGTCCCCAGTCCTGAAGTTCCTCATTCCTGCTGCAAGATTTGTGTTGGAGAATATTCTATACTTTGATTTCCAAAACTAATAAACATTAAAAGCTACCTTTGTTTTCAAAATGAGTGGTAGCATTTGTAAAATGGGAAGTTGGAGCTGTCACGTTCATGAAGTCCTTATACTGTAGTCTTTTATTTTCTTGTTCCTTGCATCTATTTCTTTCTTCGACTGGAATAGGAACACATCATCAGATTGCCCAGACACTTGCAATAGCATATATTCCTTAATACAGAAAACAGTTGTTCTGCAGTCAAAGTTCTTGTGATTTCAGTTTACCCTTTTTCTTTCATACTCTACAAGTTAGTTCAGAACCTTCAGAGATCTGTCAGTTTTATGTATTTAAAAGCATTTATAAACAATGTAAGTGGTTTTTAAAAATGGGACTTCATGTAAAGTGGAGTCATTAAACTATTGACTTTGCTTGTGTTCAACGTTTCATGAGGAAGCGCATCTGGCTACAGCCTCAATTATATTCTGTAACTGGGCTAGGGTTCAGAAAAGTAACTTACAGAAGTATGTGAAAATGAGTATTGGAGAAGGGGAATGCTTTGGGGCTCTTTCAGAATATTAATTAGACTTGATTTTTGTTTCAGAGGCAACTGGGATTTGAAAATAGGTTGCATCTGATAGTTGATAGCTGTCAAACGTGAAGAAGCTTGCCCTACTTTAAAAGATGAATTGCAACAGTATAGGAAGAAATAAGGTGGCAAGATCAGTGACCTGGCAATTTGTTCAGTTGTCTCAGGGCTAGGAGATCTGTTAAGCTACTGCTGGATAGTAAGCTTAAGGGAAGATGGTGGAAAGAAAGTGAGGTTCAGATGGGCCAATCAGACTTAATTCACAAACTGTCCATTCCAGGTGTGTTGTGATGCTAATGATGACAGCTGAGGTTGGGACTTCAACAGCCATGGGTGCTAACAGGTGTGTCGTGGAGCAAATAGGTACTGCTGTGGCGGGAAGGTAAACAGTGTTTCTGTGTGCTCTGGCTTCTGTCACGGTGTCCCATTGCACCAGAAGCGGTTTAGTTATGCAGGCCACATGACCCTGGAAAGCTGTCTGCAGACAAACACTGGCTCCCTTGGCCTGCAAGCAGAGATGAACGTCGCACCCCAAAGTCACCTTTGACTGGACTTAACCATCCAGGGGTCCTTTACCTTTTTACCTTACCTATTTCTGGTGCAATACTTCATGTATGTGATGACTCTGTCCCATTTCCAAAGAGAGATTTTTCTACAGGCAGGATAGTTGGAACATCTGTGAGATCACTGTATGAAGCCTTGACAAATGGGAAATGCAGATTTTCAGCTTTCAAAAGTGAGGGCTCTCTAGACTTGGTGAAGTGTAAGGATAGTGGACGCTGTAGTATTTGAGGTGGTTAACGCATCTAAAGGATCTTTGCATTGTTGAGCAGTAGATTCTGGCCTGAAATTAGTTTTTGGAAAATAGTTAAACAAGAGCCAAAAAAGTGAGTATGTATCGTGTGAATGATTCAACTGCTCAGAGTGTAACTTCTTCCTGAAAGTCAGACTTTGCCTTTGAACATTAATAAGAAATGATAAGAAATTAATGCTATTAACTATGCATTCCAACCCAGCATAGTACTGTACTACTGAAACTCTCAGTTGCCATCTCTTGCCAAGTGGATAGTTGGGCAGTGTTGATGATTCCAGACATCTCTTGAAAATCAGGGATGGTGGGGCTCTGCTAATATTTCCACAATTCATACAGAGGTGTGTTTTAACAGCCCCCCCCCCCCAAATGTCCAGTGTACCTCTGTGACTTTGCATTATAGGGGAAGATCAGTAGTGGTGGGCAAAGTACTCTTCAGGGAAGCTTAACGTAAGAAGATCCTGCAAGAGTAGGCTAGTGTCCCATCTAGTCCAGCACCCTGTTCTCATCATGGCCATCCAGATGTCTGTGGGAAGCCTGAAAGTGGGACCTGTGTAAATTTCTGCAGTATCCTGCAACTGAAAGTTTGACAGCCATTGCTGTTCTTCTCACTGATGAAGAATGTCTCATCATCTTCCAAGGAATCAAAGAACCTACTCCACCAATGACCAGTTTATTTTGTGGGAGAATTAAGGCAGAACAGAACACCAGAGGCAAATGACATCTGTAAAGTTAATGGTAGTGTCCCAAATTGGAATGCCCTCTCCAAGAAGTACAACTAGTGCTAATATTAGTCCTTGCAGAAACAAATTAAACATTTCTGTTTACCCTGGCATTTTAGGGTTTTCTTTTATTCATTTAACAGTTGTTTATTGCTGCCTCCAAGCTTTAATTTATTGATGTTTTTAATTGTTTTAATCTTATTTATTTGAATAATTTTATATCACTTAATCATACTTGTCTCTTAAGTGGCATATAGGAACTGCAAAACATTAAGACTAAAATGAGTAAAAATTATAAAATTACTCAGTTTAAAAGCCTCCTGGAATTAAAAAGTATTCCGTAAGCACCGGAAGTTCAACTGGGAGGCAGTCTATTTGACCTCAACTGGAAGGGAATTCCACAAAATACTGAACACATGGCCCCTTGTGGATACAGGCTGTACATCTGAGCCATGGGGTACCACTAGTGATTCCCTCAGAAAAGATAGTAATCAAACAGGTATATAAGAGATTAGGTGGTCCCTGAGGTATCCTGGACCTAAGTTGTGTAAATTCCATTTGGATAAAGGGCAGTTTAGAAATATTTTAGGAGCTTCCGGGTTGGCGCCACAGCCGAATGGCGGATTCCCTCCGAGCTCCGGAGGGAATCTGCTCGACAGGGGTCGGGTCCTGCCGCGCCGGCGACGTGGAGACCCTCAAAAACCACGGGCACGGAAGCCCGTGGACCTGGTGACTCGGCGGGCACCGTTTTGCGCCCCCGACCCGCGACAGAGCCTTTTTAAAGGCTGCGGAGCGGGGGACGGGAGCGGCGTGGTGCTGTGAGTCCTCTGCTTCCCCTGACGAGCGAAGCCGCATGCCGTTCGACCGAGAGCGCTGACTTTTTCCTATGAACATTTGGACTAAAAGCAACAACCCGTGAGTAATACGGAAATTGGACTTCTAAAAGAAAAAATCTTCTTGAATTTGGCACGACCGGGGAAGACCAAAGAGGAAGTCCGTTTCCCTAGTCTTGTAAACAAGCGATCCGTGAGAGGAGCCTGCTGAGGAGACATAGAAGACTTTGACAGCTGTCAAATTAGCTGTCAAAGTGGGGAAAAGTAGAGAACTTTGTTTCTGATGCTTTTGCTGGCTACATTTGTTACAATATAGTGAGAAATTGTTGAAAATAAAGAAGAATTGAAACAAGCTAACTGGACTTTGGGGCTGGAAGTGTAAGGAATACATAATAACCAGAATCCCTCTAGAGGGGATTCAGGGACACTACAAGAATGGAAATAGGTCGAAAAATACTAGCTGATCTGGAAGAGGTTGCTTTTCTCGTGAGAAAATTGGTACAGCAGAGCCATGTTTTGTCTACAGCCCAGGCAGCTGAACAAGAAAAAGTGCAGAAAGAGATATTTGCTGAACAGGAGCATCAGGAAGGAGGGGCTGACATGTTGCAGAAGGCAAAAGGGAACCGGAGGCCTGTTAAGAAGGATATAAAAGAAAAAGAGGACTGGATGATGAAAATTTGGTTTGAACTGAAGAAGGAAGAATGGAAAGTTCTCCCTTTGTGGAGAGCTGAAGAATTTGGGACATTTGGACCTATAAAGATTAGGAAACAAGTTTTGAGTTCCACCTTTAAATCTGGAGGCCCGGCCGGATGGAACATGGACATTTTTGGGATAGAGCCCTTCCGAGACTCGGTGGTTATTACAGAGGACTTTCAAAAAAACCGGCAGAAAGGAACTGAGAGAGATTTAAGGGCTTTTGATGTGAGGAACCCAGGCTGACAGCATAAGGACAAATGGACAATGGTTTGGGGATTGAAACTGGGAAGGGGAGGGTGGGATCTGGAAATCCGAAGGGTGCACAAGTATGTTTTTGATTCTTTCTATTGTTTCTTTTTTTTGTATTGCTATTAGTGTAAAAACGGGGAATTCGTGCAAGGGATACAGGGTCGACCTTAGAAAAAGTATTTAAGCATAATGATTAATGTATACAAGTTAAAATTTGATATATAAATTGAATTAGACATAATAACAAATTAGGGTTAAAAATTTAAGAACAAGAACTTGTTGAATAATTATCTGGATAAGGAATACAAGAAGGGGAGGTGAGGGGAAGTCGCAGAAAAGAAGTTATTGGGGAAAAAAAGGATTGTTAAGGTTGACTGTTTTTCTTTTTTTTTCCGTTTTCTTTTTTCTTTTTTGTATTATTTGAAACATCAATAAATATCATTTAAAAAAAAAGAAATATTTTAAATAATAAAAACATGTAAAACACAAAAGCACCTATGTATCCAGTCAGAAATGTTGGAATTTGTGTGCATTCAGTTTCTCTAATGTGAATCAAGAGTGAGGCCATAATAAAGCCCAGCGAAGTTTATCTTTGGATCCATCATCTGTTTTTGGAATTTTTCACTTGTGTGAGGCACAATCCAATTAAGCAAGAGCCTGTAGTCCCTGCAGGATGTGCTAAAATTCAAGATTTTTGTGTGCGCTGTTGGCCTGCGTGTGACTGCTTCTGTGTACTAGGCTAGCATCTGGCTAGCACAAGTTCTAGCTGCCACAGTGTGGCTAGTTATGAGGATCACACTTTTCTTCTTCAATACATTTTGTGTTCCACAATTTGGCAAATCATACATGTAGGGGCATTTATATTGGCTCTCAGATTGCAGCAGGTTAGCCAACTTTACTTCGATTTTGCAATGACTTGTGGCAATCAAGTACAGCATGCAGGTTTTCAGGTGTGAAGCAGAATGTAAGTGAGCATTTCAATTTCAGTATGGTTTAGTGGTGCCTTCTAATTCTATTAGTACAAGTAGATTTCAATTAATAAATCAGTGTTTGGAAGACTGAAACCATTAATGTAAATGAAAGCAGAAGGCTGGAGGAGTGTGTGTCACTTGATTGATAGAACTTGTAAATGACTCAGTAGATTTGTTTTAGAAGCCATTGTGCTTTGTGTGCAGAAAACAATTATCTCACCTACCTGCCAAAGTCTGGTACAACTCCTTAGCAACTTTTAGCAATTCTAAGTAAATAATAAAGGAGTTGAAATTCAAAGTTATTCTTGCATATTAATAAAGCAAAATATTTCAGCATAGTCCTTGGGTGACTGACTCTGTTTATGATCTTGTTTCTATAAGCCATTGGACTGGTAGAACAATGTTTGGGGTGCAGCTTAGTGTCTGCTGCTCTAGCAACTCACCACAGCATTCATCTTTGCACTTGTCGTGTGCTTTGGCTTGGGATTAGCACTTTGCATTAACTCAGAGGACAGAATGGCACTCCTCTGCTGCCTGTCACTGCACCCATCCCCAAGTATGATATAACTATGTGATATGAAGCCATAGAGCAGAAAGTGTATGTATTGAAGATGAGGAAAATGCAGAATGGGGTAGGATAAAGTACAACATGCTTTCTATCTGAGCATTTCATCAGAACAAACCTGTGTGCCTGATGAACAGAACAATCTTTTGGGGTTGGGTGAAGTAGAATCTGGCAGAAGAGCTGCCAAACCTTGATTGAGCTGCACTTGCTTAAGTAACTTTATGTGCAGTAGCAGCTATGTGTATTTATTGGATCAGAGTATTAATGCCTTCTGCCAGTCTTGACTTTCTTTGTTTTTGTCTTGCAGGAATTTAATTAAAATGCTGCTGTCAATAGGAATGTTAATGTTGTCTGCCACTCAAATCTACACCATTCTCACAGTTCAGCTGTTTGCTTTCTTAAACCTATTGCCTGTGGAAGCAGATATTTTAGCCGTAAGTATTATTTAATTTTTTTCCCCCTATGGTTGGGATTCACCCAAAGGGCCCCCATCAGCGGAAGCACTTAGCAAGGACTTCTGCTTGTACAGCAGGGCTGTCTCTCCCCCCCAAAGCACCCCAAAATTGGCTGAGAGAGGGGCTGGATAAGCATCACAGCAATGCATGGGGAGACGAAAGGGGGGCTTCTTCCATCTGGCAAGCTGAAATACTTGTGCAGATGGAGTGTTCTTCATAGTGCAGCATTAAATTACACCATGGGTGTGTAAAGCATTCCTAAAGAGACAATGAGGTTGTCAAAGGATCCAAGGGGCTCTCAACCCTTAAACTGACATAGGAATATCTTTGAAAAATCTGAGCTAGCTTTTAGGTAATAGGGACATGGGTGGCACTGTGGTTTAAACCACTGAGCCTAGGGCTTGCCGATCGGAAGGTTGGCAGTTCGAATCCCCGTGATGGGGTGAGCTCCCATTGCTTGGTCCCAGCTCCTGCCAACCTAGCAGTTCGAAAGCACGTCAAAGTGCAAGTAGATAAATAGGTACCACTCCGGCGGGAAGGTAAACGGCATTTCCATGCGCTTATCTGGTTTCACCAGAAGCGGCTTAGTCATGCTGGCCACGTGACCTGGAAAAACTGTCTGCAGACAAACGTCGGCTCCCTTGGCCTGTAAAGCAAGATGAGCGCCGCAACCCCAGAGTTGTTTGCGACTGGACTTAACTGTCAGGGGTCCTTTACCTTTTTTTAAACGGGTGGAAACTGATTTGGGATGTAATAGGTTACAAGCAGTAATAGGTTACAAGCAGTGGGTGCAAAAAAATGCAAATTTGTATGCATTTCCTGTTTTCTTTCACATGCTTGCTTATGAGTATGGGGTTAGGCAGTTTACACTTATTTTAAGATAGTAAAACTCTAATCAAAGGACTTCACTACATTAGTTCATCTACTTGCAATAGTCTCACTTAGAACTTGTAAACATGCATTATTTAGCATAGAAGGTAGTAAAATGTCTCCAATGCAAAGAGGAATTGCTGTAGGAATGCCTGCATGGGGTGATATATTGCTTTTGATCTCCTGTTTCCATTTGATTAAGTTACTGTGTATAGTGACCTAGCAGTCTGTTGGGGCTGATCAGTTCTAGTCAGGGGCCCAGTTTGCATCTCAATTCAACTATAGTTTATGTTAGACAATGGTTTAATGTGAATTCAAGGTTCTGATATATAAAGCCCTAAATGGTTAGTGACCTGATTACCTGCAGAATGCCTCTCCTATACCATCCAGCCTGGGGCACGATAACTCCTGTGGAAACACTGCTGGTAGTTCCAGGCTTAAGTAGAATCTGGGGGTCACTGACCTGTCGGAGAGCCTTCTCAGCAGTAACACCATAGTTTTGGAACATACTTCCTCTGGACGTTACTTTGGCACCAACGTTCTATATCTTCAGGCACCTCCTGAGCCCCTGTGTTTTTGAACAGGCCTTTTAAAGCTGCAAGATTGGCTTGTGTAGTAAGAACTGTTGCTACTATTGGTTTTATTACCTTGTTCTGTGTGTGCAATTCACACAGGCGTCTTGTGATGAGGGAAGGATATAAGTTTTAAATATAACTAATATGTTGCTTGTTCACATTAAAGCATAGTTTAAAACAAACTATGGTTTAACATGATGGTGGTCCCTGCTTTTGGCCATTTCTAAGTGTTCTCTAATCTACAGCCTCCCACACTTCCCTTTGTATGACCATTGCACTCCATTCACTTGTGGCAAGAAATTCATGAATGTGAAACGTCCGTTCTTTTGTTAGTCTTGAAACTCCTGCCAATCAACGCCCTTAGTTACTGTACTGAGAAAGAGAGGAGGGGGAATCTCTCATTGCTTTCTCCCTAACATATACACTGCAATAAAGCTTTCTCCCCTCCTAGGTCATCCAGGCTTACAGGACTGGATATAACATTACTGTCATGCAACCTTGAGCTGTAGTGCCTCTCTTGATTTATAAAGAAAATAAATCTTTACCAGCAATAATGTGTGATTGCAGAACTTACTCCTTCCCCTCTGTTTTCCCCCTTTCCCCCTTTTACTAGTTTCTTACAAAAGTGTTTTTTTCTCTGATAGCTGTTCTCTCCTAGCAAATTCTCCATTCTTCGCTCTTCCCACATCTGCATTAAGCCTGTGGTCAACCCAGGAATCTGTATTTAATAAAAGAGTCCCTTATTTCTTTTGACCAGAAAGTCCTCCGCTTATGACAAGGATTCACTATCACAAACACACTGGGCTCTAGTTGGCTCTAGTTCAGTTTTCACAAATAGTATATTTTCTTCCTTGCAATATGTTGAAAACATAACTTTTATTTTACTTAATTGCATTTAAAATGGCCTTTTTTTTGACTCTGGTCAGAAGCATAAAAAGAGCTCAGGCAAAAGAATCCAGATTACATAATTTTAGCGGGTTTCTGCAATCTGACGGTTGTAGACTCTGAAGAAAGCATTTTACAATGTCTAATTTAAGTTCAAAACACATACTGCCTGTTTTGTCTGTTTTAAAGACATAGTCTTGATTTTGCTTTGTAACAATTTCCAGGGCCTTGTCGTGTTAGTCTGTTGTAGAAAAATTAGCAAAGACTGTTTAGGATTAAAAACTTTAATGTTAAAACATTTTGCAAACCACTCTTTGCTGTTTACTGTGCATTCTTTTTACAGTAAAAGCAGACTTTACAGTGAAATTTAAGGAACTGGAACACTTCCAAAGAGTTGTTCAGCATTTAACTCATTGCAAAAATGTTTGAAGGTGGAAGAACCTTGGGAATTAAAATATTGCTGAGCTATGTTATAAACTGAAACTGAAGCAGGTCAATAGGTGAAGAAAGGAACTTCAGGGGCTGGTCCTGGGCACAATGTGGGGCATATGACAAGATTTTGTTGAGACAGTTGAACTGTACTTTGAGAAATGAATGATTTGTGCTATTGGTATCTTATTTCTTAGTAGTATGACAATGGTTTTATATGGTTCCCTTTCCAGTTTAGTACATAATATAATCCTTCACTTTCCTTTTGCTTTTAGTTTAATTTTGAAAATGTAACACAAACATTTGATGACCTGCCAGCAAGGTTTGGCTACAGACTCCCGACGGAAGGCTTGAAGGTAAGAAGCAACAGCTTGCAACAGCAAGTAACAGAATAGGAGCAAATAAATAAAATTTAACATGGTGCTTTGTGAGTTCTTAATATGTAGCTTAGTCTCAGTTGGCTCTATGGATTTTACAACTGTGCAACAGACTTAATCCAAAATCAGCTGGAAAAGCTGGTAGGCAAAACTGTGTCCCTATAGTAAGAAAAGAAAAGAAAGAACTTTCTGCCAATAGTGTTGCCTAGAGCAACAGAAGACAATGCAAAGACTTTTCTTTCTAGTGTGGAGGATTTCAAGAATACTTTTATAATCCTTGGTGATTAATTAAGGGACAGGGTGTTGAGGAATAAAGCTTTGAGATATAAACCCTTAGATAAACCTGCAGAAAAGCATTTATGACAACCACTGGACTTCCATGTGAAGATGTTATTAGAAAGCAGTCAAGTAAAAGACTGAGCCCAGAACATTTAAACTAAGGCTTGGCTTTAGAATGATACTAATCTAGTATCTGGCTCTCTAAAATCACAGAGTTGGGAGGAGTGTGGGAGGTCAGCCCTTGCTCAATGTTGGACCTGCAGTGCAGGATACAACTGCAACATCTCTGACCTAAAATGAAGGCGATTCCACCACCTTCCAAGGCAGCCTTTTACATTGCTAAACATCTCCTACAGTTAGGAAGCTTCTACTAATGTTTAATCAAAATCTGCTTCCCTGCAGTTTTCACCCAATGATTCTAGATCTTCCCTCTGGAGCAATCACCTTTCCTTCCTTCTGTGGCAAACAGTAGGTCTTCCTTTCATCAAAGACCCAACTCTAAACCTACCTGAAATAAGTGTCCTCCTATTAACTCCACAGGCTTTATTTCTTGTCCTGTGGTTGTCCTGTGCTTAGTTGCTTGACAGTAACTGAGTGGGATTGAATCCTGAGGAAATCTGCAAAGATTGACCTGTTAGGAAATGTTTTTATTGCTCCTGCTTTTGCTTATAATACTTCTGATATGCAACTATTCCTCAAATGAAGTTGGTCTAAGCTATCAGTTAGTTAGCTTTAAAACTGATAAAACGTAACAGCCAAGTTTGATCCTGTCTAAAACAAACCTTAGCATAAATAACCATACTATATTTTAATGCATGCTTGCAGTTCTTCTCTTATTTGATTGTCCCATAACAATTGTACACTTGTTGCAATACCCCAATATCTCTTGCAGTTTGATTCAGGGTCTCTGCTGTAGCCAGTGACTCTTAGTCAAATATAAGTGATTTCTGCATTTTGAACACTTTCTTTAGTTAGACATTCTTGGACAATATGCCCTTGTCCAACAATGGCCGTGAGTCATCTTTTGTGTTTCTTTCAGTTGATTCTAAACATTTATAGCCTTAATGAATGTGTATGCTCAAGGACCTCTACAAAATACAAAAACTTAGCAAAAAGTTTTTTAAACAATGCTGACAAACAATGTTCTTGGAACAATTTGGTTTAAGAGCTGTAGTAGCCTCCCACCCAAACCCTGGCAATTTGAATTATGAAAGCACATAGGAAAATCATACTTTAGTTTATTTCAGCTGTTGTTTAGAATTGTGGTGACACATGTTCTGGCCATATATCCTTGTGAAGCAGGTTGTTCTTGATAGACATGGACACAACCATATGTACCTGGAAAGGGGAGCCTGTAGTCCAGCAGCATCTGAGGGCCATAGGGTCTCCTCTTCTGATGTTGTCTTCTCCAGAATTTGTGGTACTATTGACTTAGGGCAGAGAATAGCGGGCAGTCGGTTGCAGTATTGAACTCACTTGTACATCTCCTCAAAGACAGTATTGTTGTTCTGAGAATAAGTGGTTTGGAGATTGTGAGAACACTTCCCACAACTTTGATCCTCCTCAGATGTCTCTGCAACACCTAGAGCTGATTTACTGTTGAATTTAATGCAAAGACTTTCAGGATTTGATGAGTATCTTTGACTTGATACCACCGTATATATGATACCATCTAGCCCTTCACAGTTTCTGATGTGTAACAGTACGTAAGGGAACTAGGAAGCAGCAGTATATTGTACTGCTGTTTGTAGTGCAACATATTCCAAGAGCATTTTGGTTTCTCTGGATATTGACTGAGGTCTGCCTCCTCTGCCTGCTAATGTAATTGCAGCAAGCCGCAGCATTCAGTGTCTCAAGGTTAAAATCAGTACATGATAGTTGCAAACACCAGATTGTGTCACTATTGATGCCGTGGTATGAATGCTAAATGCTAGCAGTGTTTTTCAAACCTCGCTACTGAGAGTCTTGTACATATATTTTCTAATAGTGATTTTTTTAAAGTAACTTTACAAAATATAGGGGCTTTGCTGAAGAAATCTAAAATCCAGACATATCTGAAAGAAGCTTTTATCATGTGCCCTAATAGTCAGGAAGGTGGTAGAAATACAGTTGCAGTAATTTTATTGTGTTTTCATTTTATTTTTGAGGCAAGAAATAAGAATTGCAAGAAAAAATAGAGGTATTGGGATAATTGCCATTTTGCTATTATGAGAAGATTCTATCTATATTAATTTCAAAACAACATACCACGCAACAGCCAAATGGTATTCATTTTTTTTCCATATATCAGTAGAGCATTTGCTTTAGTGCCAGTCTTTATTCAGATTTGCAGTTCAGGAAAGCTACACAGAAATTTCTGCTATTAATGTGGGAAACTGGGAAGCAGTGGAGAATGGTAAGATGTATATTGATATTAAATTCATTGAGAGCAGCTGAACTTCCGAATGTAGAATGTACAACAGACTGGACAGAAGTATTCAAATTTATAGAAATTCCTTGCTCTATAATGAAATAGTCATACACCTGGAAGACATGTTCCTCCTTTGTGGAAGTATGGTTGTAGGTATCCATTGTATGTTAGCCTATAGTGAATACGAAACTTGATACAAAGCACAGTAGATAAATAACATGAGGATTCTAAACAAAACAAATTCCTTCCAGTAGCACCTTAAAGACCAACTAAGTCAGTTCTTGGTATGAGCTTTCGTGTGCATGCACACTTCTTCAGATACCAACGTGTTGGCAGACCAACACGGCTACCTATCTGTATGAGGATTCTAAGATATCCTTGGAAACGCTTGCTTGCTGAAGTAGTGACACGTCGAAGTGGGTTCTCTGATGACACTTGGAATTTCATCACTGTTGGTGTTCATATTGATAGAGAAGATGGCTCCATCTGCTTTGCTAAAGGTCAGACATCCCCAAACTTGGCCCTCCAGCTGTTTTGGGATCCCTAGCTAACAGGACCAGTGGTCAGGGATGATGGGGATTATAGTCCCAAAACAACTGGATGGCCGAGTTTGGGGATGCCTGCTCTAGGTGAAGCTTCCACTTCGTTTAAGTGACTATGGAAACAGTCATGCAAGAGATCCATGTTAGCACTAGAGTGCATAAAGTTTTCTGGTCACACTATTTCAGAACTGCTGAACAATGAAACTTGGGTGAAGACAATGTGCAAACAAGGCTAAATGCACTGCTTGCTTTTTATTCCTAAAACCATAATGCTGCTCCTAATATACGGATTCACAATAGCTATTGTCACCAAATTGCTAATAAGAGAAGATTCCTTACTCTGCACCTAAACCTGTGTTGAAAGAGAGCAAGTTGCTTGCAGGGCAGCAGCTGAAGAAGGAGCAAAAAGGGTTTCCTCCTGTGTGTGTTTCTTTGTGGCTGATTAGCTGCTCTCCCTGTGCAAAGGTCAGAGGGGGCAGGGTTTCTGTTGAGGTAGGTGATTAGCTGTGGGAGGAGCTTATCAGAGCTTGCAGGGCAGCAGCGCGCGCCTAGCAGCGCGCACAATTTGATCCATCTTTCAGATTTAGGGGAGCTAGTCTCAAACGTTTGTTGGGGGAGACCTAGGGTATTTTTTGGGGGGGAGTTATTTGTCCTGTCTGTACGCTTCTTATGATGGAGGACCGCTGTAGCCACCCCCAACGACACATTCTCAAGATGGAGAGTGAGGGAACAGCTGCAGTCGCCTGCGGTTCCTGCACGATGTTTGCCATCTTGCCAAAGGTTGCAGGCAGCTTTACCTGCAGCAATTGCATGTTGATTGCCCTCTTAAAAGACAAAGTCCAGCAACTGGAGGAACGTGTAGCTACGCTCCAAAGAATTAGAGAGCTGGAGCTCTTCTTGGAAGCAACAGAGCACACCGTCTCCACCAAGGAGGAGACAGGGGACTCCGCTGAGAAGGAGGCTAGTTCACCAACACAGGAGCCAGATATATGGAGAAACGTGACTCAAAGAAGTAGGAAGCCCAGGGTTCGCTCTGATTGTTTAGAAATACACAATCGCTTTGAGGTCCTCTCCCCTAGCATGGAAGACGAAGAGCAGACTCCATTTGAAGATCTCTCCCTCATTACAGTCGATCAGGTATATGAAGACGAGCAGCAAAGTCAGTCCTCAGGGAACGTGCAGGTGACCTTGGAACGGACAGCTCACGGAAGAACCCCGACCAAACCTAAGAGGAGGCGTGTAGTGGTGATAGGGGATTCCCTACTGAGGGGAACAGAAGCAGTGATCTGTGGGCCTGACAAGATGTCTCGGGAAGTGTGCTGTCTCCCCGGGGCTAAGATCCAAGATGTAACTGAACGACTGCAAGGAATCATAAAACCCACTGACAAATACCCCTTCCTCTTGGTTCATGTGGGAACCAATGACACTGCAAACAATAGCCTCCAGAAGATCAAAAAAGACTATGAGGCTCTGGGCAGGAAATTGAAGCAATTAAATGCACGAATTGTCATCTCATCTGTCCTCCCAGTTGAACGACGTGGCCCAGGGAGAGAGGGGAAAATAGTGGAAGTGAACAGCTGGCTTTGCAAATGGTGTAAACAGGAACGGTTTGGATTCTTAGATCACGGACTGCAGTTTCTTGAAGATGGACTTCTGGCAAGCGATGGGCTGCACCTCACAACGGTTGGGCGGAATGTTTTTGCCAGAAATCTCAGAAACCTCATCAGGAGGGCTTTAAACTGACTAATGTGGAGGAAGGAGACAGTGCTCCTGAAGGTGGGAGTCTATCAATTGATGAAGATGATCATCCAAATGTCATAGACCGAATGGAGCAAACAGCACGCAGACCTAGTGATGGGAGGAAAAAATCCTTAAATAAGAGACACGGGGGAATGATTAATGGACTTCAGTGTCTGTACACTAATGCACAAAGCATGGGTAATAAACAAGATGAGCTTGAGCTCTTGGTACAGCAAACTAAATATGACATAATAGGCATCACTGAAACCTGGTGGGATAAGTCCCACGACTGGAATGTAATAATGGAGGGATACAATCTATTTCAGAGAAACAGACCAGACAAGAAAGGAGGAGGAGTGGCGTTATATGTCAGGGATGTGTATACCTGTGAAGAGATCCAAGATTTAGAACCTCAAAGCCAAAGTGAGAGCATTTGGGTCAAAATTAAGGGAGAGAAGAATAACAGGGACCTCATTGTGGGAGTTTACTATAGATCCCCAAGCCAAACGGAGGACATAGATGATGCCTTCCTGGAACAGATGGCCAAGAATGCAAAAGGAAGGGAGATAGTAGTAATGGGGGACTTCAGTTACCCGGATGTTTGCTGGATGTCAAACACAGCCAAGAGCATAAGGTCAAACAGATTCCTCACTGGCCTTGCAGACAACTTCATTGTCCAGAAAGTGGGAGAAGCAACAAGAGGAACAGCCATTTTAGATCTGGTCCTAACCAATGTTGATGACCTGGTTAGTGGGGTAGAAGTGGAAGGATCATTAGGCACGAGTGATCATGCTCTTCTGAAGTTTACTATACAGCGGAAAGGAGCAGCCAAGCATACTAGGACTCAATTTCTTGACTTTAAGAAAGCCGACTTCATAAAACTTAGGGAAGTGCTGGGTGAGATCCCATGGACAGTAATACTAAAAGGAAAGGGAGTTCATGATGGCTGGGAGTTTGTTAAGAGGGAGATAGTAAAAGCACAACTTCAGGCAATACCAATGAGACGGAAACATGGAAGGTGCCTAAAGAAGCCAGGGTGGCTATCAAGAACTTTTAACTGAGTTAAGATTAAAAAAGGATGTGTACAAAAAATGGAAAAGGGGGGAAACCACCAAAGAGGAATTCAAACAAATAGCCAGCACGTGTAGACACAAAGTCAGAAAAGCTAAAGCACAGAATGAACTCAGGCTTGCTAGAGAGGTTAAAAGCAACAAAAAAGGCTTTTATGGGTATGTTCGTAGCAAAAGGAAAAACAAAGAAACAGTGGGGTCACTCAGAGGAGAAGATGGTGAAATGCAAACAGGGGATACAGAAAGGGCTGAACTCCTCAATGCCTTCTTTGCGTCAGTCTTCTCCGATAAAGAAAACAATGCCCGACCTGAAGAATTTGGAGCAAATGATTCAGCAGAGGAAACACAGCCCAGAATAACTAAGGAGATAGTACAAGAATACTTGGCTAGTTTAGATGTATTCAAGTCTCCAGGGCCAGATGAACTGCATCCAAGAGTATTAAAAGAACTGGCAGATGTGATCTCAGAACCACTGGCACTCATCTTTGAGAATTCCTGGAGAACAGGCGAAGTCCCAGCAGACTGGAGGAGGGCAAATGTTGTCCCTATTTTCAAAAAGGGGAAAAGAGAGGACCCAAATAATTACCGCCCAGTCAGTCTGACATCAATACCAGGGAAGATTCTGGAGCAGATCATTAAGCAAACAGTCTGTGAGCACCTAGAAAGGAATACTGTGATCACCAATAGTCAACATGGATTTCTAAAAAATAAGTCATGTCAGACTAACCTGATCTCATTTTTTGACAGAATTACAAGCCTGGTAGATGAAGGGAACACAGTGGATGTAGTCTACCTTGATTTCAGCAAGGCATTTGACAAGGTGCCCCATGATATTCTTGTAAAGAAGCTGGTAAAATGCGGACTTGACTATGCTACCACTCAGTGGATTTGTAACTGGCTGACTGACCAAACCCAAAGGGTGCTCATCAATGGTTCCTCTTCATCCTGGAGAAGAGTGACTAGTGGGGTGCCACAGGGTTCTGTCTTGGGCCCGGTCTTATTCAACATCTTTATCAACGACTTGGATGATGGACTCAAGGGCATCCTGATCAAATTGCAGATGACACCAAACTGGGAGGGGTGGCTAACACCCCAGAGGACAGGATCACACTTCAAAACGACCTTGACAGATTAGAGAACTGGGCCAAAACAAACAAGATGAATTTTAACAGGGAGAAATGTAAAGTATTGCACTTGGGCAAAAAAAATGAGAGGCACAAATACAAGATGGGTGACACCTGGCTTGAGAGCAGTACATGTGAAAAGGATCTAGGAGTCTTGGTTGACCACAAACTTGACATGAGCCAACAGTGTGACGCGGCAGCTAAAAAAGCCAATGCAATTCTGGGCTGCATCAATAGGAGTATAGCATCTAGATCAAGGGAAGTAATAGTGCCACTGTATTCTGCTCTGGTCAGACCTCACCTGGAGTACTGTGTCCAGTTCTGGGCACCACAGTTCAAGAAGGACACTGACAAACTGGAACGGGTCCAGAGGAGGGCAACCAAGATGGTCAAAGGCCTGGAAACGATGCCTTATGAGGAACGGCTAAGGGAGCTGGGCATGTTTAGCCTGGAGAAGAGGAGGTTAAGGGGTGATATGATAGCCATGTTCAAATATATAAAAGGATGTCACATAGAGGAGGGAGAAAGGTTGTTTTCTGCTGCTCCAGAGAAGCGGACACGGAGCAATGGTTCCAAACTACAAGAAAAAAGATTCCACCTAAACATTAGGAAGAACTTCCTGACAGTAAGAGCTGTTCGACAGTGGAATTTGCTGCCAAGGAGTGTGGTGGAGTCTCCTTCTTTGGAGGTCTTTAAGCAGAGGCTTGACAACCATATGTCAGGAGTGCTCTGATGGTGTTTCCTGCTTGGCAGGGGGTTGGACTCGATGGCCCTTGTGGTCTCTTCCAACTCTATGATTCTATGATTCTATGTTCTTTTTAAATTCCAGGTGCTTTGATCTGGTTACATTTATTTGGTTACATTTATTTGGCGAAATAGCTTATCCTTGTTAAGTGACCTTGGGTGTTCTGAATATTTCATTTCCTGGCTTTCCTTTGTTGGGGTGGGCAGGCAGGGAATCACTTGAAAGTGATTCCTTTAAAAATCCAGCAATTATTCCAGATTTGAAAGGCTTGCTTGAACAAGGTGATAGAAATGAATGCTACCCAGTACCTGCGATGTTTTAAATGCAGATTGCAATAAAAATCCTACCATCATGCTGCCCGTGAGAGTAGCTGAAAGCTTTATTAGTGGAGTTCTGCTTTTAAAACACTGAAATTGGCAGGCTTCACTCCAGTAGAGCACTTCAGCATATGCTTAACTTTAAACTTTAGCTTTCATGAGACAGTGTGCATGTTTAAAACGAAGTAAACACTTAAGTGCTTTGTTGGATTAATGCCCAGGTGGAGTGGTACTAGAAACATATCTCTTTCATACTTGACAAGTTGTCATTACAAGTTGTACCATACTTTGACTTTTGATGATTTTTAGGTTTTGCTGAACTTGAGCCCCCCTTACTACTTTATTTAAATTATAAACTCTTCGTTTCCTGGTGTCATAGAATGATCTACCATGTTTCTAATCATTGTGGCGAGAACTTTCTAAAAATAGGCAAATGTAAGAGGGCCAATGTCGTGTAAGGGTTAGAGGATGGGCCTATGACCTGGGAGACCAGGGTTCAAATCTCCACTTAGCCATGAAGCTCCCTGGTTGACCTTGTGCCAGCCACTGTCCCTCAGCCTTTCCCTACCTCACAACATTCTTAGGAGGATAAAATGGAGAGACGACAACAATTTGCACCACCCTGAACTCGGAAAATCTAAATAATTACCAGCCAGTTGCCAATCTCCTCTTCCTCCCTTCCTGTCTGGTCAATTCCTTTTGAATAGCTTATACCTCTCAATTTCTACATTATTATTTATTATTAAAAAGTATACCTCGGTGTGTTCTGAGATCTGCAACTGCTGTCCTTGTTCCTCTGGCCCAGAATTGGTATCCGAGGTGAGAGCATAGAATCGATTTTGCAGCTCCAGTGACACAGCATGGCCCCTGACAGTCCTGCTTCTGTGTGTCACGTTCCTCCAGGAGTTTGTCTCCTACACTGGGCGATCTTCTCCCTCTCTAGGGGCATCCTCGCCCCGCATCACTGTTCCAGGACAGTCCACTCTGCTCTAGCAAGAATTTCCTCATCTTTTCCGATAGCTCCAAGTGTGGAGAGGTGGGCCTTAAGTTGCTGTATCTTCCAGCAAGGCAACCATCTTGCACTTGCTGCAGGTATAGTTTTGCACTTTCTCTGGCACAGGTGTTGCAGGTCACTGCAGCAGCTCCCTCACCACCAGTGTATCCTGGTCATACGCACACTGTGAGACAGCATTCCCGTTTACAAGTCCTGGCCATGAGCTCCCAAAGGCTGCAATCAGCTGAACAGAACTGGTGCTGGCTGCTGACTTTTCCCCCAGCTCACTTCCTACTTTAAATTTGAAACCAAATGGGTGCTGATCCCGTCTTCTAATCAAAGGATATGGAGAACAGCATATAAAGGAAAAACCAACTACTTGTGGATACAAAACCAACATATAATATGTTGTTCCCTCCATACTAGTTTTCTAGTTAAAGGAATTGTCTTTAAAATAAATACAGGGGCACTGAAAAAAAGTGTGCTGTCACCAGCATCTTAAAATAGTATAGTCTGTTCTACCACTGCTACATGTATCAATCTGGTCAAAATTATTTTCACTAGCTGCAGTGTTAAGAATTTTCGCAACTTGCATTGGAGTTCAATGATATGAGGCAAGTAGCTTCTACTTATGCAGCCATTTTGTGACTGAGAACTGATTGATTTGCTTTTGAAAATGTCTTTCAGGGTTTTCTAATAAATTCAAAACCCGAGAATGCATGTGAGCCCATAACTCCTCCACCTCTGAAGGACAACACATCTCATGAATTCATTGTATTAATCAGAAGACTTGATTGCAACTTTGATATAAAGGTAGGTAATTTCTCATACGTAAGGATTCTGAACAGTGTTTCTAAGGATTCAGAATAATCTGAGAGCCAGTGTGGTGTAGTGGTTAAGAGCGGTAGTCTCGTAATCTGGGGAACCGGGTCGCGTCTCCACTCCTCCACATGCAGCTGCTGGGTGACCTTGGGCTAGTCACACTTCTCTGAAGTCTCTCAGCCCCACTCACCTCACAGAGTGTTTGTTGTGGGGGAGGAAGGGAAAGGAGAATGTTAGCTGCTTTGAGACTCCTTTGGGTAGTGATAAAGCGGGATATCAAATCCAAACTCTTTTTCTTCATCATCATCTTTAGTTTGTTCTTTAAAAAAGAGCCATGCAGATCTGGTGTATACATACACATTTCTTTAGGAACGTGTTACCAATTTTCACCATTTGTGGTAGTTGCTTGGGTTCTACACAAATATTCTTTTAGTCATTTTCTGCATCATTGATTAATGTTCTGAATGTCATTTAAAGTGTAACATTTTGTGCTTTACTTTGATCGGCTCTATTTTTCTTAATTTCACAAGATTTATATACCACTTGATTGTAATAAAACCTCAAAGTGGCTTGTGTCCTAAAAAAGATTGCATGCAGATACTTACCCTCAGCAAAATCAGTATTATCAGTGTTGCTGTTGTGGACCCCACATTTCTGTTCTGTAAAGAAGGAACAGTGCTGGGGGTGGGGTTGTGGGGGGTTGACTTGTATTAGAGGGTAGGATCATATGATTTCCCTGGAAGCACATTTATGAGGGCATACTTGATGGAGTGTAGCTTACTGTACATAGGAAAGAGTTATATCTGGTTGTTCTCGTTCCACCCACCACTGGCATGTGACCCCTTGAAGTTGTTCATGAGGCAGTGTGGCCCTTGGACTGAAAGAGATCCTCCAGCCCTGATGTAGCAGGAAACAACGGTTTCCTCTTATGCCTGCCTGATCCGGATAGGTTCTTATATAATATATAAAATGTTTTTGTTGAATATTGTATAGCTTTCACCTCATCTGTAGTATTGGGAGTGTGGGTAGAAATATTACATTATTATTTTTTGTGGACAAAGTTGAACCTAATGAAAAATTGTGCACGCCCAAATGGAAAAAATAAAATGAGAGTACCATATTTGAGTGGAGTGCCCCTAGCAGTCCATTTAAATGACTTACTGTTGGCATACACTGATTAAAAACCAAATCACCTGAAGTTATGCTGCCATTGTAGGGATGTTATTGTAGCCAACGAGGTGCCCTCCATATACAGTGGTACCTTGGGATGCGAACGGGATCTGTTCCAGAGCCCCGTTCGCATCCTGAATGGAACGTAAGACGTGACAGCGCGTCTGTGCGTGCGTGGGTTGCGTTTTGCCGCTTCCGCGCATGTGCGTGACGTCATTTTGAGTGTTTGCGCATGCATGAGCGGCGAAACCGGGAAGTAATGCGCTCTGTTACTTCCGGGTTGCCGTGGAGTGCAACCCGAAAGCGCTCAACCTGAAGCACATTCAACCCGAGGTATGACTGTACTGGTTTCCCAACTCCCCTCAGCTCCAGCCAGCATGGCCAATGGTAAGGGAGGATGGGGATTAAAATTCAGAAACGCTTGAAGGGCATCCCATTGTGTGGCAGTATACAACAGTGTTTAGGATAAAAGATAAAATGTAACATTATCTAAAGATTCCACTTTAAGATACATGGAACGAAACTTTGTTGCTTAGTTCACATTGAATACAGTTTAAGGCAGTATGCCTCTGAATGCCAGTTGCTGGGGAGCACTCATGCTTAGAGTTCTCTTGCACTCTGGTCCTGCTTGTGTGCTTCCCATAGGCATCTGGTTGGCCACGGTGAGAACCGGATGTTGAGAGTGGGTGGACCTTTGGTCCGATACAGTAGAGCTCTTCTCGTGTTTTTAGACATGCTCTTATCATCTGCCCATCCTTGCAGTTGCAAGATGGAAAACTAAAGCATCTCGGTATTCTAGAAATAATTTAAACTGAAATAAACACTTTGCATTAGGTACTACACTGGTGGCTATAATTCCAACAGATGCAATGTATTAGGAGAAGGCTGATCCTAATTTACAAAAACTTTAATGACAGCAGAGAAATGTCTCACAGGAAAGTAACTTTCCCCCTTTCTTTTAGTTTTGTGTAGTATTATCCTTTCCCTTCTGGGGCTGAATACCATTAACACTATGGCATGCTATTCATTATTCAATAGGTTTCTGATTCCCATACTCCTTTTATTTTTGTTATAAGAGCAAGCCACTTTGAAGCTGGAACAATCTTGGAATAAATTTTCACAAGTAGATGAAGGAATGGCATGCATTTTTACAGCAGGAGCTTTGACAGCCTTAGGGTTGCTTTTGTTAGATGGGAAGGAATACTATAATGCTGCATTGCTAATGTCACCTCTGAAAGTGAGAGCAGGAAAGCAAAACAGCATTGTCAAATCAAAGCCTGAAATGTTGGGTTTGAGCAGGAGTGGCTAACTTGTGGCCCACCACTGCCTTTTAATTTTCAGTGCTTAAAATCTTGGGTAAATTACCTAGGTGTTCTGGGATTATAGTACTACTACATACACCATACTACACAAAACTTTCTGTGGACCTCCAAGGTATGCATGCACATCTCCCTAAAACAGAATAAATGTGTATAAACAAACTTAGTTGCAAACAACCCATATAGACACACTGCACATATTTTCTCTTCTATTATCATTGTCTGTACTGTTCTAGTTACTTGGGCAAAAAAACTTGTTAATTGAAAGTACTTACTAAATAGTAGCTACGTTTGAACGAGCCTTGCACACTCACACAGTTGATTTGTTTTTCCATTCTCATGAGCCAGGAAGTGTTAGTTAGTTAAGAATAGTTTCCAGCTGCACCAAAACTGGTTATTGATGGTTCTAAACTATCCAGAATATTAAGCCATGCTTTAAAGTTGGCTTCATATTCTAGCTTTTTTGGAAACCATTCCCCATTGATGCCTAGTTCAGACTTAATGGGAAGCTGTAGTTAATGGAGATGTCCCATTGTGCCAGCTCCTTCTCACCAAGCTATGTGAGGCATGTTCATATTTATTTATTTCATTAAATTTATATACCACTTGATTGTGGTTTACAACAATAAAATGACCACTACAAAATTTACAGCCATAATTTAAAGCATTTGTTGTTGTTTAGTCGTTTAGTCGTGTCCGACTCTTTGTGACCCCATGGACCAGAGCATGCCAGGCACTCCTGTCTTCCACTGCCTCCCGCAGTTTGGTCAGACTCATGTTTGTAGCTTTAAATTTAAAGCATACAGAAAGTTAAAACCACAGTAGAATAGACTAAAACAAATCAAAACTCATACAAGCTTTCTAAACATACGGGTAGACACATCTACGTAAGAAGGCACCGAAAATAATACAGTGAAGGGCAGGGAGTTCCAAAGTGTCAGTGCTGCCACTAAATTACTGAGTTTTTATAGATGCAGTGCAGGTACTATGTGGCACCTGTAAAAGTGCCAGTTCTGCCAATATCTCAGCTTTAGTATGCTGAGGTGTGATTGCTTGCCCAAATGGGGCCAGTGAGTTGCATCCAACGGTTCCCATTATCCAGCGGAAAGGAGCCAGTCTTGGATGGAGGATTGATCTAACCCTGTGTGTTCCGTATAGCTGTGTTAAAATATTCTGTGTTGTACAAAATGAATAATATATTATATTCCTGTAATAGTTTATCCTACAATTAGCTCAACTTAAAATGTTCTGTGGTACGCAAATCAGAAAAAGTATGAAGCATATCTTGTGTGCTTTCTGATCCTGTGACATCAGCATAGAACAGATCTCGCCTCAAAACTTCACAGCTGAATGCAGTAATGAGAACTGCCTGTAGCTCATTCATTTGATCTCTTGCTGCAGTGGAAAAGCAAGCCGTGGGAACAGATGACAGCTTTCTCTGTGCAGCATCCAGAAGTGTAACCTATGCATCTCCCAAAGGATTTGGATGCCTGTAGCAACAAGAGCTGTAGGAATGTAAATGCCAGTTTCCTTTAGGGGAGATAATTGCTGTGACCTGGTGGTAAAAAGTGCAGTATGGTTAACCTACTGCAACAGACGAGGCGCCAATGTAGGACAGATTCTACTGATGGATCCAGTTAGACAGCCCACGCCTAAAGAAATGCTATTGACTTTGCAGAGCACAGTTGCCAGGAGAGTTGGGTTATTTGTGCTTGAGAAATGCCTACTGAGCCCCAAGCAGGTTGTAAATTATCCACTAATAGAATAAGTAGCAGGCAATTGGGGATGACACAGAACTTGGGCATGGGCAAAGTCTCCTGAAGTTGTGTGTCTAATAACTGAAACAATAGACTGAAAACAACTGCAATCAATTCTGATTCCTGAATGGAAAACCTGCATGATTTGTTTTTTTTAAAGGCAGCACATTTCCACAAAGTTTTGTTTTTAGAGCTCTTTCAATCTATTGAGAGGAAATATTCAGAAAACAAATATGGGAATTAAGTTGAATAAACAGTAAGTGAACTTGTGAGTTTTCAGCATATTTTGCTGGCTCCTTTTGTGCGTGTTTCCTCTTTTGTAGATCAGCAGGTTATGAATATCCATGAATGTCTGCCTGGTAGATCAAATGGTTGTTTAGACATCAAAATCTAAGCAGTTCAGTTTTGTGTTTATGTATTTACTTGTGAGGACTTTGGAAACAAAGTGTTCCAATCTTATCCCCAGCCCCTACCAAGAGTGCTTCTGTTTCTGCTCTAGCTAGATTGAAGCAGGAGCTTTGGAGTGCTGTTTAGGGTTCACAGAAAACTGCTGAAAGCTTCCTTCGCTGTGCTTAATGATGCTAAAGGCTTCATGGTTTGGGCAGGCTGCCAGCCCTGAACCTTAATACTTTTATTTGTGGTATAGCAGAGGTGGAGAACCCCAAGGTCAGGGGGCCCTTAATCTCCCCAGGTTGTACTCCCCTGACCACACCCCTCACATGTTCTGCTCCTTGGCTGCCTTGAATTGGCCTTCAACTGTGAAAATATATCTTGTTTGCCTGGATGGAGAGAGGTGATGGTGAAGGTGGTAGAGATGGAGTGTAGAAACCTCCACCTTTTTGCATTGTGGGATAGAAATTGGTTCTGTGGATGGAAAAGGTTTTCCACTCCTGCTGTATAAATTAAGTTAGTGAGCTAACCTCATGGTGCATCTTTCCTCTCTGGCTCAAATGCTTACCATAAGAATATACTGTTGGGGGTGGAAAAAGGGCCTCCCCCCCCCTTGCATTGGTGTTTAATGGGCACCTTCAGCACCCCATAACTTAGCTGGCCTATAAACCTAGACCAGCTAGGTCGTTGTTGTTGTGTGTGGTTTTTTTTTGGGGGGGGGGGAGCAACCACAGCTCTGTACAGCATATATTTAACCTGTGTTGTCCTTGTGAGAGACATCACTATAACTGCTGAGTAAGAGAGGGTGGTTTATCCAGAACACATTTTCCCCTGTTTTGCGGGATGTGATGGAGACACATTATGTGGCCGTGGCTCAGAATGAGAGATGGTTTCATGTGTAGAGAGATTCCTCTGCTCTCTTAGAGGCACAAGCCTTACTGAACATGTTTTGATATGGAATTTGGGGTCAGCCTTGGTATCAGTTGGCACTTGCAGTATAATGCATTGGAGCTGCGAGAGCATTTTAAAACCCTGAAAGGAAAACAGAAATTATTTAAAAGCATCATTGCCTTCCGGGAGCTCTGTTCTAGCACAGTGAGCATTACACACTGCAATTGTTATTTTTTAAAATTTTACTATGCTGCTACATTGAATCCTTATAGTTCTAATTCAGATCACCACATGTGATGAAGATTTAGGACTAGATTTTGAGGAGGCTTGGAGGGATTTTTAACCCATTTATCACTGTGCACATGAAAGAGGAGGAAATAATCTACAGTTTGAGAGTGTGAGGTTTGACACGAATGTGCAAGCTTCCAAGGAAGATATTACAGCTATTTTGCACTTCCCCTGGACCTGCTACACTGCTGTAGGCTAAGCCATGCTTTGACTTAGTATGTTGTCCGAGCCAGGACTCATGGCTTGTCTGAAGGAGACAAACCATGAGCCTGGGTATGGATGACACGCTAAATTAAACTGTAGCTTAGCTTGGAGCAGCAGGTGAACTGTGGGAAGAACTCAGTGGTGACTCCAGGAACCCCGACACAATTGTGCTAAGCCATAGATTGGTTACGCTTATGTTTTAACCAGCTTATTTTATTTGGTTATGTCTGTGATTAAATTAGGGAGTTCCCCCTCCCTCCCTACACCAGTGGAAAGCTCTTAACAGAAGAATGTGATCAAGCCTAACGTTTTTGCATGATTATGCAGAAACAGACTGTTACTAGGATCACTGTTAGCTATTTTTAGTTCAGTAGTATAAAAGTAGGACACCAAATTCTGTTGACAGTGTAACATACCATATTTTGCGCCCCATAGGACGCACCGGCCCATAAGACGCACCTAGTTTTTTTGGGGGGAAATAAAGAAAAAAAATATTATTTTCCCCCCAGGTGCGGGGCTGGAAGAACCAGGTCGGGGAACAGCGGGAAGGCGCACTCCACCTCCCCGCTGTCCCCCGAGCTTGTGGGGCTGGCGATGGGGAGAAGTGCGCTGAGCCCAGGACTGGAGGCAGCTCTGCACAGCCATCGGGAGCCGGGCGGGACTTCGCGCCCGGCTCCCGATGGCTGCGCAGAGCTGCGCTGAGCCCGGGACTGCAGGCAGCTCTGCGCAACCCTCGGAGCCGGTCTCCCGAGGGTTGCGCAGAGCTTCGTGAAGCCTGGAGAGTGAGAGGGGTCGGTGCGCACCGACCCCTCTCGCTCTCCAGGCTTCAGCGAAAGCCTGCATTCGCCCCATAGGACGCACACACATTTCCCCTTCATTTTTGGAGGGGAAAAAGTGCGTCCTATAGGGCGAAAAATACGGTACCTCACGAAGTTCCTGGAAGTATTCTACAGAGTTAACAAATTGATATATAAACTATATACTTAGTCAACTTCAGTTGGAAATGCAGGGTACTGAATAGTGTACATTATTAACGGTTCTAGTTAGAGATAGGTAGCCGTGTTGGTCTGCCATAGTCGGAACAAAATAAAAAAATTCCTTCCAGTAGCACCCTAGAGACCAACTAGTGCACAAAGGACAGTATACTTCCGGTGTGGTGGTGTGATTAGAATGCTGGACTGAGACCAGAGTTCAAATTCCCTCCTTACTCATAAACTCACTGGGTGATCTTGAGCCTGTTACTATCTTTCAGCCCAACTTACCTATTTCACAAGCTTGTAGTGATGATAAAATGGAAGAAGGGAAGGTGGATATATGGATATATTTTGTGTAGCAATTTGAATACTGCATGAATGAAAGGGAACTTGCTAATATCTTTAAAATTTGCTAATGCTCTTATGCACAAAATGTTCTGAGTTATTTTCTCAGTTCTGTGCAGTTTTTTTGTTGACAGGCATTTTGTTTGGCTCACAGGTTCTGAACGCACAAAGAGCTGGCTATAAGGCAGCCATAGTTCACAATGTTGATTCCGATGACCTCATTAGCATGGGATCTCAAGACAGTAAGTACAGGTATCTTGCTTGATGACATTCTCCCATTCATTTACTTCCAACTCAGCCAGTTGAAGGAACATTTTCGGGCCTGCTAATGTTTTGAAGATTGTAAGCCTGTCAGACGTTTAGTCCTCCTCCTTAAAAAGGACTGAAATCAGTAAAGGTGGTCAAGATATAACAGTATGACAAGAGGGCATAATAGACGGAGTGGTATATAAATGCCAAAGATATATATATATATACCATATGCTATTTTTATTGCAATACTCTTTATAGTGCTGTGTTCTCCTGAGGGCCATTTTCCATAACTTATTTTCCTCCTTTCATGTTTTTAAAACTTTTTTTGTTTTGTTCTGAGTGGTTTTTTAAAATCACAATAAAATTCAACGGGGTGGAGGGAACTAATTGACATGAATTTCTTAAAAGTAGTGGTGGTTGTAGAGTACAAACGTGTAAAGTGTGGAATCCAGCTTTTGCAGTAAGAAGGCTAGTTCGGAGACAGTAACTTGTCAAAGCCAAATACCAAGCATTTTACACAGCCAAAGTGCTCCAGCAGATGCATAATAAAAATGCTGCTAAAACTTTTAGGCCTGGAATGTCAGTTCTGTTTTGCTTTAGTGAAGGTCATAAAGGACACCCACATTTCCATCAATAGTCCTTGTAACTGGGGTTCTGTCAAATACTAGAACTTCTCACACCCTGACACGCTGCTATAAATGCAGATTTAATGCTCTTTCATTATGCAGTGATCAATACTTTTGCTCTTATAAGCCCATGAGCTTGCAGAGCAGGTACATACAGCTGGTGTAAGTCAACTAGCAATACCACTAGAGGGCATACTAGCATAGCCTGTAACGGACATAATAAAATGAGCAAATCTTAGAAACCTGGGAACCACTTGGCCACAGAACCTCCGTCTTGCCAGGATTCAGACTCATTCAGCCTACCACTGCATCCAGACACCAGTCCAGTATTCGGCAGCCATTTCCAGTTCGGATGTTACAGAGAATTAAGAGTTGAGTATCATTGGACACCTTGCTCTAAAATCTCTTATGACCACTCCCAACTGTGTTTGTATTTGGAAGTATTGAAGCAAGGGACGAACAAGATACTCCGTCTTAGATTGTAACTCTGCTTTTGGTGTATCACGTCATCAAATCTTGCATTCCTAAAATGTGGTTTTGTAAGTGATTGGAAAATGGCTGCATAGGAACAAGAAAAGCAGTTGTGAGCAGCAGACTTGTATTTGCACTTGACATTAGAGCTTTTTGCAAGATATGAAAGCACACTATTTCACACGTAACAGAGGTGGTGTGGAGTAGGAAACATGAGAGACATGTTTGTTGTGCAGCCCCTCCTTGCTGCATCTCCCATCACACTTGGAGTCACTTTTGATCGAGCTCAGAAATTACTTTACCTACTTGCACACCACCAGAAAGTTCTTTCTTATTGTGGCTGTTCACACAGAAGCAATTGCACCTGGGTGTTCATTACCCACTGCAAGGCACAGTTGTATGCAGGCTATTGCTAGGATATTCCAGACCACAGAGGGACACATTCTTATTATGTGGTCATGCGGGGTAAGGATCATTTACATGTTACTGTGTCCATGTGAAATACTATTGAAGGAAATGGATTTTTCACAGCACACCCACGCAAAAAGTACCTGAACAATTACCGTATTTTTCACTCCATAGGGTGCACCTGACCATAGGGCGCACCTAGTTTTTAGAGGAGGAAAACACGAAAAAAATATTCTGAATCAAATGTTGCACTAAACTATTTAAAGCAGCAAAGCGGGCGGCTCCTGTCCGCTTTGCTGCTTTAAATTGAGCCGCAGAGGAGGATAGGAAGGGGAACCATGGCTTATCTAAGTTCAGTTAATAATGCTGAGCCTGACTTATGGCCATTGAGATTAGCCTGGCCGTCTCAGTGGAAATCTGGGGAGGCTGAGGTGGACTTTCCAGTGGTCAAAGTGTGGTTGTGTCTTCCTGCCCGGCATCTATTTCCTGCCCTCTTTCCCCCCTGCACCCCCGCACCCTGCTTCGAAGCAAGCCACGGAGGAGGGAAGGAAGCGGAGCCATGGATCCTCTGCTCGCAACTGCAATGGATTCCCTCCACTTTGAAGCAGGAAAGTGGGAGAGGAGCTGCTTACACGAGTAAGCTGCTTCAAAGGGAGCCCGGGAGGAGGGAATCCGCTGCCTTCGCTAGCAGAGGATCCATGGTCCCCTTCCTTCCCTCCTCCATAGTTGCTTTGAAGCAGGAAAGTGGGAGAGGAGCTGCTTACACGAGTGTAAGCTGCTCCCCTCCCACTTTGCTGCTTCAAAGGGAGCCCGGGAGGAGGGAATCCGCTGCATGGATGCCCTTCCTTCCCTCCTCCGTGGTTGCCTTGAAGCAGGAAAGTGGGAGAGGAGCTGCTTACATGAGTGTAAGCTGCCCTCCTCCCACTTTGCTGCTTCAAAGGGAGCCCAGGAGGAGGGAATCCGCTGCAGCTGCAAGCAGTGGAGGATCCATGGTCCCCTTCCTTCCCTCCTCCGTGGTTGCTTTGAAGCAGGAAAGTGGGAGAGGAGCTGCTTACACGGGTGAAAGTGGCTCCCCTCCCACTTTGCTGCTTCAAAGCGAGCCATGAAGGAGGGAGGGACGGACGGAATCCCCTTCCCTTGCTCCTCCCTGGCTCAGGTCAGCAGCAGTGGCTCTTTCTGGCTTTACAATGAGCCGGAAGAGCTGCGCAGAGCATGTCAGCAGCAGCGGTTCTTGCTGGCTTCGCTCCATAGGACGCACAGTCATTTCCCCTTACTTTTTAGGGGGGGGGGGAGTGCATCCTATGTAGCAAAAAATACGGTATTTTATTAAAGGTGCCTTTGCACAGTGATTTGCTTATATTCACCAATTATCACTAGTATTATACCCATATATAGTAGTATACAGCACTCATAAATTGTATATTGTTGCTCATCTTTTCTCCCTTTCTGTTCTCTCTCGTTGAACAGTTGAAGTTTTAAAGAAGATTGACATTCCATCTGTCTTTATTGGTGAAACATCAGCTAAGTCTCTTAAAGAATTCACCTATGAGAAAGGGTATGCAAAGATTTACTTTTATTTTAGTTGTTTGTGAACTGTTATCTAGTGATTTTTCAAACTTTATATGGATTTTTAAATACAACCTTTTTTGTCAGGGGAAGAATGTGGGTATAGGACATATGCAAGAGTGATTTATATTCAGATACCTTAACATGAATTTCATAATCAATCCTCCTTTTTTCCCCTTTAACAGAGGCCATATTCTGTTAATCCCAGAGTTCAGCCTTCCTTTGGAGTACTACCTAATACCATTCCTAATTATTGTGGGAATCTGTCTCATCCTTATTGTTATTTTTATGGTAAGTATTACCTTCTCTCCTGCTCCCCTTCCTCAAGTGATATAAACATACTGCTGTTATATTGCTGGAATCAGTTTAGCCTACGACTTACTTGATAGGGTGCTTCTTCTTTTTAAAAATGAAATCAGACTTTATGGTGTTGTGCACACTAAAGCTCTTAAGACCTACACTAAGAAATATCCAAAAATGGCTTTGAAGCTGTCAGCCAATTGAGATCCCCGACATGTATACACCAGTTCAATAAGAGATTCTGTGGGAATGGGTATTCATATGTATGCAACGAGCTGCAGACATGAAGTTCTGCATCTGTCGATATGAAAAGGGAAGCTGGTGTGGGTCTGGAGGTTCTTTGTGCGCATCTGCTTCGGTGCCCACAAGAGATCAAAAGTGCATGTCCTTCTTTCCTTCTTACTGAAAGTTTAAATGGTGCTTTTCTCAAAATTCAACGCTGTCGCTCCCACCACTCAGTGCTTATCAGTTTGGAAGTGAAACAGTGCTGCTCCAGAATAAAGTAATGATTTACTTGGGGGACTCTGTAGGTTGGAGGAAGTTCATACATAGGTAAATTAAAATGTTAAAGAATTAGAGACCCAGAACAACAAGGACATGTGAGCTTCTAGAACTTAGGGATTGTTATTGCAGTTGATCCTGTAGAGCAGAAATGGAGAACCTCCAGCACATGGGCCTGTCATGACCCATCAGTGGGTGCACTTTGGCCCACAAGGAATTTTCCCCCGAACTACACCTACCTGCCCATCCGTTGACATCACTGCTGAGGGATCTGACTGCTGAGGCAATCCCTCCATAAAGCCAGTTGGAGTTGTATTATTTTATGCTACAGGTGAAATTGATAGTTTTCTGCATCACAGTTGACACAAGCATGTTACTTTGATGCCATGCTTGATTTGCAAGTTTCATGGATGAGATGACAGCAGATGCTCCAGAGACAAAACTCTTTTACTCATTTTAGACCTAACTTTTTTTTTATAAAATTCTTTGAAGATACCATGTTTTAGGCTACACCCAGTGATTTTTTTCTGAGTACTGCTGTTATGTTGAAGACACAGCAGCTTTAATTAGATTGATTCCTTGCAGGTTCAGTGTCTTCCTTGTATGTAATTTTGAAAAAAAAGAAGGAACCTTTACAACTCTCCTAATAGTCCTTCATCAAAAGAGAATTTCCAAAGAAGCTGCATGTGGTCCCTAAAGTGCTTGCAGCTCTTGTTAGATGCTCATGTGATGCCTTGATTTTAAAAACAATGTAAAAAATCCTTGCCTTTTGGGCCTTGCTGGGGTAGCTTAGAAATTAATGCCAGAATAACAGCGAAATGCTAGAAACAAATAGGTTTTTAAGAAGCCTAAACAACATATCCCCAGTTAAGAGAATTATGTGAGTGCAGATGCTCACACATATATGTAGCCCATGCATGGGTTCTTGTTCATTTCATTGGGGTAAACATCTGCTTGTACAAAGGAACACACTTTAGATCTTCCGTTTCTGATTTTACAATGTCATAGTTACTTTTTTAAAAATTTATTTCATCTATAAAAGGAAAAAAAGTAGGCTGTGTACTCATTTACT
Source organism: Podarcis erhardii (assembly GCF_964252035.2). Lineage (NCBI taxonomy): Eukaryota > Metazoa > Chordata > Lepidosauria > Squamata > Lacertidae > Podarcis > Podarcis erhardii. Next base: position 76,900,169 of record NC_138509.1, read on the forward strand.
CGCTTAAAATGCAGCTAGGTCATTCTTTTTTTTCAATTCAGATCAAAGCTGGGTTGGGAAAAACACACATCAAAATACAGTATTTAATAAGAAACAACAGGATAGATTTGGATTGTGGCTAACGTCATGTGTCCACCACTTCCCAAACCAGTGGTGGGAGTGTACTGGATGTAAGCGATAAACACAATCCTCAACTTTCTGAGGATTTCTTGAAGCAGAGCTGGCCATCTGAAGTTGAATGGACAAAGATGTTTTTACTTTAGAAATTACACTTTCAGTTCTTCTATCATACATTAAAGAACAACAACCAGAAACAATGCTGGCCTCAAAGAGTAACACCATAGAACATAGAATAGAGCTGCTAGGAGACAACTGGTCAAATACAATGGAATTCAAACTCCCTATGGAAGAAGCACCACATGTTATTTAAAAACAATTGTAACCCTGGGGACGCTGCCTTTGATAAGCTTATTGTATGTACAATTAAAGGAAGACACTGAATTGCAAACCTCTGGAGAATGTTTCTGTGGAATACACAGCTATGTCTAGTTTGTCTAATGTACGTATCAATCTGAATCGTAGAAAAGAGGCAAAGCAAGAGGAGGTGATACCCAAAGATGATAAACCCAGGGTTGAACTTTCAGTAAAGATTATGCAGGCTCCATCTCCCAACTTTTTTCCATGGCCACAATTGAGCCCAGAGCATGAGATGTAGCAGAGAAGGGCAGTTTCCCAGCCTCCTCTTTGGCATCTTTCCACAAAGGATGGGTACACATTCTCATTTTCAGTATAAGTAGCCACTTAAAAACTCAGCGCATAGCAACTCTAAACACATGGGAGCAACAGAGTCATTTGTCGCATCTGGCCACAGCACAGTGGCTCTATTTTCCTGCAACCATAGCTAAAGGCTATAAAGCAGATGGGGAGATGGCTTGAATACAAACTTGCAATGAATCTGATGGAACACAGGTGAGAGCTGTTTATTGAACCTGCTCTGTGGCAGTGATGATGGTGAAGGGTCATTATTTCTCTATTGCCATTTCATCTTCATAGTTCTGTCCAGCTGAGCTTTTCTTAGTGGCTTTAGGTCCTTCCTCTTTTTTTTGTTTTTAAAAAAATGCATTTCTATCCCACCATTTTATCTAGGGAGCTCAAGGTGTTGTACATGGTTTCTCCCCCCACCCCTTTTAATCCCCACAACAACCCTGTGATGTAAGTTAGGCTGAGAGTGAGTTGCCGAACATCACCCAGATAGCCTAGTGGAGATTTGAACCTTGCTTTCTCAGGTCTTAGTTTGACATTGTAACCACTACACAACACCAGCATTTTGACCCAGCAGAAGAAGTGAAAGACTCCTCATAGGATATGCACTTTGAGGGTGGAATTGCTCACATCAGCCGCAGCCTGGAAGCCACTATTGAGGCAGTTCAGTCTGTGATTTATCCACAGAGCATCTGGTTCTGATGGATTATTTTGTTGAGGCCTGAGGATATGGGCAAAGTTAGATCTTTCCTACATGACATTGTGTAGGTAAGAGCTGACCAGCTTGGTTCAAGAAATAAATGCTTTGTTTTGAGGGAGGCGGGTCAGTCCCACCTGCATTAAAGGAGGTAGGAGTGCAAACACTCCTGGAAAAGTCATCCCTGGGCATAAAAGATTGTAACAGCTTGGCTAGTGGGTAAGAACCATTCACTAGGCAAGGTGCTTGAGCAGATGGTTGCTGTACAACCCCCTAACTCTCAAATTATAGTAATTGTGTAGATCTGTGTCAATCAGGTTTCAAGCCTGGGTTTGTTCCAGAGATTGCTTTGGTCGCCTGATGGTAGGAGGGAGACTGGGGAGCGTGACCCTGTTGGTTCTTCTAAATGCACTAGGTAGACTTCTTTAGAGCTTGTCACTTGTCCAATAGCTATACTAGAGCTGCTTTGGTCTTATAGTAGCCTTGAGTAGTGGCCACTATGATGACTTCAGAGAAGATGAAGCAATATAACCTTGTGGAGGTGTTGGTGTGCGGGATAAGGATATGTACATAGGTTTTTCATTCCCACTATTGAGTCATGTTTTCTGTGTGGCTGATTTTGTCTTTCTTCTTTTGAACAACTGTTCTCAGAATGAAAGGAGACTTGAGTTGTGTGGTGTATTACTCTTAAAAGTTTCTGTCTTCTATTTCTGTCTCTTTCAAGATCACGAAATTTGTCCAGGACAGACACAGAGCAAGAAGGAATCGGCTTCAAAAAGATCAGCTTAAGAAGCTTCCGGTACATAAGTTCAAGAAAGGTAAGTGTGGCTTTTTAGAATTGATTGAATAATCTACGCCATTTTAGAGCTACAGATGACATGGGCTAATTTTGCCAAGGCTGCATATTTACCATGGAGTAAGTCCCATTGAATTCAGTGGGGCTTGCTTCTGTGCAAACCGGTATAGGATTGCAATGAAGAACTCTACATTGAGTTTTCAAACCGGAGCAGGTTTGATGTAGATTGAATGGCATCACATACTTGATGTTACAAAGACATTGTGTTCTGTCCCCAGCTTCTCTGGTTAAGACACTCAGGACTGGAAAAGATCTCTGTGTAGTTGAGCTGGCAATAGTGTATAGGTTATTACTACTGAACCAGGTCATATATTGCTGGAGTTGGCTAAATCTGTTCATTAACTAACAATAACCAAGTTCCACTGTGGAAAAAAGCAGGCTATACTTTTTAAAAAATTGTACAGGGTGCAATTTTTGAGGGCACTGCATGTTGAAATGCTAAATTACTACATGAACCAATAGACATTACAGTGCAACTATCCCTGTTATTCATATTGGTAAAGGTAAAGGACCCCTGGACGGTTAAGTCCAGTCAAAGGCAACTATGAGGTGTGGCGCTCATCTCGCTTCTGGATGAGGGAGCTGGCGTTTGTCCACAGACAGCTTTCTGGGCCATGTGGCCAGCATGACTAAACTACTACTGGCGCACAGAGGACTGTGACGAGTGCCAAAGCACACAGAAACACTGTTCACCTTCCCACCACAGCAGAACCTATTTATCTATTTGCACTGGCATGCTTTTGACCTACTAGGTTGGCAGGAGCTGGGACAGAGCAATGGGAGCTTACCACCAATGGATTCAAACCACCAGCCTTCTAGTTGGCAAGCCTAAGAGGCTTGGTGGTTTAGACCACAGCGCTAAATGAGGGCATTAGAATGAAGGACTTACTAAGGTTTTTGTAAGTGGTGGCAATGGTGTCTAGCATATACCATAGTAGAAATAAGCAACTGGGGCAGGAGACAAAAAGTTTTATGCTATGTGGTGGAAATGCAATGGCACAAGGTTGAAAAACACTCTGCCAGCTGCATCTTTACAAATATGATCTTCAGGATTTTGTATATACTAATTGTGCTCCTGATCATCTGTATAGACAGATTGAATCACCTCTGGAGTCTCCTGGACTGTACTTACACATTATGTTGCATTACTGTTGGGAGGGGAAAGGAAAGAATAACATAATTATCACCTTAGTACTAGCAACTGGTTTATGTGGGTTGGGCAAGTTCGTTGGTTGCAGATCAGTGTTGTGTATTTTAAAACTAATTAAAAAATTAAAATTAAAACTTGTGCAAGTAGCCTATTCACATGAGCTTCTTTGGTGATCACTTGTAGCCGAGTAAGACATGAGCAGTGTGGTATTAAAAAAGGAAACTTTTGTGTGATTTCGGTTCCTCTTCCGTGAGTCTGTGACTTACAACAGCACGGCCATGATCGCTTGCGAGTCCCAGACTCCCACAGAGCATTGTTTGCATGAGTAGCTTGCATAAGCAGTTATTTGCGTGTGAGCCAGTTGCAGTATGACCTGACTGCTAATGTAGCCTAATAGTTTGGACACATGAGGACACGAGAGTCTTGGTTTTTTGCTTTTGAAAAAAGGAAATCTGTTTAATCATTGTATACACACTGTTGTATGTGTTTTACAAATCAGTTATTAAGTCAAGAACTGAAGGCTTATGCTTGAATTGGCTCATGTTTCCCTTCAGTCTCTCCTTTCCATTACGACTGTGATGACTGTATTAGTCAGGCACAATCTGCAACCCTTTCCCCAACTCCAACATTCATTGAACCAATATGAAGCCCTTCAGTTCTTGGGGAGGAAGAGTATGTATCTTTTTGCCCATGTTTTTGCTCTACATGTTTGCCTAATTCATTGGACTTTCATCCTTAACCTGTAGCATGCAAACAACTGAGGGGGAGATTTTCACTGACATTAAGATAACTACAACATTGGCATTGGCAACATGAAGAATATATGAGGCTTACACATGGGCTTGGATTTCGGGGCAGAGCTGCACCCTATTTGCTGTTCGCCCTTGATTGCCGTCTTCCATTATTGCAAAGCAGATGTTCCGCTGAAAAGAGTGCACAGTGTCATATACAAAGTTAGTTTCTCATAAAAAAATTAATGAGGCTGATATTTGCTGAATATTTTTGTTTCTCGGGCTTAAAATTTAATAGAAAGGAGTGTTAATTTCTTTTCCTAATAAGGATTTCTGATGGAGATGAATTAAAGAGGACATATGCAAGGAGCATTATTTTCTTCTTGTCGTATTGCATGTTATTTTACTGGGTTTGCCAGTATGCCTTGCTTATGGAGCCTGGGAGGGGTGTGGTAGAATTATGGTATCCATGTATGTGTTTAGTAAGCATGTTGCTTTTTGCTTTGCTTCATAAAAGTGGAAGAGATCTAATAGGCCACAATATCATACCCAAGGCTGATGTCAGCAGGTGGCATGTTTGGACCATCGCTGAGGCTGACCTCTGCTGACCCAGGCCTTGTTTTCCAGTCAGCCCCCACTGCAATTGCTCAAAGTTGCCCGCCATAATGCTATTTCACTGCAGGGCATTGTGGGTGCTGATAATGGCAGCTTGCCTTAGCTGAGAGGAGTGCAGTCATTGTCCTCTCATTTATATGCCTGCCCATCTGCCACTGTGTCATGGTGGAAATGAATAGGAGCAGGGTCACCCACTGATGTTCAGGAGGCCACATTGACATAGGGAGCCCCATGCTGAGGGTCCCCTCAAACCTGGAGACTGCTCTGATCAAACCTTTGCTCCTAAGGTATTGCCAGTTTTTAATTGACCACCTTCATTAGCAGAGATCTGACAACTAGAGTCACCTTGCATGTGTTTGCTGCCATGTGGAGGTACCTCAAAATGTGAAGTGGTATAGAAATGTCACGAGAACATAGCTTTTCCAAAATTTGGGAGGCATGGAGATGAAAGATTCCTCTTTCTGAGAAGTGTACCGTATGTTTGTTTGTTTGTTTATTTATTTATTTATTTATTTCACAAAATTTATATGTCACTTGATTGTAGAAAAAAACTCAAACTGCTGTCACGAGTTTGCACATATAACTGTAGAAGGTCTATATATGGAATTGAGTTCTAGAGTAAGTGCTGATTTTGACAGCCAGGCAAGTCTGTTAAATCTTTAAAGCTGTTGCTGGGTGCTTAGAATAGGAAGTCAACCCTTTGCCTAAGAACTGACTGAGGAGGAAAGCAATGGGGGAAGGAAGACAAGGTGTAAGGCTCTTCAAGTTAAAAAATCTGTCTAGTACTTTATATTGCCGGAGGCACACATATGAACACTTGAAATATGAGTGGAATAACACTACTTATCGTGGAAGAAACACATTCTCCTAAGCACTTCTGAAGAATAACATCCATGGGGCTTAATGGAGGGGCACACTGCAAATGCTCAGCCTTTGGGGCGGGGGGAGAGAATATTTCTCCCATCTCCTCTGATGAAAATAGTCTGACAAAGTTACTTGCCACACAGGTGCCCATATGGTATTTTTCTCTCTACAGGGCAAACGCTGACGTGTTACTAGCGCTGTAAATACTTGCGTGTTTTGCCCTACATGGCAAGTAGTAGCTTTGGAGTGTTGTGATTTTAATCAGAAAAGTGGCATAGAATAATGTGTTACATACCCCTCCTGGTGCTGCAGTCCTGATCAGGTGACCTTTAAACTTAAAAAAATAACAATTGCAGGAGATCCCATGACACACTTCCCAATGTCACATCTCGTTTAGCCCTAAACAGCCAGAGCTGCTGCGAGGGTATTTGGAGGGCACAACTCTCTTCCCTGTCTAACCATTGACAAGAGTAGTGCTCCTGTCATGGTGACAGGTTTGCCACAAGTTAATGGCTAGATTCCAGGCAGTTCTTGTTCTATGTACTAATTTCAGGCACATATAAGCTGCTGTATTAGCTGTCCCCATGAACACAGCCACAGGCTTCTGAGATGGGTGCCAGCTGAAAGTCCTCAGGCACATCCTATTTTTATTTGTTTCCACTTTATTTGAATATTTGCACTCTTCTAATGGAAAGCACATTCCAAATTACTATAAAAAAAATTAAATTCCAATGCCAATTGATTTAAAACAGCAAATAGACTAGGCTTTACAACACTGATATTTTGTGTTCTTTGGAGGCAAGACGACAACCCAGAAATCTTCCGTAACTCCAAGGAAAGCTTTTGGATTATTCTGTTGCTTTCCCTTGCTCATCTTTTCCTGAACTCTTGTAAACAACTACATTTTTTTTTATTGTAAAGGCTATTACTAACTGCCAATGCTAATTAATTACACTGGAGCTCTCCAATGTGTGGCATTTAAGGTGCAGTCCATTTATACTCAAACACACTGCCAAATTATTGTTTAACTGTACAAACCGCTGGAAAAGTGATAAATATTTGATCAAGGGGCCTTTGTGGAATCAACTGAGTAGGTGCTGTATTGAATCTATTATTGATGGAGACAGTGGCATAGAGCTCTTCATTCTGGTCTTCCATGATAGGCAGAATCACAGCTAACTCAAATCATTCAGTCTTTCACAGGTTTGGAAGAGCATCTTGGGGGGGGGGGGACTCTTTTCCATCATGGTAAAAGCCAGAGAAACCACAAATATATTTTTCAGTCTGAAATGTTAACTTCCTGAGGGTGAAATGAGTAGAGAGTGTGTGTGAAAAATAGAGTAGATCTCCACTTAGACCAGCAGTTCTCAAATGGCACGATTTGGTATGGGTCTTAGTAGACCGCCACATTCATTAATTCGTTTTACAAATCAAAGCATATATATATATGGAAGTCATATTTTGATAAATGTAGTCTTGTCTTTCTAATGTAATGTGCTTGTGTGCAAAGTTCTGTGAAATCAGATGTTAAAGGTTTCATCTCAGATTCAGCATTCATCCCATTTGCTGGCATTAATTCCCCATCTCCTATAACCAGTGCATACTTTTACAATCACATGGTGGCCATTACTTCTCAAATAATGGTTGCATACTTTATATTTCCCTAATCTGCCAGGTTAGAGGTGCAGAATACATGCATTTATTATTTCATATAATTCATCATCTAGAACACAGGGACCAAACATCTACTAAATTAATACACTGGGCAATTCCAGCATGGCTTCTGCAAGAATAAGACCCATCTAACCAGCCTCTTAAGAGTTATTTGAGAATGTCAATAAGCGCATGTATACTTAAGAATCTCAATATGCTTTCTATACAGTCTCTCAACAAAGATTCCTAAGTGAGCTTAGGAGTTATGGATCAGTAACTTCTTGAAGAGCAAGAAGCAGAGAGCAGAAATGGACAGTTCTTACAACAGAGGGATGTAAGACGTGGGTTCGTCCAAAAATCAGTTTAGGAACCTCTGCTTTTTAACTTGTTCATAAATAGTCTGGAGTTAGAAGTGATCTGTAAGGTGGCCAAGCTTGCTGATGACACCATATTGTTAAAGGTGATAAAGGGGGGGGGGATGATTGCAAGGAACTCCAAAAGGATCTCTCCAAATTGGTTGAAATGGGCATTAAAATCACAAATGCAATTCAGAAAAAGCAATGGTTAAGTGATGTACATTGGGGCAAAAAATCATAACTTCAAGGAAATGCTAATGGGGCCTGAATTGACCATTACTGAGCAGGAATGAGACCTTGGAATTGTAGTAGATTGCTCGCTGCAACAAATGTGCAACAGCTGTGAAAAAGAAAATTCCCTGTGAGGCATCATTAGGAAAGAGATTGAGAATAGAACTTCCAGTAGCATAATTCTGTTACTCAAATCTATGGTTGAGCTGCAATACTGGGTAGCATTCTGGTCGTGTACATCAAAAAGGATACTGAAGAGCTGGAAAATGTGAAGAAAAGGGCAACAAAAAATAGAACATGGATTGAGTTGGCTTCTAAATGGCAGAGTCTCCGGGGTGGAGGAGGCTTCCTGCTATAGACCTTCGCCCTCAAAACTATTAAGACTTGGCAGTGCCCTTCCTCCCTGCTTCTCCTTGCATATTTGCTTGTGCTTGAGTGAGCCATACCCCTGCCCCCCCCCCGTGCATGTTGTTAAGGAACACAACTTTTTTGTATGTACAGGCAGACATATTTCTTGCCACTTTTCAGTGTGTGCAAGGTTTCTTATAGATATTTTGGAAAACAGCCATCTTTAGTGTGACCCCCCTCCCCGCTCAAACTGCTTTAGTTCAAAAGCATCAAGATAGAAGCTAGTATTTCACTGGTTGTTAATGCCATTTGCTAAGTTGCATATAAAACTGTGTCACCTTCCCGTAGGAAGACCCAAGGAAAAAGCTCTAAGCCTGTTGGGGGAGGTGGGGAATAGGGCACATTTCAGTCTTCATTATTCTTCAAAGCTCCTTTAAACAATGTGGTAGCTCTGAGTATGCTGGCGTCTAGACAGAGCAAGCCTGAGTTATCCCTGGTGTTGCCTACAGAGGGAAACTTGTGTGATGGCCAACTCTAGACCCATATTGGCTCTTTGTCAGATTTGGCAAGAGAGGAATAAAAATGGCTTGATTGTTGCTAGATAAGATTTCCCAGGACAGTAATGCAAAATCCATTAGCACCAATAACAACAGCTTCAGCCCTGTTGATGCTAAAGGATTAACCTTTCAGGGCTTTCCTAGTACTTATTTGGATAGGAAATAAAGCAGCAGCTCCAGAGGATTGTAATCTTGGTATTAGGCATTCCTGGGTTTTCTTTCAACTGCAGCCTACTCTGCTTGCCGAAAAAGCATTGTGTGATTCCTTGCATTCAGATGAGGCTAATTAGTCAAACTTTTTAGAAAGGGAGAGGGATCCAGTTATTCCTTCGCTGGATTTTTACTTTAATTCTGAGCCAACAGTTCTTGGCTGTTCTTGGTAGCTTGCATTTGGCATGAGGGGTATTGTGCAGGGATGGCCTTACACCTGTCTCACAGTAATAAGGGAAGAGAATCAGACCTTTCTTTTATTATATGTGATGCATTTCTTAGCATTTAGGATGTAGAGCCTGAAGACTTGGTCAGGCATTTTCTGTTGAAGCCAGCTTTTCCTGTCGACAGAGCTTGTGAAGTGTTTGTAGAGACTGCCATTGCTGTTGTTAGTTGCTTTTTTTGAAACTCAGAGACTTGCAAAAAAATGAACACTAAAAACAAGGATAAAACAACTTAAAATACACAAGTAATATGGAAAAATTAAGATACAGAGGTCTGGGATAATAAGAATGTTTTGCCTGGCACCTAAAAACACATAGTGATGGTACCAGGTGGGCCTTCTTGGGGAGAGCATTCAGTAAGCTGAGAGACCCATTTTTGTGTTGCCATCCTCTGTGCCTCGCTTGGAGTGAGCACTTTGAGAAGGGTCTCAGGTAAAGAACGCAGGTTCTGGGTTGGTTCATGTGTTGAGAGGCAGTCCCTGAAGTGTTAGGCTCCTGAGCTACAGAAGGTTTTATAAGCCAAAGCCAGTAGTACTTTGACTTTGGTCTAGAAACCAGTTTGGTAGGCAGTGCATTCGGGCCGGGATTGGCGTTAAGTGCTAGGCAGTTTTGTCTCAGTGAGCAGCCTGGCTGCTGAGTTCTGCACCAGGTGTCTCCATCGCATGCCCACCTTTTTAACAGAAGGCTCTGTCTGTAGAAGTAAAAGAAGAGACACGCTGATCATGTCTGTTGGATTCAATAGGGAAGCCATTCTGAGGGGATTCATGGTTTTGAGACCTACAACTAATTTTAGGAGAAGGTGGTGTTTGAAGGTGCCTAGGGTAGGCTGAAAATTCTACGCTAAGTAAACCTTATGTGGCAAGATTGGGAAGAATTCCGTATGTTCATATAACTGGTTTAACTGGTATAGTTAAATCAGAAGAAATGTTGAACATAGTTTATCATGGAAGTCATATTAAGGATGCTGACAAAGAGGAAAACAGTGATTTGTGTACAGTTTGTGTTATTATAAACTAAAGTAATATAAGTACAATTCTGTCATTTAGAACTTGTGTTATTCTTTCAAATGGGATTGTCCTTTATCCTGTTACTGTCCATTACTGGCCCATCTGCCTGACTTCACAATACTGTATAACTCCTCATATGGTTCAAGTCTTAGTAATTTTATTTTCATGGCTTCCATTGTTAGTATCTTAAAACACTTCAACTATACAGGCATTTAGCAATATAAGGTTTACTAGGGGCTGCTGCCCCTGCTTGTGTTGCTCAGATAGCTTAGTTGGTGGAACATGAGACTCTTCATCTCAGGGTTGTGGGTTCAAGCCCCACGTTGGGCAAAAGAGTCTTGCATTGCAGGCGGTTGTACTAGATGAGCCTCATGGTCCCTCCCAACTCTACAATTCTGATTCTAACCAGTGCTCTCTTTTTTGAAGCAGTACGTGCCGGCACACCATACAGTTGCAACTCTTATATGATCGCCAGACAAGTTCCTGGAAGGCGCTTTGGCGTTTCCATCCCATGTTACACAAAACGTTGCAAAATACTAAACCACACCCAATGCAAAGTGTTGTGTGCACTTCGATGCACACACAAAGCTTCTGAACAAGTCTGTGCATGTATTTGTCAGGTACCCATCCGTTGAAATAAATAGGGAAAGGAGAACTATTGTATATAGAGGAATTGTGTACGTGTGTCTGAGCTTGGATGTTTATAACAAATGCTGGCTTGGTGTACAAGGATGCATACTTCCTGGTCTTACTATGTTAAAAGAATCAGAACGATTCCCATTAACAATTAGTAAACTCCAAAGGGTAATCATCTAACCTGATAAATTAATAGCCAAGCAAATATAAATTCACCCATAGGTATCTTCCCTTTCAAATTGTGTATTTTCATCAAATTGTTGGTTTTTATATTTATGTCTATATTATACACACACACTTATTCTCTCTCTCTCTCTCTCTCTCTCTCTCTCTCTCTCTCACACACACACACACACACACAGTCATGTTGTTATTATTTATTAATAATTTTAGGAATCGTGACTCCAACAATTAACAAATTACTATTCTGTAATATTTTTACGTCTTAGATTGCTTAACTTCTCTACAATTATAGTTTCTCTCCAGGACTAGAAATGATACACATTGCTCTTTCTGAGAAAAGATCAGAAATAATTTTGGTATTGTTGGCAGCTCAGAAACATCATCTAGTGAAACAAGAGCTCTAGTTTCCTTGCAGCCTAGTGTTATGCAGATCTCAATACAGGGCTCTCTTTATGACTATTCTCTACTGCGTTTTGGGCCCATCGTCACCCATTTTTCTTACACCTTACCATAATTGGGGTAGCAGCACTGGAAGCTACCTTAAACCCACTCGAAACATTGCTTCATTATAATACTGACTGGCTGTGGCTCCATTTCATACAGGGATTTCAGCACTCTCTGGAGGTTCCAAGGACGATGCAAAAGTTCAGCATTCTCAGTATTACTCTATGAGAGAAGCCTGCTTTTAGCAGTATTTTAAAATGTTATGGAAAGTGACCCTGTAAGAATGTGAGAAAATAGCATTAAATAGCTTAACATGAAGAATAGATGAGACACAATAATAGAATAAAAACAAAAGAGACAACATTTCATCAAATTAATTGTCCTGCATTCTAAAACAGCCTTGCAGGATTGAGGAGAAATTCCCCGTAGAGCCAGTTTTCTATCTTATACTTGAGTTTCCACTTTCGTAATGCAACTTTTATTCCATTTTTTTTCTGCTGCAGGAGATGAATATGATGTTTGTGCCATTTGCCTGGATGAATATGAGGATGGGGACAAGCTCAGAATCCTTCCTTGTTCTCATGGCAAGTAACTTCATTTGGGCTTGATGTAAAAATGCAACGAATAAGAAATCAAAACCCGTGTTTTTGTTAACAAATCCTTTTAGTTGTCCAAGATGCAGTGAAATACAAGGGTATTGTTGGGACTTCTGAAAATAATAAAACGGGGGGGGGGGACCACCCCTTCCTACTTTCATCTACTCAACAGGTTGTTTAGTATGTGGAGTTAAGCAGGAGAATAGTTGAAAGTACTATAACAGACAAATAAAATTCTATTTGTTCAGCAGACTGCTGCAAAAGCACAGATGGAATGGTAACTTTTCCAGGCAGCCCAGTGCTAATGGCAGTCAACACTATCCAAAGAAGCAGGTGGTTCCCCTCCCCTGGAGTCTGTACCACTGCCAAATGCATATGCCAGATCATGCATATGCTCTGTTTGACTGCTCTCCCATGTCAAAAACCCTTTCCTATGAAAAAACTGGCATGCCAGGAAAGTCATGTAGCAAATTCAAGGAGTGCATACAACAATGGCCAACAGCAATAGCCAGATAGAAGTCCTGTCTAGTGAGCTTTCTTTTTAATATAGGAATAGAGCCACATTCAAATATGCTATTTCCTACTTGCATTTGGAAATGCTAATCTGAGGAAATCTATGCACTCTTACTTATTTGAACAGGTAGGTCAGCTAAAAGTTAGGAAGTGTTACACACATCAATGCCTTGATTGCAGCTAGAAAGTGGTGTTTGCATAATTTGCTCCCTCCCTGATTAATTCTGCTACCTGAGAGACTGACAGTGTAATGTCTGCCTTAATCCAGAATAACTTTTCTCAGTAATAGGCTGAAGTATACATCTAAATGAGGGCAGTACATGCATTTGATTAGATTGAGAGCTGCAGACAGGGCCCCCTTTCACTTTTAATGTTATACAGCACTTTGTGCTTTTAAGCAGTCCGACAAAAGTATTTTCCTGATACCCAGTGCCACCTAGAATTCTGTACAGGATCAGGGATTTCTATAGGGCTTCTAAAAGTAGCAGCAATGCTGAGCTAGATGGACCAATTATTTGATTTGGTACAAGGGAGCTTATACCAAGTCAGACCTTTGGTCCATCCAGTTCAGTATTATCCACACTGACTGGCAGCAGCTCTCCAGAATTTCTGAAATGAGATATTCCCAGTCTTACCCACTGATGCCAAAACTTGAACCCAAAATCTTCTGCTTGTAAATAATAATAATAATAATAATAATAATAATAATAATAATAATAAATTTATACCCCGCCCATCTGGCTGGGCCTCCCCAGCCACTCTGGGCGGCTTCCATAGAAACCAAAAATTCAGTAAAATATCACACGTTAAAAACTTCCCTGAACAGGGCTGCCTTAAGATGTCTTCTGAATGTCAGGTAGTTGTTTATCGCTTTGACATCTGCTGGAAGGGCGTTCCACAGGGCGGGCGCCACTACCGATAAGGCCCTCTGCCTGGTTCCCTGTAGCTTTGCTTCTTGCAATGAGGGAACCGCCAGAAGGCCCTCGGAGCTGGAGCTCAGCGTCCGGGCAGAATGATGGGGGTGGAGACGCTCCTTCAGGTATACTGGACTGAGGCCGTTTAGGGCTTTAAAGGTCAGCACCAACACTTTGAATTGTGCTTGGAAACGTACTGGGAGCCAACGTAGGTCTTTCAAGACCGGTGTTATATGGTCTCGGCAGCCGCCCCCAGTCACCAGTCTAGCTGCCGCATTCTGGATTAGTTGTAGTTTCTGAGTCACCTTCAAAGGTACCCCCACATAGAGTGCATTGCAGTAGTCCAAGCGGGAGATAACCAGAGCATGCACCACTCTGGCAAGACAGTCCGCAGGCAGATAGGGTCTCAGCCTACGTACCACATGGAGCTGGTAAACAGCTGCCCTGGACACAGATTTGACCTGCGCCTCCATGGACAGCTGTGAGTCCAAAATGACTCCCAGGCTGCACACCTGGTCCTTCAGGGGCACAGTTACCCCATTCAGGACCAGGGAATCCTCCACACCTGCCCGCCTCCTGTCCCCCAAAAACAGTACTGTCTTGTCAGGATTCAACCTCAATCTGTTAGCCGCCATCCATCCTCCAACCGCCTCCAGACACTCACACAGGACCTTCACCGCCTTCACTGGTTCTGATTTAAAAGAGAGGTAGAGCTGGGTATCATCCGCATACTGATGAACACCCAAATGTCCTAATATTCAGCTTTATCCCCTTATTTTCAAAATTAATTGAAGCTTGACAAATGTTCTATTGCTGTTCCTCCATTGAGGATAACACCTAAGCAAAGACCTAAGCAGCACATGGTTGATTTTTTTTGGGGGGGGGGGGAGTGGACCCCACTAAGCTACCTGCTATAGAACAGGTAGGGGTTTGGGGGCAGTGTTGTGTATGTTTTATCATTAAATATAAACCACCCTCTTTCTAAAACTACTGATAAAGTTAAGTGATTCTCTCTTTCCCCTCAAATAGCATACCACTGCAAGTGTGTGGATCCCTGGTTGACTAAAACCAAGAAAACATGCCCAGTCTGTAAACAGAAAGTGGTCCCTTCCCAGGGAGATTCAGACTCTGAAACGGACAGCCAGGAAGAAAATGAAGTCTCCGAGAACACTCCTTTGCTTAGGCCGCTTGCTTCTGTCAGCACTCAGTCCTTTGGGGCGCTGTCAGAGTCTTATTCTCACCCGAACATGACCGAGTCTTCAGACTATGAGGACGAAGATGACGACGACAATGAAGATATCGACAGTAGCGATGCAGAGAATGGAATGACTGAAGAGAGTATAGTAGTCCAGCTACAGCCCAATGATGAACAGGATTACAGAATGGCAAATACCGTTTGAACTTCAGAACAAATGGTGTTAACTGAACTCCTCTGTCCAGAGAGCTCTACTTTTATGTACACATACATAGGGAAGCACATTGTGACCCTGCTGTTGCTTCAGTAGAAGCAGCTGTTCATATAGTGTTCTATATAGTTTAATCTCATTACAGGTTTCTTTGTTGTTGTTGTTTTGTTCCCATTTGTCTTTTGAAGACAAGCGTTTTAACTGGACTTCACAATGGTAATGAGTAACATGGGGCACTCCCATCACTAGAGACGACAATGCACACAGAAAGAGATGTTATTTCAGCACCTTGTTAAAATGGAGTTTAGCCAGGACAGTAAATATTTTTTCTTGCTTACAGTGTGTTGGTAAGCAGAGGTTATATTGACGACGTTATTTATTACATGTATGGTACGTTCTACCCTGCAAATCCAACCAAAAAAAAGTATATGGTTATGTGTCTGTGAGGGCTTTTCCTAGAACAGCTAGTACTCAATGAAAGAACAAGGTAGGCTTGTTTTAGTATTCATTTATCAAGAGCTTCTCCAACAGATGAGGGAGATGGGCTTTGATCTCCGTAGAAAAGCAATTTGCCTACCCTTCCCATTATCCTATTGTGCTTGCAAGAACTGCTGGAAGTAGTGAAAGAAGTTTCAGCATCACTTAGGCTTAAACATCTCCTGAGGAAAATAATCAGGATACAAATGTATTCATGTGGCACACTTCGCTAAAAGCAACTCAGTTTATTCTTAAGACAGGGGTGGGGACCAATGCAGAAAGGCACCATCAGGCCACACCACATATAGAAATACGGAATTTTGTGTGTGCGCTATTGATTCTCAAAGGATATATACCTCTATACAGAGCATTTGAAGATCCATTAGTCTGCTACAACTATGCACATAGAAAAATTAAGTATTGGATTTGAAAAATGAGTGCTTATAAATATCTAACAGAATTCTACTTACAGTATATCATGGAAAAAGATAAATTATATACAGTTGTAACTATGTAGAAAGTAGCCACACTTCTGTATAATTAAACTGCAGAGATTTTTTTATATGGCCTTGTATAGGAAAGTTTGAAAGGATGTTAATAAAACATGTTTTCCACTTTAATACTGTTTGTGAAAGAACTACATAACTGAGTGTTTAAAAACTACAGTTGAACCAAAATGTAGTGGATTGCTGTGAACACAGAACCACAAAAGCAATCTTCCCAGAGGATATCCAAAGGGGGGTGGGTGGGGGAGGCGCGAGAAAGTGTGTTCACTTTCAGGCAGCAGCATTCCATGAACAGACACTTTGCCATCTCCGAGTAGTTACAACAGGAATTGAGAAACTGGCCTTCCAGGTGTTGCTGGACTATGACTCCCATCATGGGCAGGGCTCAGGGGTGATGGAGCAGTAGTTCAGCAACATCTGGAGTCTCCACCCCCTGTTTATAGTGAGTGTCACATAGCTGTTCTCTGTTATTTTCAAGCAAGAAATGGTGCAGAGGCTGCAGTCAGTGGGAGCTGTGAGCCAGTATAATAAAGTCAACTTTTGAGAAATGCTTGAGGGCATCAACCATATTACCTGCTGAAGATTTAACCTAGTTCAACTGTTGAATGCCTAAGTATTCACTCACATTGCAGCAAATAGATTTTAGGGCACAACACATCAAGAATTACTTGTGCAAGCCTGTTGAAATCAAGAGCCCTATTGAAAAGCGTATTTTGCTTTTCATGTCCAGTGACCAATATAGAACCAAGAAAATGAACAGTATATGTTTGTCATTTATAATATGCTCAATTCTAAATTACTTGTTGCAGTTTCTTTGTTAGGCATTGTTCAGTTTTTTAAAAACAACAACACATAAATATAAGTCTCTCTTTAGCCTGAGTGCATCAGTGCCCTCATCATATTCAAATATCCTGTCTTAGGGAAGCCTCTGTCAACTTAAAAGAAATGCAAATGCTGTCAGTAGTCTTCTCACAGCAGCTGAGAAATCATTTCTGCAAGTTGTGTTACTGTGGTAGCTGAGGAAAGGTCACTCAATATGACTGGAGGAAAATTAAGATAGTGGGGGGAAGACAACGACGACAAACAAATGAGTCAACAATCATTAGATGAAGGACTCTTCTCTCCCCCGCCACACATGCATACACACACAACCTGCTTACAAAATAAAAGATTATCACTAAAGTCCTAAAGCTTTCAGTGCACAGTATCCCTATTAAAGCTAATGGGCAGTAATAATATAGATTGTAGCCCTTAATTTCAAGTCTTGTGCTTCTTCACCATGAAAGCTTATAGCAGCCCATCTTGACATGCCTTCCAGATTTTTGGACTATAATGCCTATCGGCTCCAGCCAGCATGGCCAATGGTGAGGGATTATGGAAGGGGTAGTCCAAAACAGCTGGAGGACACCAGTAGCTCTGCACTGCATCTTTCACTGCATATAAACTCTTTAAATGTTTTTAAATATCTTAGTTTTATCACTCGTGTTTTTATCACCCTGGGCTCCTCTGGTAGGCAGGGTGGGATATAAAGTTAACCAATAATAACCATCCCTGGCCCAGTGGTTCTAAATAACACCTTCATTTAGTCAGGGGGGAAAATTCAATAGTTCTTCACGTGCAGGTTGCATCAGGTCAAATGTCTTGCAGGGGATGCTTTCCTGGACCTTGAGTGAATCATTTGGAGTGGCAAAAACCTTAACAGTGGGGGAGCATATCCCCAATTCATTTTTTAAAAAGCATATTTTGGCAAATGGCACAGGTGAGGTTCAATACTATCTCATAGGAGGGCAGCCTCACAGAGGTGTGGGTGGTTTAATTCTTTATGATGTTCAATGCATTTTGGCTATTACTGGTATATAGGCACATGAAAGTAGCAGACAGCTAGCTACATGTGCTTCAACACCATCTCATAGCATAAATGCTCCTGGAACTCTGATGATCCAAAGTTTATTTTGGAATGTTTGTTATCTACATGTTCTGGCTAATATTTACATCATTTCATTATGTTGGCTGTTAAAGAGACATCAAAAACTTTGACAAAATTCATAGCTGTAGGTGGTTCATGAGATAGATGCTGTATGCCAGGTGACAATTTTGGGAAATGGCTTTTGCAGCCTTTTACCAACTTGTACATGTCTTCCCAATCTTCCTGAGCCCCTGCTGCAGCCTAAGTGGAAATTGCAAACCATAACATAGGACTCTTTTATAAGGACAGGAACAGAAGAGGAGCTGAATAACCATCAATCAGGTTCCTTCCTCATGACCATGGGTAGGCAAACTAAGGCCCGGGGAACAGATTCGGCCCAATTGCCTTCTAAATCCGGCCCCCAGACGGCCTGGGAATCAGCATGTTTTACATGAGTAGAATGTGTCCTTTTATTTAAAATGCACCTCTGGGTTATTTGTGGGGCCTGCCTGGTGTTTTTACATGAGTAGAGAGTGTCCTTTTATTTAAAATGCGTCTCTGGGTTATTTGTGGGGCATAGGAATTCGTTCATTTCCCCCTGCTCCCCCCCCCAAATATAGTCTGCCCCCCCCACAAGGTCTGAGGGACAGTGGACCGGCCCCCTGCTGAAAAAGTTTGCTGACCGCTGCTCATGACAGCTTAACTATGAGCTGAAAACCACTTTTTACCCAGCAAGAACCCTCTGTAGAGATATGGAAGTTTGATCAAAGTCAATCAGTACACAACCCAGTCATAAGCAGAAGTCAAAGCATCAAACTAAAGTGTACGCACTAGAGAGAATGTTGATCTACTTTGTCACTGAAGGTGCATACTTTGAATACACCCATCAGAAGCTGTTTATCAGTTACATTAAATGTAGCTGTTTATCAGTTACACCAATGGTTTGACAGCAGCCACTGCCCCAAGGGAATGTGTAGAATATTCAACAGAACACACCAGCTAGTACAACATAGTTGGACTGTAATAGGGTTTGATGGAGGGGCAGGGAGGGAGTTTTATCTTTATGACTCTTTGAGAGGATCTCTATGCAGTCAAAGAGTATGAGCTATGAGAAACCACAAAAAGTGCAGGAGAAAATATGGTAGATATTCACACACTTAAAGGGTGCATACTGAACATGGCAGAACAGCACCAAGCCTTTAGCTATAGGAGAGCAAGATTTCAGGAGGTGGTGCTGTATAGAGCGAATGGCTAATACAGACTGAAGTCAGGTACTGAAGATCTAGAGAAAACCAGGAAAAGAATGAAAGTAAGATCAGAACAGCAAAAACTACTTGAGTTTAAGAATGCTTAGGGTTATGGTGGTTTTAACTCTTGAGAGATATGCAACAAGCAGTAGAGTGGCTGCAAAAGCAAGTTTTTATACTAAATGTATATATAGAGAGCTACTAAAAATGTTGTAGAGCAGGTCCCCTGCCCCATAGCTTCTCTGTACATCCTTCTCCTTTCCACTTTCAGCCTTTTTAACATTTTCCCCACAACAAACATGCACATGGCCCTTGTTACACTCACGTTAAAAAAAACCTTACTACTCAGAAGCAATTACAATGGTACCTTGGATTATGCACTTAATTCGCTCCAGAGGTCCGTTCTTAACCTGAAACTGTTATTTCAGCCTCCCGCTGCTGCCACACGATTTCTGTTCTCATCCTGAAGCAAAGTTCTTAACCCGAGGTACTATTTCTGGGTTAGTGGAGTCTGTAACCTGAAGCGTCTGTAACCCGAGGTACCACTGTAGTAAGTTTGATGGAGCTTACTTCTAGGTAAATGGATCTAAGATTGCACTCTCTCATATGCATGCACACAGTCCCTTGTTCACTGTCCTTACAGACTTCTTCACAATGGGAATGCAATAATATTTTTGGTCTCTGTCCTGACGGTTAAGGGGTTTTTTATAGAGCTGTTTCAAGCACTTCAACTTACAGAAAATTGATCAGAAAAGTGGTAAATCTATTGCTGACACAGGAATGAAACGTGCCACAGTTGGGGCTTCAAAACCTTGTGCTATGCAGATTTGACTTCTGCAGTCATTTCCAAGGCTCTCACTCACTACCAAGCTGTTGCTTTGCTACAATCCTGTGTGGCCTATCCCACACATTTTCTCATGTAGAAACCAACCACACAGAAGCTGCTTCAACTGCCCTTTTCAACATTCATCACTCAGACTGCCAGTCAGGTCACGCCTGTCATATGCCAGCATGGTGGAGTCCCTGTCATTAGATGCATTAGCTAAAATGCACACACAAGTCCTTCCACTCCAGGCATTATTGTGCACAAATGGCTTCCCTGCCTCCATATTTGTTTCGCCTGAGAAAAGGGTAAATGAAGACAGCTGACCAGCAGTTCTATGAACCACTGCTAAGTAACTGAGGTGGCTGCTTAGTACAAATTTAAACGTAAATGCATCTCCCCCATTGGAATTATTTTGAAGGAAAGCAACCTGATGGATCCTTTCAGAGACTCGCTGAATTCCTTCCAAAACCAGCATGATTTCTTCATTTAGCACTGTCTATACCCAGTGGCCATCCTAGTAATATAGAAGTCAGACCATTGTCCCATCTACTTCAGCACTGACTATATGATGAGTGGGAACAGCTCTACAAGATTCCAGAAATAAGTCTTTCCTAGCCTTATCTGGAGATACCAAGATTGAAACTGGGGTCTTCTGCATACAACACTGGTGTTCCACCACTGAGCTGCTGCCCTTCCCCTGCTATTGATTAGCTATCCCATTTTATTTTCTTTAGTATAAATAGTCAAGCAAGTTTAGGAAAATGGCAGTTCATTGAGAACAGAAAATATCCCTGATACTATACAACAGCAAGTTCAACCAGTTTGGATACAGCTTTCTATTCTATAACCTGTTCCACACATTTTGAAGGCAAAAATGTTGCATGCTACAATATTGCAGCAGCCTAGGAACGCTAGCCAGAACCATTCAGGGCTTTTTGTATCAGGGTGTAAATTATAGCGCGCCTTAATGCAAGGATCTGAGCCACACATTTTTGCATGTATTCTGTAGAAGTAACACATATATTCCTCACAGAAGAGCTTGAGAAGCATCTGCACAAAAGAAAACATCTGAGACCTACTGAAGTCATCATCTATTTCTATTTATGAAGGAAGAGTGAATAATATTAAAAATAAAGGGAATGCTATTAACAAAATAAAGATTGTGAAGTTAAAAGACAAAAGTGTGTATAAAACTTCTATTCTTCACCAACCTTTCACCCAGCTTAAAAGAATCAACTCATTTTGATCAGTTAGACAAAATCAGACTCATTTCTTGAAACGACAGGCAGACTTCAAACAGGGATTGCAAGGGCTCATTCATATCCTTGAGAGGAAGGGGGGTAGTATTATAGCTGTTCCCCGTGCTGACTCACTTCTCACCACTCGTATTTCAACTTACTTCTCATAAAAACAAAATTTGTGATGAAACAGTTCATATATACCACCAGGAACTTTCTAAAAACAAAGCTTTAGCTAAGTTTTTAAACTAGGACTGCAATATTTAATTAAGAGTAATTAACTAAAACGGTTCCCTGATATTGAGAAATCCCCTTTTTCCCCTTCAGGAAGCAATACCACTTTCATGATAATGCTTACCACAGCACATGTGCATATCTAAAAACAAAGTATGCTTTCCACTTCAGAACTATTTTTATATGCAAATTTTGCACAACTGTCAATTAAGGTTCTTAATCGGGTGGCAGACTTTTAAAAAGGAAAAAAAAACACACATCACGTAGCTGACTCCTAAGCCCATTTCAAGAATATTTAAGCTGTGGCAATTTCCCTAACCCAGCTGTAACATGCATTGTGAAGTGGTTCCAGATTTTCCATGCCACACAAGGCTGTGATCAGGATAGGTAATGACAGTCTTAGACAGTATGCATATGTTCAGTCCAAGCTGACAAATCACCATGGAGAAAATTATGTAGGAAGGTGGGGGTAGAGAAAAGTTGTAACAGACCACAAATGATAATTTAGCTCTTGCCTATGGTTTGTTACCTTCAGATACTCTTCTGCTCTGGAAAGAAACATTATTCACAATCTCTAAGTGCCATAGGACTGCAATATGGTGATTCCATGTGCAACTCTTAACTCTCCCTTCCAAACTAAGAGCTGCTGGCTACAAGGGAAAAGGATCTCCACATGCAGATATAATAACCACTTAGTCTGAAGAGACACACAGGCTAAATAAGTGCTTGCTGCAGTGGAAAGATATCTATAGCAGCCTTACAGCAATTTGGGGAAAGCAATAAGAGAAAGAGGAAAATCTACATAATTTTACTTTTTAAAAATGGTACATCCTTTAAGAAGGAATAGCTTGAGGGGTGCAAGACCATAGTTCTCTCATTTGTAACATAAGCAGAATTCAGCAGAGCAACACCATCCTAGGCTATACTCAGTCTCTAAAAATAACATTGTTTAAGACAAGTTTTTGTATAATACCAGGGGTATTGCCTCAGGGTACCCCACTCCCACAAATGCATCTTAACTGGTATAGGAACATCTCGTTTTATTACTAAAGGCTAATGCAACAGTTTTAGAGTTCAAGAAGTAATCTTTATAGGTTCAGGTCCATAAAGAATTATACTCAAATTTTACACCAGAGTGACTCCATTACAATGAATGGGATGCACTTTATTAATAAAAGACATGACCCAAGTAAATGTAATACAACATTAAACCCACCCTTAACATAGTCAGGTCGCCACAAGGGCACTGCAATATGACACACCTTCATAAGGGGCAGATGCAAGGGGCAGATCAGAACCACATAACACACTAACTCATACTTTATTTGGTTGGAATAAATTTATTTCATCTGTCTGTAAACAAGGTGTTTAATAGTTATGGCATTTTTTGAAATGCATATTAAATCAGATGAGTTAGACTGTATCCCAGATGTAACAAAGTGCAGGGAAATAAATGGACAAATCAGCAACAAGAATTTGTTTTAAGTCTGTACATTATCCACAAAGGCCCGAACAATAGAAGCAAATACTAGTGTCCCTAAAGTAGTGCCATTCAGAAGAAATCTTTCTTGTCAGTTAAAATCCATCTCACAATAGCAACAGTTCATTTTTTTAAAACATTAGTATGGCACAGAATACATTAAAAATTCATCACAAGACAGCCAACTCAGTTATTCCAACCAAGACCATCTTCCATTTTCTCTTTTGTATACAGAGTTCTGCAGTTCTCTTTTAAATGGACATACAAGTTAGTACTGTGCTCAAACTGACAATTTGGTTACACATGTTTCGGATGACTAGTGCACAAGGCAGTTCACTCCACAATTTCTGCAGCAAGGGCATAACAGGCCAAATGAAGATTAGATTTGAAATGGTATCCGTTTGGACCATTTTATCTTACAACTACCAACCTTCAAAACATACACTGATATCAGAGCAGCAAATCTTATTTCTCAGTTGATGATCTGACAGACTGATCTCAGACTAGGCTATAGGTTTATAGCTGGAGGTGGTAGTTTGTTGACAATGACAGTGCAGTTTCATATAAAAACCCAAGCTGCAAATCAAATTGGTCCTATGAAAAAATGAAACCGGACACACTCCAGATGGTTACACTGGGATATCTAAAGTCCATGATGGCAGCCTTTTTACATTTCAACTACAGAACAGGAGCTGGCAAAAACAAAAACAAAATTACGTGCCTGAGCTATTGCGGTGATGGAATGTCCCTGGGGATTCATTCAAGATAGGGATGGTGGTGAGGGGGAGGGGAGAAGAGCATCGGCACCTTTTCATAGTTTTGCAGTTACCCTTTTAAAAGCAGGATGCGCTTCAGACACCATGAAGAGTTTTGCAAGTCTACACAGAAGAGCAACAACAAAACTAAAGCAACACTTGTGACAGCTTTCAAGCAGCAAATTGGTTAAACAAACCAGGCACTGTATTTAAAAATGTATATATATAGATAGATAGAGATGGAAGCAAACAAACAAAAAAGAAGAGTGGATTAAAGGTAAGGACAAGGGGGAGGAAAGTAGAGATATGCATGCACTTTTTCCCTCCCAACCATGCTCTACAAAAGGAAGACTAATGAGCTGTGTAAATGCTCAAAGTGCTGAGGAGGCATTGATCAATCTGGATTGTACAATCGGCACCTTATTTAGTTTAACTTAAATTGGTTTAGTTCTCAATGTCACACTAATTGCTAAGACAAGTAACGCCTGGACTTGGCATGATTCCCTCCCAAGGCTTCAACGTATCATGCATATCATCTTTTGTGTTGCAATAGATGGTGCCAGATACAGAACATGGGTACAACAGTGATTAACATACAAATGAAAAGGGTAACTGGAGCCATGACAATAGGGAAATGTGTAAATAAAACCGCCATCTATAGGCTGGTAGTACTTTTAACACAAGAGGTGGTGGTGAAAACAGTTGCTATGTGGATGGGGAGAGGCTGCTTAGACGTCAGGCCTCCTCAGGTATAAAGCCAGTTCATAAGCTTTCTTGTTGAGTGTCCCTCCATGGACACCTTCCCTTTCCCATGGCCATAACCAATGCTGGAGTACACAAGGAAACAAGGATGAACAGAATTAAAGAAAGAATAACACCTTTCCCCACCAATAGAGGGATACAAAGGAGACACAGGTTCATACCCCATCACCCTGCATTGCTAATAAAGTTTCCACAATGTAGCTTGAGGCCAGGAAAGTTTAATAGCAATTTCCCCTAATACTTAACAGTCTGCCTAGCAACTAGAACCCAGAGTCTCTCAAGTATTTTGCCATTGAGTATGCCTTCTTATTCAATCCGCCTCCATGGACCCCTTCTTTGCCCATTACAAAGACCAAGACTGAAAGAGAAAAGAAAAGAAGTTTTACAAAGGAGTGTGTTAGACAAGGAAATATTCCAGGTTTTAATAAAGCAGTACAATAAGCATATTCAAATATTGGCATATCAGAACAGTTACCTGCACAGCATTACTATATTGTTTTGAACATTTACCTTGTTTAATTGAAAAAAAATGTTTGGCAGACGCAGATGTTAATTTAGTATGACCAAGCGTTTTTAAATGAGACACATGGGGTATACTGTGGGGTCAGGAAGCTTTGGCTACATTTTCTTGCAAAGTAAATAAAGCAGATGTGGGGTAATATGAATTGGAATAACTGGAATGAACCTACTGTTTCATATTCAGTTGCTCTAGTAGTTCATAAGTCAAAAGTTGTTCACAGTACAAAAATAATCCAATTGTGTTTATGCCAAAACAGCAGAGTCCTGAAGACCTTTAGCAGTGCATGTACTGTTATATGCCAGTAGGTGTCACTAAAATGTGTTATAGTTCTGTGCGCAAAACAATCTTACATTCTCACTGTCCTCTCACTTTTGATGCTTCTACTTCTATACTAGTTGATTTGCCTCAAAGTAACTTGTAATTAGTCCAATAGGCCATCGTTTTATGTAAATTTAAAAAAAGAAATCAAACAGCACAATCCTATAGATGTCAACACAGAAGTAAATTCTACAGAATTAATGAGTCTTACTCCTACATAAATAGGTACAGAACTGCAGTTTTAGGACATATGAAGTTGAACAAGCTGAATGATGATCAGTACCATATATCAAATTAAAAAGTAAAATCCTAAGCACTGGGTTTTTAATAGACTAGTATGCAGCATTTGTGGGAAACCTGTGGCACTCAGCTGTTGCCAACCACAACGCCCATCATCTCTGACTACTGGCCATGCTGACAAAGATGGATGGGAGCTGGGAGTCCAAAACCAACTGGAAGGCCACAAGTTCCCCACACCTGTTGTATAGGATCAGGTTGTTAGAAGTTCCTTTTGGAACACCATCCAACATGCATTTCGTATTTAATGGAAGGTTTATATGAGAAGTCTGCATGGACTGGCATCCTGAAGTATTGAGGATGTCTTGGGAATGTAAAGCAACAGATATTCCATATTTATAAACTGATATATGCATAAATCATCTATGAACTGCTTAGATAAGCAACCAGGTACATGTGCTCTTTGTCATATACTTTTGCTGTACAATAACCTCCAAAATTAGAAGCCTGAACTTGCATTTTTATTCTACCTGAAGCAATTAATTTCAAATGCCAAAACATTAACATCCTGGGTGCCTAGTCTTAAGAATATGGTCTTATTCTCCACAAAGCTATTTTGACAGCCAGTCACCTAATCCAGATCTTGTTGGACAGATCAATTGAGATAATTTAAAGCCTACATGTTTTTTAAGCAGTAGAAAACAAAACACCAGATCAAACACTAGTGAAAGTTCCAAGCTTACCTCGACCAGCTCTGCCTACAGCAACATTATATGTTGGCTCGCCACCTTGGCTCTTTGTCCTGATGTCCATTGTACAGTCACCATCCACATAGAGGCTATCTCTGATCACAGAGCACTTCTTTGCACCCAGAGTTAGACCATTGGTGAAGAAACCCTCGCGGTCTTTTCCTACAATCATATCTATTTCTACAGGCTGTCAAAAAGAGAAGTCCATAGAGTTTTAGAGCAAGCTCTCATACCTGGATTCTGAAGAGTCAATGTACACACTGAATGTACTAATGTAATAGCAAAAAGAGAACATAACTCTAGCAGAAACAACTGTAGCTTCTAAAGTCTAACACTGTATGAAGTTAATGAAGTAGTTATGAGTACTACAAAGTAGGATGATACCCATGTAGTCTTCAAATATGTTTTTCATTAAGTATGCAATTAATGATGAGACCCTGATTTTAGATTGTGAATATACATCTATGGGAGAGAAGATTAAAAAAAAGTTATATTAGAGCTTCATGCTGTCTTCAGGACCACTCCCTGCAATGTGCCAAATAACTAAAGCACTATGGCAGAAGCAGAAGTACAAAGGGTCTATGTTCTACATGCAACACAGGCACAAAATGCAGAATAGCCTCCATTACTTATAGCTACATGGCTGTCAGTAAGTTTCAGGGATGCTATTAAGCCATATTTTTAAAATACAGTGTTCTCAAGGTTATTGTTTCTAACACTGTGCATTTCTGTTCTTTCCCACACAGATTACAAACTTTACATTACAGCTTCTCCAATGCTAATAAGGCCATTCAGGTGGAAAATGCACGTGCTTTGCAGAACCCTCAAAAACTGGGTATGGTAGCTCAATGTTAGACAAGCAGGGGGGAAATTGATTATTTTTTAAATTTACATGTTTATGCCACCCTTCATCCGATGATCGCAGAGGAATTTGCAATATAAATACCAAAAAAATGTGTAACATAGTAAGAAGAGCATGGTGGCTACATATTAGCCCCCTTTTCTCAGGAATAGTGCAAGGTGTGTGTACTCATGTAGCAAAATGGAAAAAGGCAGTCCAGCAAGAAAACATGCTCCCGCGGCACTGTATGATGGAATAGGCATCTTGTTCCAGTAGAACTGCAGAGTCATAGCAGGCCCCAGCCATTCCCAAAGCATAAGCCAAGATTCTACCCATAAACATCTTAGCAGCAAAGAGACTGGCTCAGCAGCTACCAAGGGCACCACTTCTTTTAACCCATTCCTATGCCTCCTACAGACAGGACAAAGCTAAGCCATGCTTTAATACTGCTGACAGAGCCCTCAGTATTATTCCCGATAAGGGGCACTGACAAGAGGGGCGAGGAGTGCTGTTTAGAATAAGGGAGCTCGCTTTTCATGACATTTGCCTGCATAGACAGGCAACCAGCCAAAATGGCATTTTGGAGTGGAAGGGGATAAAACCAGCCAGCCACCACCCCTGTTGTAATGCAAGATCACATTGCACACCTAATGCACGGGTAAATAAAGGGGGAAGCGCCAACAGAATTTATATAATTTCAATACACATTTCAACACTCTCACACCGATACCATGTCGGTGAGTTAAGCAGGCAAGCACACAACCTTCTCACGGAAATTTTCCCCCTTTCTTTTTATAAACTCTTATCTCGAATGATCAGAAAACTTTATGGCAAGAGAAAGATGAGAGATGGGAAAAACAGAGGAGATAGAAAGACTGCAGTGCAGAAACGGGGTGATTAATATCTCGGGAGAGAAGAGAAAAGGAGGGGTTAAAAAAAAATCAGCGGCAGTGCGCCATCTTGGAGGTGAAAAAACATGGAACCAGTGGCGAGGAATGGATTCACAAAAGCCTCCTACGCTGGATTCGCAAGTCTCTCCCCAGCAGTGCGGACCAGAGACGAGGGAATCCTACGCAAAGCCTCTCCAAGAATCATCGCCTCCCTTCCCCGCGCCCGGCCTTTTCCCTCCTCCTCCTCCTCCTCCTCCCGCCGCCGTATTGCCGGCTATTGCTCCAGCCCAATTGCCGTGGCAATTAAGGAGCCCCGCAGCCTGGCATACAAAATGGTCCCCCGAGAAGCCCGAGGCTATTCCCGTCCCAACCTGGCCCCGCATGCCTCGGAGGCTAGGGAGGGCGAGCTGCAAGGTGGCCCAGCAGCAGGGGATCTCAAGACGCCAGCCTGCCCCCTCCTCCCTCGCCCGCCCAGCCACCAAATAAAGGGCCCTTTTCTCCCACTGCCTCAAATCACTACTTGGGAGAGGAGCCTTGGATCCGAGGGGGAAAGGCGCAGCAATGCCCGGGGCCTAACTGGCGCGGGCTGCTGCTTTCTTCCCATTAAAGGCGCTTTTACGGCCATCGTAAGCTGCGGGTGGGCGGGAAGAAGAGGAGACACCGCAAGGAGGGAAACTCGCTGCCATTTACACCTTCACCCAGCTGGGCCTCTCCTGCTATTCCCTTTTCTCGCACCCCCCTGTGTTTCTTTTTTGGGGGGTGAGGGGGGGCTACGGCCGTGGCCCAAAGCTGGGAAGGGGGCGCGCACACATACACATAATGCAAGCCAGCAAAAGGGCAGAAAGCTTTTTGCACGAGGGCGCTCCCCGCCCCCAGATTTCTCGCCTAGCCTCGGCTCCCCCACCCCCCACCACTGGTCCAAGGTGGGGGGCCAAGAGATAAGTAATAATTATTGTTTTTAGCTGGGGAGAAGAGGGAGAGAGGCAAGAAACACAGAAAGCCCCCTTTCCCCACTCCCTAGTTGCGGGAGAGAAAAGGAGAGTCGCCTCCGCCGCACGCGGCGCTCCTTTTTCTTCCCTCGCCTGCGCGCGCGCTATGCATGGGAAAAAAGAAAAAAGGCTGCACTTTGCAATCCGCCCCTCGTGGGATTAGGTGCAACTCCGTGGGGCTCACCCGCCGCCTCCCCCAAAGCCCAAGCCTAGCCGACACCCCCCGCCCGCCCTCGCTTCTCCTCCAAGGGCCGAAATATGCCCGCCCGGGTTTGGTGTTTTTAAAAGGGGAGGGTTACAAATCATGGGTTAGCCTTCCATCCATCCCTCTTTCTCTTCCCCCACCCCCCGCCACTTGCTTCTCTCCGTGACCGGGAACCCCCTCCCCCCCCCGCTACCTACCTACCTACCTCCCCACCCCCGGCCGCCCTTACCGTAATGCTCTGAAAGATGCCCCCGGCCGTCGCTGCCCAGACGTACTTGGCGTCACAGTAGCCGACAATGGCGGCCTCCTGGCAGCAGCCATCGCACATCAGGTTATCCACGTAGCTCTGCCAGCCTGCCATCTTCGGCTCGCGCCTGGCGGATGGGGGGTTGGCGGGGAAGGAGGGAAGAAGGAAGGAAAGGAAAGGGAGGGGGGAAGAGAGAGAGAGAGAGAGAGAGAGGAAGCCGGGACTCGAGGCGGGCGGGCGGGAGGGAAAGGCGGCGAGGACGAGAGGAAGCGGGGGAAAGAGACACACGGAGGGAGAGAGAGAGAGAGAAAAGGCAGAGAGGGAGAGCAGCCCCGCAGCGGACGAGACTCTCTGACGGACGGGAAGGCGGCGGCGGCGGCGGCGGTTGAGGAGAAGGCAGGCGGGGGAGGGGACCGAGGGGGTGGGTCCACCTGAGGCGCTTGCGGCGGCAACCACTGCCGCGATGGCCGCCCGCCCGCTTTTCTCCCTTTATTATTATTATTATTATTATCGTTATTATTATTAAATGGCAGCTTCCCCCACAGGGAGGCGAGGAAGAGGAAGGAGGCGGCCACTGGGCAGCGCCCAACCGACCCGCAGCGACGAACGGCGCGTGTGGAGGCGTCGAGAGGGAGGAGGAGGAGGGGGAAGGGCAAGCCAAAGAGTGCGGGGGGCCGCTGCTGCCGCCGCCGCCTCCACCGCTCGCTCAATGCCGGGGACGCTTCTCTTCGCGGCAGGATCCCTCCGCTGCCGCCGCCGCCTATTGGCATTGTGGGTCCTCCCGGCGGAGGGATACGCTGCGCTGCCGCGTGCTGAGGCCCAAGCACGAGGGGGAGGAGGGGGCCGCTCTGCTGCTGCTGCTGCTGCTGTTCTCCTCCTTCGCGGGGGCTGCTGGACACCAGCTGGCGCCTTCTTCTTCTTCGCCGTGGCTGCTCTGGTGGGCTCAGGCGGGGCGAGGCGTCGTGGCAGCTGCAGAGCAAGGGTATGTGCGGGGGCCCCGCGGGGGGGGGTGGGCAGGAGGGAGGGGAAGAGAGGTGAGAAATGCTAGGCGCCCCCCTCCTACTTTTGCGGTCTGCTGAAGCTTCGTTAAGTTTTTTTTTTTCTTTAAAAAGATGAGGCAAGTCAAAAGTCAACGCTTTGCAGCTGTTCCCTGCGTGGCGATGCAGTGGCGGAGGCGAGTGAAGCTTCACCTGTTGGCTTTTCCGCCTGCAGTGTAGGTGTTGGGGTAGAGGAGAGGTGCGGGAAGCGGGCAAGACGTGTGAATCGTTATTTCTGGTGGTTCACATGCGACTGGTACCCAGGCTGAGATGCTGCACGTGTTTTCTTGGGAGTTCTTTCAAGTTTAGTGACACAGTGCAGTCCTAACCACGGTCTACTGGGAAGTAGGTTTTGTGGAGTTAATGGGGCTTACTCCCAGATATGTGGGTTACAGATAGGTAGCCGTGTTGGTCTGCCATAGTCAAAACAAAATAAAAAAATTCCTTCCAGTAGCACCTTAAAGACCAACTAAGTTAGTTCTAGGTATGAGCTTGTTCTAGGTATGAGCTTCTTCTCTGAAGAAGTGTGCATGCACACGAAAGCTCATACCTAGAACTAACTTAGTTGGTCTTTAAGCTGCTACTGGAAGGAATTTTTTTATTTTGTCCAGATATGTGGGGTTAGGGTTGAAGCCCTGCTAAGGATCCTGCTGCCTAGAGTCCTGCAGAAAGAAGGTGTTTCTTCCTGGCCTTGCTACACGCTTATGTGTGGAACAAGAATTACACCCCCCCCCCTTTTGCTAAATTAGTTGCCCTGCAGGCTGATGCCCTAGCTTTAACTGGTTTAAGTGAAGAGTTGAACTTCAGGTCAGGATCCCAGTCCTTCACTGCAAATCCCAAACATGTCTACTTAGTTCAGTTAATTTCAATAAAATTCCTTCCAAGCAAGAGCATCTAGGGTTTGCTGCCTTGGGCACTGAATCTAGTTTCATCTCTGAGAGATTTCAAGGAGATGGCTGCAAGAGTAAGTAGTTTGTAAATTGGAGCCTCTGTCATATTCTTGGCTGGGATCACCAGATGGTTATCTGACCATACTGTAATAAAAGAGAAAAGGTTGCAGGCTTAATAAGTTTTGAGTGTTTGCTTACTTCCCTTCAGCACCTCTTAGATGGGAGGAGAGCAGAGGCTTGGCACATGTAATTTTATCACTTCTGCTGCAGGTTAAACTTTTCGGTCTGTATAAGAACCAGCCCAGAATTCTGGATGTTTGTAAGACTTATATTTATGCAGATTTTGTTATGTGCCTGCATTTGAAAAGAAGCATCCATTGAATTCCCTGAGAGTAAATTATAACTTTCTTTTCCCGCTTTTCCTCACTGAAACTTTCTTTTCCTCACTGAAAAACGTGGGTGTGGGTGTGTCACTTTTTGTTGCACTTGGACTCAATTTTTCTTCAGAGCAGTCCCACAAGTGACTACTCTCAGGAAATCCCAGAGAATACCATAGCCCTCAATGAAACTTGAGCAGGCTGCTTTATAGACTACAGTGGAACCTTGGGTTGCAAACATGATCCATGCAGGAGGCACGTTCGCAACTTGCAGCGCCACATCTGCGCATGCGCAGGTTGCAATTCGGTGCTTTTACACACGCACAAAGCACGATTTAGCACTTCTGTGCATGTGCAAGCACCGAAACCCGGAAGTAACCCGTTTCATCTACTTCCAGGTTCAGCACAGTGCGCAACCCAAAAATGCCTGAAGCATCTGTAACCTGAGGTACCACTGTAATTGGATTGCTCTTTTAACGCTGTGGTACTTGTTTGGCAGTCAGGCCCATTGGAATTAACAGGAGTTTTTTCAAGCCTCAGCTCTTTATCGAAATGATGTGTGTTGTGGAATCCATATACTATTTAAACCAGCATTGTGACATGCAGAGGTTCCATTTGACATGTTGGTTACTGGTCCCCAAACCTCCACAGGCTGCAACTTCGAGAATTGCCAAGAAGGGAGAACCTTCCTTGTTAAATCTTTTCCCATCACAGTGCTGAAGTGACAGCAGAAACCAACCTGGTTTTTCAGTGCAATCATACACATCTCTGCACAGAAATGAGTTCTATTCAGTGGCAGTTCACATGCCCTTGAATATGTGAATAATAAGGTGAGGCACCCTTTGAATATGTGCAGAGATATTTCATTCATCGCTGAGTAACTGCAGCCAGCCCCCATACACACACACATTCCTGGAAGTAAGGTTAAGATTATTGGGTGTGTTTTCCAGCTAACCTGGAATATTGTTGCCTCATTTTTAAAAGGTATGGACTATCTCTAGATTGATCTTACTATTAGGCAATGTGAGGTAATTCACCCCAGGCAGCACCCATGAAAGGGTATCCTTTCATTCATTCATTTATTTTTGCCACCATGTGAGGCCTCTCACTTGGTTGTTTTGCTTGAAGCATCAAAATGTCTTAAACTGCCTCCTCAGCATCTCACAAATCTGTTTCAAGTATTGTGCAATTAGTGCATTTACATGTAGTAAGCCACCTGCTTGTAAATGAGCGTCTTCGGTGTGTTCTATGTAATTTCTCATCATAACAGCAGAATTTTAAAGCTGAGTTTTGTTATTTGTTTTTTTTTTTAAAAAAATCCTTGCCTTCCAAACCAATAGGCAAGAAAGTGGGAGAAAACGCAAAAGAGACAGCAACCCCGAGAACATGTTGCATCCGAAAATGGCCATCAGGCTACCCTGTTCCCATCCATATAAGTGTTTAGTAGATCACATTAAAACTGAGCAACTTGCCCTGCTTCAGATCTACTGTTTGCAGTATGGTGCATGTGCACAGGTGTGCCCAGATGATAACAATAAAGGGCAGCCTCAAACTGCCCCTGACCTATGGTGTTGTTGTTTAGTCATTTAGTCGCGTCCGACTCTTCGTGACCCCATGGGCCAGAGCACGCCAGGCACGCCTGTCTTCCACTGCCTCCCGCAGTTTGGTCAAACTCATGCTGGTAGCTTCGAGAACACTATCCAACCATCTTGTCCTCTGTCGTCCCTTTCTCCTTGTGCCCCCCATCTTTCCCAACATCAGGATCTTTTCCAGGGAGTCTTCTCATGAGGTGGTCAGAGTATTGGAGCTTCAGCTTCACGATCTGTCCTTCCAGTGAGCACTCAGGGCTGATTTCCTTAGGGATAAATATGTCCCAACTGAGATTTAACCATTTGATAACTGCTATCTCATATATTACTGGAAGGACAGATCATAAAGCTGAGGCTCCAATACTTTGGTCACCTCATGAGAAGAGAAGACTCCCTGGAAAAGAACCTGATGTTGGGAAAGATGGGGGGCACAAGGAGAAGGGGACGACAGAGGACAAGATGGTTGGACAGTGTTCTCGAAGTTACAAACATGAGTCCGACCAAACTGTGGGAGGCAGTGGAAGACAGGAGTGCCTGGCATGCTCTGGTCCATGGGGTCACGAAGAGTTGGACACGACTAAACGACTAAACAACAACAACATCACGTATTGTTAGTTTATGGATTAATGTGCAGCTCCAACAAAGGTACGTGGCACATGAAGAGAACCATTTACATAGATGACACTTCACTTGCTGTTTTCACTAGTCCTAGAAACTATCCCTACCAAAGAGACATCTTCCTGTCCTGTTTAAAAAATGCCTAAGCTCTACAATCCTGCAGCAAAACAGGAAGTGATGCTTAAGCCACCTATGTAGTTTTCTCTCAGACACACCAGTGTGGCTCTTTTGCCAATCAGTACTCTCACAGCAAGCCCTTTGGAAGTCAGTCTGCAAGTGTGGCTTGCATTCAAGTCATACCTGCAAGTAGACATTTTCCCTCCATAGACTGCCAGGCTGCTGGCAAAGGAAGAATGCCTGTTTGCAGGCATGGCTTAAATCCAGGCAAGCCCCTTTGAAGGCATGCCCAGTGCAGTTGATCAGATTGGGGCTCGCTGTCACCGCCAGTCAGCTGATCAGGGCTGCCAGTGAGCCCCACTTGCAAAGGAGCAATTAGGAGCTGACTTGGAGCTCCCAACTCCTTATTTGGAGCCATGTTTTTACCTGCCCTACACATAAGTCAGGTGTGGGGCAAGTAGGCATGGTTTGGGGGGGTGGGAATGTCCTTCTGGGCCCAGGGTTTCCCACCCCTTCATTAAACTTAGATGCCTATGATCCGACACAACAAACACTTGGGCATTCACAACCCTTTTGTTTTCACCCTCACTGCCAAACAAGTTGATGTGGCTGTTCAGCAGCTCTCTCACATTCAAACAGGGAAATGCAGAGGATGGAGTAGGTGAAGGCAGACTGCTACTAGTGCCAAAGTCAAACGCTCCAGTGCGTTACCCCCAGATGAGTCCCAAAAGCTCATCAGGGCATGCACATAAGCAGCGCCAAGGGGCATTATGGGAAATTAGATATCCTTGAACCCTTAATGCACCCTCATTCAGCCCTCCTGCCATGTGCCATGCAAGTCGCTCATGTTCCAGAGGATGCGTAACCTACAGGGCTCCAGATTTTGACGTGGGATGGGTGTGTGGGCCTCCCATTCCTTGCATCACCTCTTTTTGCACAGGCGCTCGCAGTGCTGGGAGGGGGAGAGAGAGAAGATGGAGGGAAAGAAGGCTTCTGGTCCCTAGTGTCTCTTGATTGGGCTGGGAAAGACTTATGTATGAACCTTTTGAGAGTGGCTGATCTAGGTCAGGCTTCCTCAACCTTGGCCCTCCAGATGTTTTGAGAGTATAATTCCCATTATCCCTGACCACTGGTCCTGCTAGCTAGGGATCATGGGAGTTGTAGGCCAAAAACATCTGGAGGGCCAAGGTTGAGGAAGCCTGATCTAGGTGCACATACTATCTGACTTGGGATAAATCAGTCTCTATTGAGACCTGTGGGCTCTGGGTCCCATATCCATAATCGACTGGATTGAATGATAGTCATTTATAGCTTGCCTTTTTCACCAGGACAAAAAAACCCCTCAAAGCTAGGAACAAATGGTCACAACAAGCCAGCTGGAAGGGGTCTCACTCATCCTCTTGTCTCCTGAAGTGTAGCTGGCATGACAGTAATATATCTGTCTGCCTCCCCACCACCACCACCCTGATAGAGGGTGACAGACAGAGGCACAGTGTTCCCTGAAGCAGAATTGACAAGAGGTCCTATCCCACCTACAAGCAGAACCAGAGACCCAGAATTTCATGCACAGACCTGTGGAGTCCATGAGGATATTTATAATCCTGAACAAGGAGTCACCTAAAATGGAACGGGTGAGAGTGAAGACAACCACACACAGAGAGCAAAACCAAGTAAAGCATTATTCATTAAAAATGTGATGTGAGCTTATCCTGCAGAAAAATGGAAGGAGTAGGGGAAGAGGCTATATCGGTGCCAGTGCCTCAGGCTTTCTTTCTAATGTTGACACAGTTATTTGAGCTGTACTTTTGGAAACATGTTTCAAGAGTAGATTAACATAATTTTAAACCATGGCCGTGCCAAAGATACATTTATAGTAGCTGTGTTGTAATTTAGGGTACATTTAAAAACAACAACAACTTGGAATTGTGGTGTTTTAATTCCTGACCATGTATTAAAGTCTTTGTAAAAAAAACTTTCCACAGTGCCTTTAAATAAAAGCATGCTTTTGCAAATGTGCTGTTCAAGTAACCTAATTCAGGGAGAATGAAAGCCAGGCCTGGAAGACAATGCACAGAAGTGTTTGCCTACAGTGAGAGAGAGAGAAGGATAATGGAGCACTTTCCCCAAAGTAGCTTTTGTGATGGTGCCAAAACTCTGTGTTCAGTGCAATGAGCTATGTTCAAAATGTCATTGATGCTCAAAAGCAAACTTGAATCCGGGCAAGATACATTTCTGCAAACTTGAATTTTACACATGTGTTCTAACTCTGGAAGGGCACTCTGTGGGTTTTTCAAACAGATCTTTTTTTCCTTCTTTCTTTCTTTAAAATGTATTTCGTTTGAAAGAACCATAGATTCCAACAACTGATACAGAGACTCTTAACACAAAGGAATGCAGGAAATTCCACACTCTTTAGAGTTGTTTTGGTTACTGCTTTTGATTTAATGATATGGTGCCTTTAAGCCAGGGTTAGGGAAACTATTTTAGATAAGGAAACCTCGTTGCCAATTTTAAATTGCCCAGCAAGGCTAACAGAAAATAACAACCATGCAAATCTGTGCTCAGTTTCGACGGTTTCATGTTTTCTTCTTTGCACACATGGATTCACATGCAAGAATGATGACTTGTGCATCTCAGTGCTTCCTTATATGCACGCTCTGTCCCACCCAAACACACACAAAGTAATGGTCAAAAAAAGAAGCTTCTATTCCTTTGCTCTGGATAGCCAAGAACAGGAGCCTGTCCTGTGCTTGTTTATTTCCAGCAGCAGTTTTCTCTCTGGAGAGCTTTGTTTCAAAATGCCCTTGAGGCTTAAAGCCAGTTCATACATTTCCCAGTTGTGGAGCTTCTAGAAACACAAGCAATCTGCACTTCTGATTCCCTTCTTTCAATGCAACACTCGTAACCCTTACAGGTCTCTGCCAGATCATATCCAAAAGACCCTATGCATCCCCAGTGGGGGTCAGCAGTATGAATGGCAGGGCTGCTCCCCCGCCTCAGGCAAGACGAGCTCCTTGCCTCCAGCAGCAAGATCCACTGGTGTAGCAGATCTGGCTGCCAAGGAACTGATAACCCATTGTAGATCTTCATTCACCCCTTTTTCCCTGGTGGGGGAAGGGTGCTATTTTGTGGTTTGCCTCAGGTACCAAAATGTCTTGGGCCAGCCCTGGTAAGTGGGATGTGCCTCTACAGGCCCTGGAACTAAGGAATATGTGAACTGGCCGCTGACTAAAAAAATAGTGGCGCTGAGTGGAATTCGTTCCAGCAGCAGGGCCAACCTTGAAGTTTCAGGGGTCTCTTGGCAACACTTGGTTCTCTTTGCAGTCATTCTGCCAAATGTGGAGGTCAAATCAAGCACAGCAGTTCAGATGGTTGTCTCTTCCCACCCTGCTCCTTTTCATTTAGCTGGCGCAGAACTCGTTGGGTTGCTTTGAACCTGAGCTTGGAGCCGAGCCCCCCAGAACAAAACCTAGTAACCAGTTCAAAATAAGTGCTTCACCAATAGTCCGAAGGATCCTTTTGAGGGGGGTGAATAGGGCCTTTCTCTTCTCTAACGTTAGGCAGGCAGGCCAAACTGGAGGAGGAGGAGGAAAAATAAGAGTTTGGGGATTGTTCTCCTGTATCTTGCATATGCTTTGACCTGGTGTATGAGGGCAAACAGTAAGGCTGTGTACACACCATATTTATTTCTTTTGACTAATAATAGGGAAAGAGGCGGGGGGGGGGAGCCACACTCTACATTTAAAACACGTCCCTTCTCTAAAAAAGAATCCTGGGAGCTGTAGTTTAAGGGTGCTGGGAACTGTAGTTCTGTGAGGTAAATACAGGATCATGAGAAAGCATTCAGAGAAGTGGGTCCTTTTTTCTGTGTAAGCATTCCAATCCCATAAGCCCTCACATAACAGTGTTATGCGTCCAACAATGTATAGTTTTTAAAGCTTCTGTCTTGTCTCCAGATGTGCTAGGTTAAGCTCCCCCCCCCCCCCGTTTTAATTGCTTTTCTGTATGTTTCTGAGAATAGGTAGGGTGATTTGAACTATAGTAGCATTACAGAAGCCAACAAATAAAAGATGCCCGAAGTAAGCTAAAAATAACATATACAGTGGTGCCTCGCAAGACGAAAAGAATCCGTTCCGCGATTCTCTTCGTCTAGCGGTTTTTTCGTCTTGCGAAGCAAGCCCATTGACGGATTAGCGCTATTAGCGGCTTAGCGGCTTATCGGATCAGCTGATAAGCGGCTTAGCAGCTTAGAAAAGGGGGGGAGGGGGGAAAAACCGCAGGAACTCGCAAGACATTTTCGTCTTGCGAAGCAAGCCCATAGGGAAATTCGTTTTGCGAAGCCCCTCCAAAACGGAAATCCCTTTCGTCTAGCGGGTTTTCCGTCTTGCGAGGCATTCGTCTTGTGGGGCACCACTGTATATTTTTCTGGGATGGAAGTCAATGTAAAAAGTATGTTTGGAGAGTGAACTTCATAAAGATCTGGTATGTATGCATGTGTTTAGGGAAGAAAGCAACCATTTTCCTGCATTAAATATCCCTGTAGTCATGTTATAAGAGTCACACTGCAATTATATAGTGTGTGTGTGTGTGTGTGTGTGAGAGAGAGAGAGAGAGAGAGAGAGAGAAGAAGAAGAAGAAGAAGAAGAAGAAGAAGAGGAGGAGGAGGAGGAGGAGTTTGGATTTGATATCCTGCTTTTCACTCCCTTTAAGGAGTCTCAAAGCAGCTAACATTCTCCTTTCCCTTCCTCCCCCACAACAAACACTCTGTGAGGTGAGTGGGGCTGAGAGACTTCAAAGAAGTATGACTAGCCCAAGGTCACCCAGCAGCTGCATGTGGAGGAGCGGAGATGTGAACCAGATTACGAGACTACCGCTCTTAACCAGTATACCACACTGTAGTGTAGAGAAAGGGGGGGGGGGAGAAAGCAAACGAACTAACTGGTGCCAAACAATTGCACAGGACAGAATCACAGAGTTTAGAAATGCTGATGAACCTGAGCCAGAATTGAATCAAGTTTTAAAAATAGTTTGTTTGTTTTTTTTATAATATTTATTATTATTTTTTTATTACAACACAAACAAACAAAAAT
Source organism: Podarcis erhardii (assembly GCF_964252035.2). NCBI lineage: Eukaryota > Metazoa > Chordata > Lepidosauria > Squamata > Lacertidae > Podarcis > Podarcis erhardii. The sequence goes on from NC_138509.1 coordinate 76,939,267, forward strand.
ATCACATTTTATAACATATTTTCTTATCCTCTTTGGACTTCCTCACATCCCCCGCTCCTACGTTCCAAAATATAAAAAATTAATCCAGCAATTTATCACCTTATCCCCACCTTACAATCTAAATTTCCAATATTATATCTTGAATTTTAGATATATTCATTTCACTTTTTAAAACGTTTACTTTAGCCTAATCATTATCTAAAAATTGATTTTTTCCTAAATTTAACTTGTCTTCATAATTCACTTTATCTAACTCAATGGTGCCAAATTGTTTGTGATCAAGCATCCTCCTTAACATTCATACAATTTACAATATTTTTGCATATAGTCCTTAAATTTCTTCCAATCTTCTTCCACCGTCTCCTCTCCCAGGTCTCGGATTCTGCCAGTCATCTCGGCCAGTTCCATATAGTCTATCAGTTGCATCTGCCATTCTTCCAGTGTGGGTAGATCTTGGGTTTTCCAATGCTTAGCAACGAGTATCCTTGCTGCTGTTGTTGCATACATGAAAAATGTTCGATCCTTCTTTAACACCCCTTGGCCAACAATACCCAAAAGGAAGGCCTCTGGTTTCTTAAGGAAGGTATACTTAAATACCTTTTTCAGTTCATTATATATCATTTCCCAGAAAGCCTTAAAAATAGTTCGACTCCCTGCTTTTTACCACTGTAACTCTCCCCCTTAAGTCAAGCCTCCCAGATCACTTTGAAACCCCACCCTTGAGGAACTTGGCCCATGGAGATAGGTTAGAAACTGACAGATGACATGGTGATACCAAATTAATGGGAATAGTTAAATTTCCAAGGAGCCAGAAGACATTTGGAAGAGCTGATTTGGCCCGTTGTCTTGAGGTTTCTCACCCCTGCCTTTAAGCCAACATACTTTCAATTTTTCCCTCATTATTTCCTGTGTGAGTTGTGGTGATGCTTTTAAATACTTCTTTCTAAACCACATTGTGTTTCCTGTTTCCTATCTATTCTTTACCACAAGTGGTTTATAGAAATACGTTGGTTGAAACAGCTTCAAGTGACTGTAGTTGTTTATGCTTAACTTGAGAAGATTTTGCTTTGTTGTGGTTGTAAGCCCATGTAAGAATTAAGACTGACAGTATTTTAAGGCTCTTCAGGATGTCTCCTCACATCTAATTTCATAATTAAGGGTTATTACGCTAGGACTGGAAGCAAAACCTGGGGGAAGAAATCATCTAACTTGCACCAAACCTAATACAAAAATATTAAATTGGAATGTTTAAGAAGCTTTGCTTCAGATACTACATTAGAGTGAGTGATATCAAGAGTTAGTCATAGTCGGAATAGGTCTCCTCTGTGCATGATTTAGTTGGATATCACCCAACATGTTTTTAATCTTTTATCTCAGAAAACAGATGCACACACTTACCAAGTTTTATTTCTCAAAACCCAAGGAGATTTTCCTTTATAGCGGCTATAAATGCAATGGCAAACCATAGTTTGTTTTATGAGCATGAGTAGCCTTGATCTCATGCACCTTTTCCTGCACGTGAACAGAATAGGTTAGAAGTTCCCATTCCTGGCTTTGTGGCAAACCATGGTTTCTCCTTTTGTTTGAACAAGAAGTGATGGTTTGGCACAAACCAGCTTCTAGACTTATTCTTACATGCACGGGAGAAGGAGAGGAAAGAATGTATGAACTCGAGGCTGCTCATGCTCATAATGGCGAATGGTTTGTTTTGTTACATTTAAATCTGGCCAGTATGTTGTCAAAGCTTTCCTGACTCCCTTAAAAGTATGTGAAGGCATCAAAGTAGGGTTCAAACTTGAAGCATAGAATTGGGTCCTGAATGTTCATGCTATTCTTCATGCTATATCATTAAAAAAGGTAAAGGTAAAGGTACCCCTGACCATTAGGTCCAGTCGTGGCCGACTCTGGAGTTGTGGCGCTCATCTGGCTTTATTGGCCGAGGGAGCCGGCGTACAGCTTCCGGGTCATGTTGCCAGCATGACTAAGCTGCTTCTGGCGAACTAGAGCAGCACACAGAAACGCCGTTTACCTTCCTGCTGGAGCGGTACCTATTTATCTACTTGCACTTTGGGATGTGCTTTCGAACTGCTAGGTTGGCAGGAGCAGGGACCGAGCAACTGGAGCTCACCCCGTCGCGGGGATTCGAACAGCTGACCTTCTGATTGGCAAGTCCTAGGCTCTGTGGTTTAACCTACAGCGCCACCCGTGTCCCTTGGTATATTATTACAATATAATTATTGTGCCCCTGATCACTTCTTCTTTAAATCAGGCATAGATGGGATTTGGGTTGATGTTCAGACATGGAAAACAGAATTGTGCCCTGATCTTGTGTACCAAATTCCATCTAGATATACAGTACAGTGGTACCTCGGGTTAAGTACTTAATTCGTTCCGGAGGTCTGTACTTAACCTGAAACTGTTCTTATCCTGAAGCACTACTTTAGCTAATGGAGCCTCCCGCTGTTGCTGCACCTCTGGAGCACGATTTCTGTTCTCATTCTGAAGCAAAGTTCTTAACCTGAAGCACTGTTTCTGGGTTAGTGGAGTCTGTAACCTGAAGCGTATGTAACCTGAAGCGTATGTAACCCGAGATACCACTGTATTGGAGTTCAAGCAAAAGACTGTAACAAAGAAGCACACTAATAAAAGCAAGTTAAACCAAACGACTCATTTCTCTTGAAGTGTTCAATGGTGGCTGGTGGGTACCTATGCTGAAAGTGTACTTTTTGCTCTCTCGCCCTGCTGAGAATGCATATTCAGGCATGTCACTGATCCAAATAGACCCTTGTTCCTTGTATGCATCATCTTAACAAGAAATGATTCCTTTAATTGAAACCCACCCACCCACCCACCTTCTACTAGGGGTAGTGTAGAGCACCCATTTGCAGTCTCTCTCTCTCTCGACCAAATTGTAAGGTTTTGAAAATGCGATAGATGCCAAAGCATTTTGCTTATTAAAAGGTCTACATAAAACATTATTCTTTAATTCCAGCTGTAGGGAAAGTTAAGGCTAACATTACCCTGGCTTACAAAAAGCATTTAAATCACACACTGTGTTACGTTCCCCACCCTGTATTCTGAAGTGATGACATTGCAGGTCATCTAACTTGTGATGTCGATGAGTAAGACGCAGCTCACCTTTTGATATGAGCAATTGTCCATAGTAAGTACATATGGAGGTAATAAGAATTCAGAACATTATTACTATGATTGTCGTTGAGCAAAGTACATTAGCTAATAATATGAACCGTCGTTTGGCAGCATGCACACACTGCAGAGCGCTTCATAGGCACTAACTAAAACACCCCTTTTAATTAGGGAAATAGGTTGTAGCTGGTGGTGGCACTAAATACCTTCTGCTGGAAAAGAGGAGAAACTGGCACACAAATTTATCCATTCAGATATTTGATACGTTGTTATTTTAAATGGGAGGCATCGGAGCAGGATTGTGTGCCTTCCAAGTGGAGTTGTTTCGTTAGGGTCAAATTCTGTTGTCTGTTTCTCTCCCAGAAACCTTGCTGATGTCAACAGAACGGCAGAAGTATTGAAAATAAAGCGGAGACTGTGTCAACATTCATTTCGCAATACATTGTTGAACAATGCCATCGCTAGAGGAAATCTCCCGTTTCTTTGAACCATGTTGCTGAGCAATATTTTTTGTAGGAATCATGATAATTCAGAACACACTGTTAACAGTGACCGGTCGTATGTCTCTACTCTCCTTCTGCCTTAGCCTAGACACCTACTCATGGCCTATTGGCTCTTGCTAGAAAGCAACATTCTTAGGGTTTCTTTCTTTCTTTCTTTCTTTCTTTCTTTCTTTCTTTCTTTCAACAGGTTTTAAGACCTCACAGAAAAAACATATAGGTAGTAGGCCTGAAAGTAAAAAAAAGTTATAAAATCACTTTCACATTTACCATTTTCAAATCTCATTATTTTGAGGAGCCCATCAACAAAACTGAAAATAATAATAATAATAATAATAATAATAATAATAATAATAATTTATTTGTACCCCACCCATCTGGGTGGCTTCCAACAAAGATTAAAAATACATTAAAATGTCACACATTAAAAACTTCCCTGAACAAGGAACAAGAGAAGCATGTTGGCCCCAAGATATGATTCTTGATTTTGATGGTAGAGATGTCTCAGGTTCAAATCCCCAAATAATAATCCTGTGAAAGAGGGCAAAGAGAGCCATTCTCTTGAGGGCTGGTGTGATGTTGCATGGGCAAACATGGATTCTAATCCTTACTCACCATGAGGCATGCTGGTGATCTTGCGCCAGTCACGATCTCTCTCCCTGACCTACCTCACAGGGTTATTGTATAACGATAAAGCGTAGGACCCATTCTAGAGAGTGAAGAGGCTGGCCATCTATCCCAGCAGCAGTGCTTCTCACATATGGAGTACCTAGGAAGTCGGTAGCATGAGAAAATTCCCAATTTGCATACAAAAAGTCAGTTTGCAACTCCAGGTTAGGCTGGGAAAGACCCCTGTTTAGAAACCTAGAAAGCCTCTCCAGATCAATGTAGGTGGTACTGAACTTGAAGGAGCAATAATGTAGCTTGGTGCAAGACAGCTTCCTATATTCCAGTCTCTTATCTTAAAGATACCTGCTCTGGGTTCCTTTAAGGAGCTTCCAAAATTCTAGAGCAAGGATGTTTTTTTAAAAAAAGATGTCTTCCCACATGGCTGCTCTTATCTCCTTAGTAGAAGATATAAGGTAAAGGTAAAGGTACCCCTGACCGTTAGGTCCATTCGTGGCCCACTCTGGGGTTGCGGCGCTCATCTCGCTTTATTGGCCGAGGGAGCCGGCATACACCTTCCGGGTCCCGTGGCCAGCATGACTAAGCCGCTTCTGGAGAACCAGAGCAGCACACGGAAACACTGTTTACCTTCCCGCCGGAGCGGTACCTATTTATCTACTTGCACTTTGATGTGCTTTCGAACTGCTAGGTTGGCAGGAGCAGGGACCGAACAATGGGAGCTCACCCCGTCGTGGGCATTTGAACCGCCGACCTTCCAATCGGCAAGCCCTAGGCTCTGTGGTTTAACTCACAGCGCCACCCGCGTCCCAGTAGAAGATATAATCTTTATTAAAGTGTACCAAGTTTCAGTAGATGGGGAACCATGTAGAACAGAAAGGGAGAACCTGTGGCCTTCGAGGTGCTGTTGGACTCCTATCTGCTCCAGCCAGCATAGCCCATGGTCAGGCACGATGGGAGTTTGAAGCGCAACTTCTGGAGATCACCAGTTTCCTCTTCCCTGATGCAGAGGAAGGGAGGGAGGTTATTTATGAAGTGGCACCAAAATATTTCCTTAACAGGAAGGTCCTAGTGTTAACCAGCCCAGAGTTGTATAAAATGCTTTGCATTTGCCTGAGCTTTCAAACCAAGGACAAATGGCACACACATCTTGCTTCTGTTTAAGCAGTTGGGAGGGTTTTGCCAACAAACAGCATAGGTGTGAAATTCACTTCACTTCAGGTGGTACATTTGCCTGGTTCATCATGGCACCTCGCTGGGTTTTTTCTCCCTCAGCCCTCCATGCTCATGAGAGGCATTTTCTGTATACCTCCGGTGAATGGAAGGCGCTGTGAGTGCGTTCTTGGATATGTAATTAAGCTTTATTGAACAAAGATAATGTCAAATTCCAATCGGAATTTCTGCTTGCAGTTCAGAGTTAAAGGTCTGAGGCAGCTCTGCAGATCATTATGCTTATCTCCCATGGCTAATGCAGTTCTGCTCAGCCTCACTGAAACCAGCAATCCATCTCTAATCAGTCAGTCAACATTCCCAACACGCGTTCAGCATAAAGAACAACAATAACAATACATTTTTATGGCTGCTTGGGTGTTGAGTGCTGCTCAATCACTGTCCCCCTCTTATGCAGAAGGGATGGAAAGTGCTAGTAAAGTGAGCAGAGGTATATTGTTGCATATAATTTCAAGTGACAAAAGCTAGCCCAGCTGTAGGCATGGTTCAAATTGCTGGAGTATTGAAAGCTTAGCCTGCTGCTGATGCCCTGTTTCCTTCTTGCTGTTTTCCCATTTGATTAAAACCTACCCTGCAAGAAAAGGACTGTACTTGGGAGAAAACCACAAGGTATATTCTCCAGTGCTCAGAATAAAATGAAGCTTAATAATAAGGAGCACATGTTGCACCCACACAATCTTCTCCAAAGTGAGTGCCTGAGCCAGCAATTTGTTGAGTGCTCAAGGTCCTCTTGTGCAAATTCTCCTCCCCAAGCTGATATTAAGGCTGGTCCTGTACATGTTTACTTGGGCTGGGGGGAGAGGAATCTTTCTAAACTCAATGAGGAATATTCCTAGGTACAGTTGCAGTCCCTTGCATGCTTACCTGGGATGTAGGTATGTATGTATGTATTATTGCACCTGTATCCCATCTTCAAGGAGCTCAAGGAGAGTCTCACGCTCTTCCGACTAATGTTTTGGCTAGATCCATTCTCAACAAACCTGAATTCTCAAATTCCCTTTAAATAATAATTACTATTATTCTGGAAGAAGTTATCAGCAATGAGGTTGAGTAAGAGCTAAATGAAAGTGGTTTGGGGAATACAGTGGTACCTTGGTTTGCGAACTTAATCCGTTCCGGAAGTCCGTTCTTAAACCAAAGCATTCTTAAACCAAGGTGCGCTTTCCCATAGCAGCGGGGGACTCAATTTACAAATGGAACACACTCAACAGGAAGCGGAACATGTTCTGCTTCCAAGGCAAAGTTCACAAACCAGAACACCTACTTCCGGGTTTGCAGCGTTCTTAATCCAAGTTATTCATAAACTAAGCTGTTCTTAAACCACGGTACCACTGTACTCTGCCACTGGCAAAACAGTCTTACCACATATACCACGCAGATAATGAAAAAGAAAAAAAAAACAACTTTCCTCCTCCTCAGCTAAGCTATTCTGCCATAACCAGTTCACCTGGAAATTCCATCTCTTCTTAATGATCCACCTTCCTGTATCTTGAAAAATCTAGGCTTCATTTGCAGAAATGTCAGCAATGGTCCTTCTGCAAGGATGGTTCTAACTCTTGAGAGTGTGTATTGCTACTTGGTATAGCAACCAGGGTTCAAATTCTACTCAGTCATGAAGCCCACCGTGGGCCAGTCACTTAGCCTGATCAGGGTTGTTATGAGGATAAAATGGTGAAAAAAGCTTATACATCTCCTCGAGCCCTTTAGAAGATAGATGGGGTATAAATTTAATTTTTTTAAAAAATAATCACTAGGGGAAAGGGGATGTGGTTCAGTATTAGAAATCATGCTTTTGCATGCAAAAGATACTGTACTGTGATCAGTCCTTGGGCTCTCTAGGCAAGGCTAGGGAAGATTCTTATCCCAAACTCTGGATGGTGGGTACCAGTTAGGGTTGACAACCCAGAGGTGGAAGGAAGAGAGGTCTGACTTGGTATAGTACAGCTGCTTCCTATGTCCCTATATGCACTTAAAAAAAAATTCAAGAGAATCACATTTTGTGGGTGTGCAAAAGGTATTCATTCTTGGCACTACTTCTTACAATGCGAGTAGCCATCTTCTGTGAAGACAGAGATTCTAGGAAGGTGAGCAGCTGGTCCTGTTTTGGTAAGGTTTTCATGAGCAAATCAGGGATTACAAGCTACTTTGTCATTCTCTAATCCCTCTCTGAAGTTTACTTTTCATATGACAGTAGTGTTTGAGGACCGGGACATTCTCAGGGAAACCAAAATGCTTGTTTACAAAGCTGTTGTACTACCAGCCTTACTGTATGCTTGTGAAACATGCCATCTCCAACTTCTCGAAAGATTCCATCAACGGTGTTTCCAAAAAATCTTACACATCACTTGGAAAGACAGGCGAACTAATATAAGTATACTGGATGAAGCAAAGATCACCAGTGTTGAAGCAATGATTCTTCAACATCAACTTTGTTGGACTGGTCATGTTGTGTGGATGCCCGATGACTGTCTTCCAAAGCAACTACTCTGTTCCGAACTTAAAAATGGAAAGCGTAATGCTGGTGGTCAACAAAAGAGGTTTAAAGACTGTCAAGGCAAATCTAAAAAAATGTAGTATAAACACCAACAACTGGGAAACACTGGCTCCAGTTGGAGAACAGCCTTTATCAAAGGTGTCATGGACTTTGAAGACACTCAAACTCAGAACGCAAGGGAGAAATGTGCTAAGAGGAAGGCATGCTTGGCAAATCCATACCGTGTTCAACTCCACTGTGGAAGGACGTGTGGATCCAGAATTGGCCTCCACAGTCACTTACAGACTCATTGTTAAAACTGTGTTTATGGAAGACAATCTTACTCAGCTACGAGTGATCGCCAAAGAAGAAGACAATTTTGTAGTGGAGTCACATATCATTTGCTCTGTGCACATGCAGTATATTTAGTGCTGGTCCAGTTACAGTCCTCACTTTGTTTCTAGCATTTAGACAGGAGGGGCCGTAGATCAGTGATGATGCATAAATTTTGCATGCAAAAGGGCCCTGATTCAATCCCTGACATTGCAGTTAAAAGGGTCAAAGGGAAAGTGGGGGAATAGGCCACACTGGGTTGTCCTTGGAAAAACCTGTCGGAGGCCCTCCAAGGAGATAGTACTTGACCAAATGAACCAATGACCTGGTGGTATAAGGCAGCTTTTTATATTCATATTTGCACTGCTGTCAGAGGAAGCACCCCCTGTTTTATCCCGTGCTGCAGTAAAATGGAAAACCATTTTGAGTTGAAAATAAAGCAGGAGAACAGCAACTGGCCCAAGTTTCAGTCCTGCAAAAGGGAAACCTGGCTTTGGATATTCAAGGACTTGGTGGGAGGGGAAGGAAGAGCTCTTGCCCCCTGCAATTCACTTTTAGCATCTGAAGTGGTCCTTGTATCTTCCCCTCCTTGCCCTTCTTCATGGTGAGATGTGGATACTTCTAATGTGGGAACCCTCTGCACACAAAGCGATGGGACAGCTCTGCTTTGTGTGTTATGCGGAAGCATAGGAGCAAGGAAGTAAAGGGGCATTTCATTTGCTATTCATTCCACATCTTTATAGCATCCAAAGTGGTGCAGACATATCTCTCCTGCAATTAATATCAGACGTTATCTCACGTCGACAATTCAATAAATCCATCCAGCACAATCCATAAAATAATTCTGTGGTTCATCCTTCTTGCCTTGTTTGATGATAAGGAGTTCCATAGTCCTTTTCTGTTTCATGCCACATTGCGACATGAAGTTGAAGCAACTGTTTAAATGGGAACCGCATGTGAAAATCATTCGGTATCCCTTGCTGTAAAGAGATCTTCCTTTACAAATTAGGTGTTTCATATAAATGATGCTCATCACTAAGATGTATGTTAGAAACAGGTAATTAGACCTTCCTCTTGGTGGAATGATGTAATACATTGGAACTGCATTTTGTTCAACTTCCGGTACTAATCATACAAGTTCACCTGTTGACATCATTAGCATATATCCAGTTACAGATAGGTAGCCGTGTTGGTCTGCCATAGTCAAAACAAAACAAATTCCTTCCAGTAGCACCTTAAAGACCAACTAAGTCAGTTCTTGGTATGAGCTTTCGTGTGCATGCACACTTCTTCAGATACTTCTTCAGATTCTTCAGTATCTGAAGAAGTGTGCATGCACACGAAAGCTCATACCAAGAACTGACTTAGTTGGTCTTTAAGGTGCTACTGGAAGGAATTTGTTTTGTTTTGATCATTAGCATATGTTTGTGACTATAACCATAATCTGTACTATAGATCGGGGACATCCATCTCTCAAGAGACTATGATCTACTCATAGATAAAAAAAAACCTAGAAGTGATCTACCCATTTGCGGCAGGATCCCAAACTTGTTGAGCTTTTTTTTTTAGGGGGGCAAGCCGCTTCTTGGGGGGGGGCATAAAGGCACAAATTGCTTACTGAGTAGAAAACTCGGCAGCGATAACTCCGTCTTCCGTTTTTGCGGTCGTGCGCGAATGAAGGGCAGAGTGAGGGACGGGGCCAGATGCCCCTTTTCCCCCACTGAAAAAAGTGACCCTGCGATCTACCACTATCACCTGGGGATCAACCTGTCGATCGTGGTCGACCAGTTGGACATCCCTGCTATAGATTATCTCTGGTAAACTATAATTGCAGGTTATGTTTATATTCCTTTCTGCCTGAATCTTTGGTGACCTTATTTAGGTGTGCAGTCGCTATTTTAAGATATACACCTTTTCTGCCTTTTTACAATGTACCCCCATATATGTTTGCTGAGGAGTAAGTTCCACTGAATTAAATTGGACTTACTCCTAGGGAAGTGGCTATAGAGTGCAGCTGTCAGGTTGTTGATTTTAATCTATGCAGAATCTGTGAGGAGGTTCAAGATTTTGGTATGTAAGATACAATGTAAGGAAAGACAATTTTTCATCTTACAGAAGCTTATTTTGTAGGTTATGCTGTAACCAGGTGAAGCTGGATGAGTCGCTTGGTTGTTTACAGCAAAAATGTCCTCTGCCAAACACTCTGTTGTGACAAACTTGCTGAAAATGTTTAATATGTTCTGCTAAATGAAACAATTGGCTCACTTTGCTCCTCTTTTGTTTCTTCTTTTTAGATTTTCTCCTTTCTCGGAGAACATAACAAAATCCTAAAAATTTCAAGAAGGACTTGGCAATGCAATGAGTGATCTCCGTGTTCCTTGGAAATGTGTTGCAGTGTGTGCTGCCGATTCTTTCTCTCTGTTTCTGGAATTGTGTTGTAAGATGGCTCCTTGTTCTAAACCAGTTTTCAATCCAGTTCCATGCTAGCTTGATCTCACCTGCTTGCATAAAATAAAATATTTCCATTTATGTTTTCCTTGTAGAATGACCAAAAATTGTTAAGTGGGAGGAAAACTAAGAGTAGGACTCCTATGATTTGAATCAAGGCATCTGCCTATGACACCACTGGCACACTGTCTCATGAGTGTAGTAGCTTGCTTATGCTATACCTGCTGGTTCATCAAGATTCATAAACAACAGAAAGCATAATATTTGATGTGGAACTAGATATGACGAGGGGAATCTGGTGTTTTCACTCCTAAGACTAATGTGAAGCGCTGTGGAGTGGGGGTACTTGCAGGACAAAATAAACAGGAGGAAGATAATGCCTAATTCTTCCTCTGTCTGCATATTCTCACCTGCAAATGCCACCAAACCTCGCCCTCACTTTGCACTTACTTTATGTTTCCTTGCCACTGCCAGGCTCAAAAATTCTCAAGTTAGCCAATCTGACAGGGGAAATGACTGGAGGGTGGACATTAGCATGGGAGAAATGGCAGTCACGAGAGGGGTTTGCTGATTCTGTCCGGCAGGTGCCCACCCTCAGAGTTTCAATCTCTGGGCAAACATGGGTTTAAAAGCCCCTTTTCCAAGATAATATGCTGAGAAAAGAGATACTAACTCAGTTATGGACTGAGTTTCTTTTTCTGGCCATAGTCTTGCCTCTTTAATTCCTCATTCTGACAACATTAAAGAAGAATGGTGAATATGTCTCATTGCATTTATTTACTAATAGGTTTTAGGATAAGCTAAGCCTATATATTTCATGCCCTGGGAACTTAGTTGCCTCATTATCTAGTCTCAAGCGTTCTCCCCTCTCCCACCAAGTGCAGCACATCTCAATTATCAGAGCATCCCTGGCTGCAGTTGTGCACATTCAGCATTTAGTCCTTGTCAGCTTTCGAACTGGCCACTGTAACTGTCCCTTTAAGAGCAGTTTGATCTGCAGTAATTAGCAAGCAATAAACGTTTACCTCAGTGCCACTGAAAAGCTTCCTGGGAGGATTTTTCCTGCAGGGCAAACCTCTGTTTAAAAGGGAAAGTGGGGGAATAGGCCAAACTGGGTTGTTGCTGCTGTTTTTTTCTTCTTGGCAACACTATCAGTATCTATTTCAAGGGGTAAAATGTTCAGCAACTGAACCCACCGTTCCTAGACGTGGAAGAATTGTGTGTATGTCAAATGCACCAAGATTTTTTTTTCCCAGGGCAAGGATAGAACTGAAATGGGACAGAAGACACACAAGATATGCACTCAAGGTAGAAGTAGCAATAGCAACAGCAGACGTCTAAAGAAAGAAGCTTATAACTAAAAACTTAGTTATCCACTTTTTGTGGAAAACTCCTTTTTATGTGTCAGCTTTCGGTTTGCCTCCCAGTTAAGCTCTTACTAACAGTTAAGGTGAGGCAGAAGGTGAAAAGGGCATTGTATCTGTACTGAGCAATATTACAGTGGTACCTTGGTTTACGAACTTAATCCGTTCCAGAAGTCCGTTCTTAAACCAAAGTGTTCTTAAACCAAGGTGTGCTTTCCCATAGCAGCGGGGGACTCAATTTACAAATGGAACACACTCAACAGGAAGCGAAGCATATTCTTATTCCAAGGCAAAGTTCACAAACCAAAACACCTACTTCCGTGTTTGCAGCGTTCTTAATTCAAGTTGTTCATAAACTAAGCTGTTCTTAAACCAAGGTACCACTGTACATTGGTGGTTTGCTTGGGTTTTTTTAAACCAGACGAATTTGTAAGAAGAAAAAATAAGAATAGCAAAAGAGCATAAGAAGGCCAAATGCCCATCTAGACCAGCAACCTGTGAATTGGGCAACCTAACGTAACAAAAGACTCAGCTCAGCAGTTGCTAGCCCCTGGCCGAAGCATGAGTGATAAATCACACAGACGTCATGCTGTATTTTATGCTTCTTTAATCAAGGTAAACATGATTGGCAGATGATGTCATCATTCAACTGCTAACCAATGAGGGGAAGCTGTGGGTGCTTGAGAAAACCCTGTGGTGTACATTTGAGAAAACTTGAGAATTGGCAAGGGTGCATCCAGTCTTTTTCTGCATTAAAAGGGGGTTATAGTTGGGACATGGGTTGCAGGCATGAAATGGGGCTGTTTTCCCAGCCGTTACATGGGGAAGAAGATTAATGTCAGGGTTGTCAGCGTCATGGACTTCGGATACAAATGAACTACAACAAAATGTTGCAGAGCGGAGTGCTTCTTTTCAGTATTCTACCCATTCTACATTCCGCCGCCGCTATCACCCAGTTTTTATTACTTTCTTCCAGGCAGTCAATATTCTGTAGCCACTGCACACTTTCATTTCTTTCTGAGCTCTTTTGGGGAGGGGCCCGCCCTTAGGTGTATTCCCCCGAAAATACTTTTGGTATTTCTGCAAATCTTCAGGTTCTGCCAAGCCTGGCAAAAATACCTCGTCTGTGTGGGTGGCAGCGCTCTGGCTAAGAAAACAATAGCACTCACACCCTAAATATAAAAAACAGAGGGAACAATCTGTACACTAATACACCCATCCCTACTTATCAGCTTACCAAACAATAACTGCCCTGACAGATACCTGTATTCAGGGAGAGTTGAATGATGTTAGGCCAGTTTTAACTAGACTTTTTGGCCCCTTTGCCATTCTTCTGGTTTTTCAGTGGTATGTTAGTTAACCCATTGTCGACTGGAAAAAAACAGCCTCATCAGATTGACTCTGTCCCATCTGAGATGACAACATTGCTCTTGTTCAAAGAACTTTGCCCCAGAAAAATAGTAGGTATTTTGATAGGGCCAGCAAGCAAAAACAAAACTAAGGTCAAACCGGATTTGCTTGCTGGCTCACCCATTCCCACAATATATTGCCTGAGAAGCAGGGAGAATTCCACAGGCGTTTGGCTGGCCCTTGTAAGAAGAGCCTGGAGGATCAGGCCAGTTGGCCTATCTAGTTCAGCATCCTATACTCAAAAGTGGCCAGCTGGATGCTGGACATTCGCAGGGAAACCAAAATGCTTGTTTACAAAGCTATTGTACTACCAACCTTACTATATGCTTGTGAGACATGGTAGTTTTACAATCAATTTAACATTTCAAAGTTTGACTCCATTCCCTCTCTTTCTGCGGTCCCTTAAATTTATTTTTTAATATCTTTTTTGCTCATTTAATTACCTACATTATGAAACTGCAGGTTATTACAATAATCCTGCCAATGTTTTTATCTGTTTGCAGTTTATCTGTAAATATTCAATAAACCATTTCCCCTTCTTTTATAAAATGTTTGTTATCTTGATTTCTTATTCTTCCAGTGAGTTTCACTATTTCTGCATATTCCATAAGTCTTCATAGTATCCAGTCTTCCTTTGCTGGGACTTCTGCATCTTTCCACTTTGGGGCAAGCTGTATTCTTGCTGCTGTAGTAGCATACATAAATAAATTTCTATACTAACCATCCAGAATCTTCCAATATTCAGCTTCATTGGAGGCCTTGCTCTCCAAGAAAGGATTTAATACAAGAAACTTTTTCAATTTTTGCAGCTTCTAGCACTAACTACATTGTGCCAGCATATTGTTCAAACAGCATTTTTCTTCCTTTAAAAAATAATAATCAATAATTATTACTTGTATTCTGAAAGGAAAGACACATTCCTGTCCTCCAGGAGCTAGCAACCTAAACAGTTGTGTGTCGCACAAAAAGGACCGCCTCCCTGACCTCTTCTGGCAAGGACAGTTCCTTCCTGTCTTCAAGGGAGGAGCCTTAGGACACAGAAGCATTGCCTGTTTCAGAGGGTTGGAAGTGGGATAAGAGAGAAAAAGGGATTCTTTCACCAGATTAAACAATGCGCCCACCAGTGATGCACACATTTGGGACCGCATGCTGACACAGGGGTCAGCAAACTTTTCCAGCAGGGGGCTGGTCCACTGTCCCCTCAGACCTTGTGGGGGGGGGGCGGATTATATTTTGAAAAATAAAATAAAAAATGAATGAATTCCTATGCCCCACAAATAACCCAGAGATGCATTTTAAATAAAAGGACACATTCTACTCATGTAAAAACACACTGATTCCTGGACCATCCACGGGCTGGATTTAGAAGGCAATTGGGCTGGATTTGGCTCTCGGGCCATAGTTTGCCTACCCATGATATAAGATATTCCTGACCAGGCTAGAACGGACACTTCTCTTTTCAGAAGTTAATTGGTTCCTGATTCTATTGCCATTCTAGTACAAAAGCAGCTCCATCTTCTGGGCTCAACCTACATTTCCATATGGGGTACGGTGCAGTCAGAACAGGGCTTCAGAGCTTCTCCATTGGCTTGAGGTTCCACTTGTGAGTGAACGGGCCCTCTGATCTGACTCAACTCTTTCCTGAGGGAGAGTCCTACTGGATTAGGCTGAAGGCCTATCTAGTCCAGCATCCTGCATTGCACATTGGCCTGCCAGATGCATATGGGAAGACCATTCATATTTAGGCATGATGACAATTGCCCTCTCCTGCTGTTCTTCCCCAGCAACTGGTACTCTGCTCCTGGTATACATAGTAGATACCCATCATGTCTGATAGCCATTGATGGCTTCATCCTCTGTGAATTTGTCCAGTCCTGTTTCAAAGTCACCTTAGCTGGTGAACATAGCTTGGGTCAATTCCATACTGAACTATGTGCTGTGTGATGAATGACTTCCATTTGTTTATTTATCTTACTGCCTTTATAATACAGTGGTGCCTCGCAAGACAAAAAGAATCCGTTCCGCGAGTCTCGCGGTTTTTTCGTCTTGCGAAGCAAGCCCATTAGCGGATCAGCGGATTAGCGCTATTAGCGGCTTAGCGGCTTTTAGCAGCTTAGCGGATAAGCGGCTTAGCGGCTTAGAAAAAGGGGGGGAAAGGGGGGGAAAGTCGGAAAAACTCGCAAGACATTTTCGTCTTGCGAAGCAAGCCCATAGGGAAATTCGTCTTGCGAAGCACCTCCAAAACGGAAAACCCTTTCGTCTAGCGGGTTTTTCGTCTTGCGAGGCATTCATCTTGCGGGGCACCACTGTATTCCACCTTTCCTCCAAGGAGCTCGAAGTGGCATACATAGCTCTTCTCCTCCCCGTTTTTTCCTCACAACAAACCTGTGAGGTAGGTTAGGCTGAAAGTGAGTGACTAGCCCAAGGTCATCTGGTGATATCTGTGACTCAGTGGGGCTTTGAACCCTGGTCTCCCAGGTCCTAGTCCAGCACTCTAACCACTGCACCACGTTGTCTCACCATACCTTCTCTCTGTTCTTAACTGCTTTCCATTGAGCTTCATTGGATGACCCCGGATGTCAGAGGTTGGGTGCATAATTGAAATAGTTTATTGTCACTTGTACAACTTGTATAAGTGAGATTACACGAGCACCTCCCACTCAGCGCTCTTAGTCTTAATTCACCTCGTTTACTGACGCACACACACCAAACCCGAAAGTCAGTTGCCCTGTTGTTATCTTTTCATTCAGCAGCCTAACAGCCCATGGATAGAAGCTGTTCTTTACCCTGTTGGTGCGACTAATCATGCTTCTATATCTTCTGACCGAGGGCAGAATAGTAATAATAATGATGATGATGATGATGATGATGATGATGATGATGGTGTTAGGGGCTGGCCAACAGGTGTAGTTCTATCCCTGCCCCAATGCACAGACAAGACTACAAGACTAGAGGTTAGACTCTGGAAATGAAGAGCTGACCTCTCAGAACTGGAACTCCTTGCTTTGCCTAGAGAACACACCCTCTTCTAGGGCCAGGAATAGAATCTACCAGCCCTCAAATCCTGTTTTCTCCTGTAAAACTGTAGTCTATAATTTACGTGTCACAATTTCGAGAAGCAACAGTGAAGGGTTGTTCCTTGCTCAAGTAAAGCTCTCGGTAATTTGCCTTTCTCCAGGTTTAGACCGGTTTAGCTCAATTAACTTCACTGGGTTTCCCTTTGCATTTACACTGGAGTGGGAAGAAGAATCAATCCTAGCGTGAGATTTGCCAGAGAACGACATAAGCAGAGTTCAAACAGAGCCTAAAGAAGGAGAAGAAAAGGTCCTGAAAGGAAAACGTTCCCCTCAAATAGAAACAACTTCTCTTTTAAAGCAGCGATCCACTTTAAATAACAAGCAGTCTAGAGTTATTTAATTGAGTGTTCTCTGGGTCAAGAGAAACTTCTACCTATTAAGCAAAGCAGCCAAGATCTACTCTCCATAACTTGCTCTTTTACCAAAGTACAAAAGGGTTTTGAATGGAGTCCATTTTAGAGCAAACTTTACAAGAGTCTTTGCATAGAACATTCAGTGGGAAGAAAAGATTCGTCATGGAGCCAGCAGAAACTGTACAAAGAATAAAGGGAGAAGGTTTACCAATACAAATTAAATATTCTGCCTTGGGCTGTGTACACACCAAGTATCCAAAGCATATTCAAAACTGCCTGCAAGGATCCTGGGGATTGTAGTTTTCCCTCATCAGAACTACAAACAGCAGTTCCTAGGATTCGTGGGTTGGGGGGGGGTTGCTTTTAAATGTATGTTGTTTTTGCAACCTTGCCCCTCTGATTTACAAGGAGAGAGAGTTATTCAAAGCTTGTTATAATGGCCCTCTGTTCAACAAGTACAGTCTTCCTTGCATTGAGATGCAATGAGCTGTACTGTTTCACCTGTTGAATTCCTGGCTACTGTGCAGCTCATAAGGGCCCAGCCAAAAAACCCCTAAAAAGTGGCAATTATTTTACCTACTTATTTTTACGAATGGTATTCATTACATCAGTCAGTCTGCCTCATGAGTCATTACTCTTTGCCAAGTTTTTCTTTTCCTGTGGGTCTCATGTGTTACGGCCCCTTCAAATTTTACAGTACTCCCTTGTGACTTCCCAGTCTTAGCACGCCATGCTGCTCTTTACTGAGGAAGAAGTAGCTGTCCCGCACTGAGGGGAATACTGCCAGTCATGGGATCATCTTTTATTTGTAAATCATAGGGCAGTGGTTGGCAACGCAGTCTTTCTTTCTTTCTTAGCTTATATGCGCGCGCGCGCACACACACACACACACACACACCACTCAGCCAGACTAAAAGGCTGAATCATCAGTTCAGCAGATACCAGGGGTGTTCAGGATTTTGGAGTGTCTTTATTCATTTTAAATTGGTTCTAATAAAAGTTTGAAGTGCCAGGAGGGAGATGCATTTCTTCTTTTCTGGGTTGTTTTTTTAACCATTTGCTTGGGCATGTTGAATTGAGTGAAGATTAACTGTGTAGTCAAGAGGCCCTGATCTACATGCTTACTCTACAACCATCAAAACTGGTCCGAAAGAAAGCTCAGCAACCAGGTCACAAACAGCAAATAAAACCCAATTAACCGGGCACTTTTATTTCTCCTAGGTTTCCATCATTGCAGTAGGTCATCTTTCTCTATGTACTACAGTTGAGAATTTGCTTTCCCCTTTTTCTTCCTTCTCATAGAAAATGTAGCACTGCTGGCAAGCTTGCATGTTGCAAACGTCAATGTGGGCTATTGCCTCACTTAAAAACACAAATTTTGGTATCTGGTTACCACCAACCACGTTCTCTTATGATGTCATCCTATAATATCAAATCATTTAATCACATCCTGGAGTATGTAATAAGAAGTATAAGAATTAAAAGAAAATTATTATAAATTAAGTTACAGATAGGTAGCCGTGTTGGTCTGCCATAGTCAAAACAAAACAAATTCCTTCCAGTAGCACCTTAAAGACCAACTAAGTCAGTTCTTGGTATGAGCTTTCGTGTGCATGCACGTATCTGAAGAAGTGTGCATGCACACGAAAGCTCATACCAAGAACTGACTTAGTTGGTCTTTAAGGTGCTACTGGAAGGAATTTGTTTTATTATAAATTAGTTTGGAGATAGTATTTAACGCCAGTCAGATTAAATCAAATAAACAAGGAATATTTGGTGTTATGTTAGAGGGGATGCCAGGAAACAGGGAATTATGTTCACATGTGGTGGGAGTGTAAATATGCACAATTTTGGGGGCAAAGGTTGTTTAAGGAGATAACAGAAATCACTTGGTTAAAGCTGGCCAAAAGTCCAGAGGTAGCATTATTATCAATTTACAATGAGGTGGAAGGTTCACAGGCTATGAAGGACTTGTTCACAAATTTATTGACAGCAGCACAAATGATTATACCTAGGAAGTGGAAGGGGCAAGCAGAATACAAAATGGAAGAATGGCATAAAGAGGTGTGAGAAATAGCTGTTAATGATAAATTAATATGTGCCATTAAGGTAAGATGGGGGATATGTAGCAGAAATTATTTTGAGGATATATGGAGGGTGTTTGTGGAACTGTTAAAATGGAAAGGGGTCAAACCAGAGAGAGAGGTGTTGATATTTTGGAAGGTTGGATAGTTACAATGGAATGGTCTCGGTGTTGGGGTGCACATTTTTATTCTTATTTATGTATGGTTACTTTCTCAAAATAAAAAATAAAATAAAGAAAAGACAGTGAAGTGTGCTGTGTCATAAAACAAACCAACCATATTGTGACGATGCCTAAAACAGTGTCACCTTTTCTGTAGCTAAGGGGGAAGATTCAGCTGCTACAGGAATAAATCAGCCGCCTGCCTTTGCATTTCAAGCTCACCCAGCCATGCTCTTATAGCAGGCTTGTTTCGCTTCTCACCGCTGGGACACAATAAGCAAAGCTCTGGTGACAAACTCTTTGGACCTTAAGCTATTCCTTAAATACTCTTCGTTCTTGTGAAAAGGAACCAGTTACCTGTAGGAATAGTGGGATCTGCTTTGCCAGGGATACTGGCAGTCCCAGTCCTGTGAAAGCCCTCCACCAGGGATGGGTATCCTCTGGCCCTCCAAACCTTTCTATCTGTCCCTCATGACTCTCTGTAGGCCACAGCTCTCACCAAGCCAGCTTTGCACCCTCCTTGAGTGTCTTTGCCTGGCATAGAAATATGACAAATCAAATCAACCCCTGATATTGTGTCATGGAGTGGCTGGATGCAGAGGAGGGTTGAGAGGCACCAGCCATGGAGTCCCCATGGGAAGAAGAGCCTAGGGATTGGTGGTAGCAGGACGACGGGTGGTCAGCGAGGGGAAGAGAAGACTGGGAGGAGGAGGTGGTGCCATAAGCAGGGGAGGTAACAGGGTTTAGTGAGCAAGCAGAGTTGGTGGCAGAGGACAGTTCAGGCTCTGTGGCAGAAGAGGGGGGTGGAGAGGTGTGGTGCCAGGAGACACAGAGGAAGAAGAAGCCAGGGAGTCTCCCCCTCCTGCTGCACCCAGCTCCCCTCCCCGGTGATCTCCTAGAAGAGGCAGAGAAATGAAGAGGGCAGAACAGAAGTCAGTTGTTTGCAGGCGCCACTTCCTCTAGCATGGGAAAAGACCACATGTTTGGTAAGTTAGATATGGATTACTTACAAACTCTCCCAAAGTTAGGTTCATGTGCTTTTCCATACGGCATTCAGAAAACACAGGCAGTTGCAACTTGGGGTAAGTTCCTGAATTATTGGTATAGAACACAAGAATGGCAGCTAAGCTGGAGAAGGCTGGAGGAGAGCAAAATGCTTGATTACCTAGTTCCTCCCAAGATGAGGCAAGTGGACATAGCTGAGTCTGGCAAGACAGCTTACTCAATGGTATCATCACCTTCATGTGTTAATCAGACTTAAGCATGTTCGTTATTATGAAGCTGGTTATTCCACAAAGATCACTGCAGCTTTTATAGGTAAAGGTAAATGGACCCCTGACCATTAGTTCTAGTCGTGGCTGACTCTGGGGTTGTGGCGTTCATCTCGCTTTATTGGCCAAGGGAGCTGGCGTACAGCTTCCGGGTCCCATGGCCAGCATGACTAAGCCGCTTCTGGCAAACCAGAGCAGCACACGGAAACGCCGTTTACCTTCCCGCTGGAGTGGTACCTATTTATCTACTTGCACTTTGACGTGCTTTCGAACTGCTAGGTTGGCAGGAGCAGGGACCGAGCAACGGGAGCTCACCCCATCGCGGGGATTCGAACCGCCGACCTTCTGATCGGCAAGTCCTAGGCTCTGTGGTTTAACCCACAGAGCCACCTGTGTCCCGCAGCTTTTGTAACATGGGTTAAAATCAGTGCAGTTTTGAAAGATCCAGTCCATTATTCCATGATCTTTATTCCAAATTGCATCCAATTGTAACCAGACACAGACAAAAGCCTGCTCCTTGATCTCAGGAAGTACCATGCAAAGATTGGCTAAGATTGCCATGCGTCTAGACATCACTTAAGCGAACAGACAAGCCCATCCCCCAAACACCTAGTAGCTGATTTTGAGAGCCTGTTTAATTTCTATGAACTGCTTTGAGCACAGATGCGTTTATGGAAAATGCAGGATAAATATAAACCTGACCGTGTCTTTGCTTCCCTACATCAAGAAGAAGACTGGACTTGATGTCCTACAAGATCTTCTCTGTGATACTATGCTTCTGTTATGCGCTGTAATTCATTTTATCTAGCTTTAGGCTAATGATATGCTGCTGCACTGACAATTACTCACATGCCTTCACCTCTAACAGCAGCCTCCCTCTTTCTAGCGGCATTTTTAAAGGATGAAACCCAGTTAAACTTGCCAAAATATACCATTCGTCTGATAATAAATGTTGGAAATGTAAAGAAAATGAAGGAACATTCTTTCACCTCTGGTGGACATGCCCTAAGGTGAAGGTCTTCTGGGAAATGATATATAATGAGCTGAAAAAGGTATTTAAGTATACCTTCGCTAAGAAACCAGAGGCTTTCCTTCTGGGTATTGTCGGCCAGAAGGTGCTAAAGAAGGACCGAACATTTTTCATGTATGCAACAACGGCAGCAAGGATTCTCATCGCAAAAAACTGGAAAACTCAAGATCTACCCACACTGGAAGAGTGGCAGATGCAGCTGATGGACTATATGCAACTGGCCGAGATGACCGGCAGAATCCGTGATCTGGGAGAAGAGAAGATGGAGGAAGACTGGGAGAAATTTAAGATGTATCTACAAAAACATTGTAATTTGGTTGAATGTTAAGAAGGATGCTAGATTATAAAAAACTGGTCACCACTAAACTAGATTTAAATTTGATGATAAGTGAGACTAAAGAAAATATAAAATTTTTTGGAAGAAGTGCTAGATTATATTTGAATGAGTGGACATGAGATTGTAAACAAGTTGATAATTTGTTTGGAAAAAAAATTTTTTTTTAACGATGTAAATGGGAGCGGGAGACGTGAGGGAGTCCAAAGAAGTGATGAAATTGTTGTGAAAGAAGTAAGATGGTTTATTATGTGTGCATTTATATTTAAAAACCTTAATAAATATTTATATATATAAAAAAAAGAAATCAATTCACCCTTACAGCTGCACTCACTGGCATATGGTGGGTTCCTCCAGACAACCTATTTATTGAGCATCCATCCTGATTTGCTTACACAGCGCTTAGATTCTATCTGGTCTTTATTGAGACCGTTCTGATTTGTTTGCAGAACCCGGCATTTACCCAAAGCCTATGAAAAAGAAATGATGTGCATGTACTCTGTGTGTGTGTGCATGCGCACGCATGCACACATGAGAGAGGGAGACCTTGCATGTCAAGCTGTCACTGGCCCTTATTTTGCCATGCTTTCACCAGTACATGCATACCTAATTTTATTTGTAGACCTCCCTTTCCATAGTTCAAACCATGCTTAAGGCAGCATGCCACATAAAAAGCATATGATTACAACATAACAAAAGTAGTATTGAACAAGAAAGAAAACAGCAAAAAGTGCATAACCAAATTGAACAGTTTTCACATAAATCATAATAACTAAAATAAAGAGTAAAAGAATAATTTCAATAACAGCAACAACCCACTCCCCAACAAAACCCCCTAACAACACCCCAGCCCAAGAGCCTGTTCAGCAGCCTCAGCTTTTGTAGTTGGAGTCAGTCAGGGCCTCGCTCTCCCAGCCCAGGTGGGAAAAGGCCTGCAAGGCAGGGAGCGGGTCTTTCAGGACTTGTAGCCTGCAGTGTAAGAATAATAGAAAACACTGATTTGGCCAAGGCGCTACATTGCAGTTCCACATTGGAGAAATGTGATGGACCTTAGGTGTCTAACAGTCCATCCATTAAAAACAAACAAACCCCAGTATTAGAGTTTGCACAGGATGGGAATGGATATATATCCATCTCAAATAATGCTGGTATATATCTTTCTTCAACCCAGCTTCCAAGATCCTGGATAGGAGCTTTCTAAATCTTAATTATAAAAGCTTTCTAATTTCTGTGGCTGCCAACTTCTATATTTGGCAAACAGCATGCTGAGAGGCAGAGACTAAGAAAATGAGATCACTGAATTTTAAATGATATACAGTTGTATTAAGAGTGTCAATATTTAATTTAATGAAAGCTTCTGTGACAGATTGTTCCCTACCTTTCAGGTTGCCAAGTTCCTCATTTGCTGCAGATTCTAGCACTGGTTGTGTTGAGAAAACTAGATTTTATATTCTGTGACACAGGGTTCATAGAGTGGTACACTCTTCACTTCTGTTAATGGCAAAATGTTCCAGGGACAGCAAAACCCAGGTTTTGCATGGAGACTTGTGACGTTTTGCAATATTTGCTTTGTTTACACATATACAAAGAGAGCCCAAGTGGAAGTTAGCAAGAGGCAATTCTTTCAGGAAGCAGATCCACTACTCTACATCAGGGACTCAGCTATACAGCTGCAAATATAATGTTTCAAGTGCATTATATCCTAGAGGCACTGGTGAGCTAATGGCAAATTCCATATATATATAACAACGTTGTTGTTTTTTAAAAAGCATTTTCACAGTGGATTTTTTTTATATGTGTGTGTAGATCTACTACAAATCCCCAGAGAGTGAGATTTCTGAACCTTCCCTAACCTGGTGCTCTCCAAGAGTTTTGGACTACAACTCCCATCTGCCCTATCCAGCATGACTCATGGTGAAGGGTCATGGGAGCTGTAGTTGAGGCAGGCTGCTACATCACTGAGATGCTCCCAGTTTTCAGCTCTCATCTGTGAGCTGCAGTTTAGCCATCACAGTTCTCAAGGTTCTTTGGGAGAAACCGTATGCTTTGAATGCGACTTAAATGTACAGGATGGATGGCACCTTTCTCTAGTTTCTGACTTCTACTCCTGCTCCGAAAATTGCTGTTTCTTCTTCACATACGGTCTGCCAAGCGCAGCACACAGCCACAGATTAACTGCGAATCCATGGGCTGTCCACAGTCATGAAGAAACATTCACCAGCTTTTGCCTAAACCCCAGAGTCCGGTTAGGCATTAGGACAGCAAAGCAACAACCACCAGTTCCACCTCCTATACAGAAATAGATAGGAGATTGTTGGGAGAAGAACGAGTTCTGCCTCTCTTTATTGGTTGTAGGGTTACAAGGGGAGGAGGAAACCAAAAAGAAAGACACCAAAGGACAACAGTGTGTATGTGTATAGTTAAATGGAGGAGGAGAAGAAGAGTTTGGATTTGATATCCCGCTTTATCACTACCCTAAGGAGTCTCAAAGTGACTAACAATCTCCTTTCCCTTCCTCCCCCCCCCCACAACAAACACTCTGTGAGGTGAGTGGGGCTGAGAGACTTCAAAGAAGTGTGACTAGCCCAGGGTCACCCAGCAGCTGCATGTGGTGGAGCGGAGACGCGAACCTGGTTCACCAGATTACGAGTCTACTGCTCTTAACCACTATACCACACCAGTGGAAAAAATTGGGGCAGAAGTCGAGAACCCTGTTCAGCAAAATGAGCCGGAGGGCCCAACAAAGACTTCATGGCTGGCTTGCTACATTTTAAAAGTGAATTAATACACATAAAACACCCTTCTTCAATAAGAGGATTAAGTAAGATAAAAAACAAATAAAATAAAACCTACATACAGCAACAGTGTTTTGTATTCTGTAGGCTCCTATGATGTAAGTAATGGGTCCCACCTGCTAGCCTGCTCCCTGTTTGCTCATTTCTATATATAGGGTGCCTACATTCTGCATGTGAAAATAGCTTTAGATACCTATTAGGTCTATAAATTACCATATAGCATATATTCAACACAATAAACAGCGAGAATTTGTTGTTGACAAAGGACAGCTGGACATATAAAGGGCCCCATTACCATCAGTAGCTTAGGGCCTCATCAAACCTAAATCCAGCCCTGAACCTGACATTATCTAACTGCATCATTGGTTAGGTGCCAGCACTGGTGTTTTCACAGTGCAACTCTGAGCACGTGCAAGAAGTGTGCCCTACTTGTACTATGTGCGGTGGGATTTACTCTCAAGTAAGCAAATTTAGGATTGCAGCCCTAATCTACAGGTAGGCATGAGCACTACTGCTCAGGGCTTTCAGAAGGTGGTGGAAGAGACTTTGGGTCAGAGTTGACCTTAACACAAGGGCTTTTAATTTTCGTCATAGGCTGGATCTAGACACATCAAAGAAGTGTTACAGTTAAATGCATTGCAAACTTTGCATGAGAAATCGAGTTAGCAAAAGCAGAACTCCACAGCGCCATCTGGTGTCACAGTGTTAGAATGCACAAACAATGCATATAAAGTGCTTTTTCTTTGCCAATGTAGCTGAGTCTATAGTGAGGCTTCCTAAAGATGCATCCTGTGCTTTGATTGGAGGATAGAGGGGGACCCTGGGAATTGCATAATTTGCTGAGAGTAGTCCCCACCACTTTTCTGCCTGCAATAGTTTAATGACAGGCTTGTCAAGTCCACCTCCCTCCAAACTGTCATAGCTCTACACAACATGCCAGTAAAAGATAGGTAAAAGTGTTTGAAACTGATCCTTTGCTGTTGTCAATCATTCTGTGGATTCTTGAAGCATGAGTAGTCCTGTTTTTCTTTTCTGTATTGGATTGTTTTCCTGCCCGTGACAGAATTGCCCTGGGGATGTAGCAGCGCTGGGTGCAAGGATTTAGAGGCAGAAAAGAAAGACTAGCCAAGATGGCTGGATAATGTAAAATTTACAAGCCGGTCAGTTTAATGTTACTACTAAGTATTAAGCTCAATGAAAACTACAGTGGTATGTCAGGTTAAGTACTTAATTCATTCCGGAGGTCTGTTCTTAACCTGAAACTGTTCTTAACCTGAAGACCACTTTGATTAATGGGGCCTCCTGCTGCCGCTGCGCCGCCAGAGCACGATTTCTGTTCTCATCCTGAAGCAAAGTTCTTAACCTGAAGCACTATTTCTGGGTTAGCGGAGGCTGTAACCTGAGGCGTCTGTAACCCGAGGTACCACTGTACTTTAGAGGCAACAAAACAAGAGCTTGAAGACTGACCTGCTGTTGGTTTCTCCTCTTTCTGCCTGCTTGGTTGATCTGCTTGTTCTCTGTGAACATATGGAAGGGAGCTCGCTAGCAGACCACAGAAGCAATAAAACAACTCATTATAAGCTGCTGCACCTGCCTGAACACTAAACCAAAAGGGGTACAATGGCACTTTCAGTAAATGTGAAAATGTGTCCCTAATGGAGGTAACAGACCAAGAGTGATTCCACAGGGCTGTTTATTGTGGGCTCAGTGCTACTCATGACAGGAAGATATATTTTTCAGGGTCCACATGTTGTCATCATCATAGAATCACCAGCCCATACATTTTCTTCGCTTAATCTAGATTTTCCCTTACCATGGAAAGTCTGATAAGTAAAAACCTGCTTTACTCACTGCTAGTCTGGAAGCTCCTTAGTTCTCCTGTCCTGTAATAAAAGAGCTCATTTTTGTTTTTGACTTGAGACAAGCATGCAAACACAAGAAAACCTTGATTGTTGCCTTGTTGGCCTTCAAAATGAGCAGTTGCAACCATGTGAGTAAGGAAATGGGCTAGATCTCTATCACTTGCCCAAGTCAAGAGTGTCAGCCTTATGTTGGAATCCTAAATATACGTACTTTTACTAGGGATTGAGCCCTGTTGAGCTAAGCGAGGCTTCAGAGTAAAGCTGCTTACAATTCCAATATTAGACATTTTTGGAAGACCTGAAATTATGCCCTGTTGCCAGGAATGCCACTCATCTGAAAAGAAAGCAAAACAAAACGAACAAATGAATGAATGACAGGCAACAGATGAAGACATCTTGCCTAAGTGACGTCTCTCTTATCCCATCCCCCAATCTTCATTAAGGCTGTGTCTTCACTATCCACCAGGCTGTTCTTTTTCACAATTCAGATCTAAGCTGGTTTGGTGGGGAAAACACACCAAAATGCAATATTACACGAGAAGCAACAGGGTAGGCACAGGATAGATGTGGATTGTGGTTAACATTGTGCCTACATTGCTTCCCAAACCAACGGTGGAAGCGCCCTGGAATACCAAATAAACAGGAGTCCTATCCACGAGTTCGCTGGCTCCCTCTGAATGTGAGGCGTCTACGATCATTATGCCAGCATGTTTCAGCAATGGAGCTACTTTCTCCAAATATACCCTCAACAGTCCATTTGGATTCTGCCAGCTGTTTAGCACTGCCAGCGCCAAAAGGTATAGAAAAAATAATATAATAATAATAATAATCAGGCTTTGCTCTTTCGTCACTACAAGTTTAGAAATAAACAAGCTTGAAAGTTCCAGCAGCCAGTTCTTTTGTAGGGGCTGTGGGGAGGAGTCGCTATGAAAAACCTCGGCAAATGTTTCATCTTTACTCATCTTGCATTCTTTCTGGGTGGGGTGGGGTTTGCACAGCAGGGCTATGAATAGATTGGTACGTGGTTGCAGAATTGATTCAAAAATCCCTTTATTAGAACAAAGGTCCGTCTATTCTGGTTCTCTGGCTTCAGCAGTGACTACTTCAGAGATGCCCCACGGTGACTTGCTCTTTGCACCAGCCATTTATATCCCAGCTCAGTCACTGAGATGATCTGGAGGGGCCCAGTTACCATATTTTTACATCTATAATGGGCCCCTGTGTATAAGATGCCCCCTATTTTGGGAGACTCCAATTTAAGAAAATGGGGGAAGATTGCCCAGAGTTGCTGAGCTATTTGGGGGGAGGATTGCCCATAGTTGTGGAGCTTACTTTAGAGGGGATTGCCAAAAATCGCTCACCCACATGCGTTGCTAGAACCACCTATCATCTGTCCCCTGGTCGGCAGAAGCTGCCAATCACCTGCCCAATTGCCGCAGAAACAGCCAATCAGCACCACCCCTTGCTGCAGCCACCAAGAACACGCACAATAGCCACTGGCAATCTCCAGCTCGCGGCAGCAACCAATCACACGCCCCCCTATGCACTATCCGTGTATAAGATGAGCCCCAATTTTTAACATAATTTTAAAATTAAAAACCCTCGTCTTATATACGGAAAAGTATGGTAGTTTCCTACTGCATTAAAGAAGCCCAGTTGGCATCAAGTAGAAGTTGCATATTTAGGGCTGGTCCACACTTCTGCGAATTGACTTGTGTCCCAACTCAGCATTAAACAGCAGGTTTTCCCAGGGGAAAGCGGTGGGACAAAAGAAAAACCACTCCGACCTGTACCTAGAAAATATGGGCGTAGTGGAAAACCTCTTAGACCCATGATTTCTAGGCCCAGCACAATCTTGGTTCCCAAACACCTCTGTTTTGGAACGTTTTGGCTCCCAAACACTGAAAACCTGGAAGTAAGTGTTCTGGTTTTCAAACGTTTTTCGGAAGCCGAATGTCCAACACAGCTTCCGCTTGAGTGCAGGAAGCTCCTGCAACCAATCGCAAGCTATGCCTCGGTTGCCGAACATTTTGGAAGCCGAACAGGTTTCCGGAATGGATTATGTTCGTCAACCGAGGTTTGACTGTACTCTAATTTACCAGAACATTTAGGGAGACTAGCCTAGTCCCCTAGTCCACTGACCACACACCACTGGTGTTGCTAGCCCCATGCTGTGGAACACTCTTTTAGCTGAGGTTCAGCAAGCAACATCACTTTGGACTTGTCAGCATCTCCTGAGTTTCTTTTAACGCCTGTGCAGTTGCTGAAAAAATTCTTGGATATCCAGTCATTTTAACGATGGTTTAGTACTGTTTCTAATGGTTCTTACATTGCTGCATGCTGATGTTTTATATTTATATTGCTGTATGCTGATATTTTATGAGAGATCAGTGTATCAATACTTTTCTGATGCAATCAGAGCTTCTGAACGAATGCCAGTGGCTCCATTTGGTTTGTGATAGACATATTTATTAATAGACATATTTTCCATGAATTTGTCCTGGTCGTTTTATTTTGAAACATGCTATCTGATGGTGGTCATTACTCTGAAAGTGAATTTTGAAATGCTTGTTACACATTATTTGTGATGAATCATGTATGAGCACTTTTAGGGCTAACATTTGATTACAAATGTTTTAGACGATTCATCATCTGCTCTTTAAATTTAAGCAAGTAGACATTGCATCAATTTCTCAATACAGAGGGTGGTTTTTTGGGGTGGGATGGGAGGGGGGGGAGAACCTGAGATATAACTTCCAGTGTAATTACCTAAAGCTGTGTAATTAACCAAAGCAAACAGACATGGACCACTCATGGTTTGAAGGTGGAGAAATGCTCTCAGGATAGTACCTTCCAGATATGCCAGGAATAAGCCATGGGGCACATGTTCCATGAATGTATGTTACATTAATTAGCACTGTTATGCTTCTCAATTGTTTCATGCTAGTGAAGTACTTAATTTAATGAAAATTGATCCTTAATGAATTAGATAGGCATGATCTCTGGTGTTAAATTAGATTCTCCCCCCAGTGACGGCTGCTGGGTTGCAACCCACACTGTTAGATGAAGAGAGCCTGAGCTATTCTAATTTAACAAAGCAATTAGAGGTGGCAGACAGAGGCAGTAAGGGTGATGAATGACACCCTTCCAATGCCTAGCAAGGGCTATGGTCAAGTTCGTCATTTCTAATCTACCTTGGTTGTATTGCCTTCCATTGCTCAACAGTTTCCATGCCGCAGCAGCTGACATGTTTGCCAAAAGGCAACGTACGTACAACTTAATATGAAAGCAATAATTTCTAACCATTTGAGCTGAATATAGAACATCCTTGTGAAAATAAGCTGGGCTAGAGTCCCAAATAGACTAGTGCATAGGAATTTATAGAGATGTCCCTGTCTAGAAAACTACACCAGAATCTAAACAGCGGTGGTGCCTACGAACAGTGATGACTGGTGCCTATTGAGACTGGTAAGGCAGAAGGCAGGGAGAACCAACGAATTCTAGTTTTGTCCCATCATGATATTGTTGACACCCAACTCCACATCCTCATATGACCTCCGTCAGTGGCTTCTTATCTCTCTATCTTTCTTGCTAATTAATTTATATTCGTTTTCAAATTTATAACACATCAAAACCAAATCAAAATTATTTTAATACATTTTTTTTATCAAAACAGGTTTCCCACTCTCTCAGATATATTCCAATCCTTCCCCTTTTA
Source organism: Podarcis erhardii (assembly GCF_964252035.2). Lineage (NCBI taxonomy): Eukaryota > Metazoa > Chordata > Lepidosauria > Squamata > Lacertidae > Podarcis > Podarcis erhardii. Next base: position 76,969,481 of record NC_138509.1, read on the forward strand.
GGTAAAGGTAAAGGGACCCCTGACCATTAGGTCCAGTCATGACCATCTTTGGGGTTGCGGCGCTCATCTCACTTTAATGGCCGAGGGAGCTGGCGTACAGCTTCCGGGTCATGTGGCCAGCATGACTAAGCCACTTCTGGTGAACCAGAGCAGCGCACGGAAATGCCATTTACCTTCCCACAGGAGTGGTACCTATGTATCTACTTGCACTTTGACGTGCTTTTGAACTGCTAGTTTGGCAGGAGCAGGGACTGAGCAATGGGAGCTCACCCCGTCGCGGGGATTCGTACCGCCGACCTTCTGATCAGCAAGTCCTAGGCTCTGTGGTTTAACCCACAGTGCCACCCGCGTCCCTTTCCCTTTTACATGCTGCTTATTTTACAGATTTATCTCTAATAAACATCCTTTTTTCTTTTTTCTTTTAGCAAATTCCCCATCCTTTATTAGTGGCTTCATATCAATATTTAGTGCTTTTTTTCTGGGGGGATGCAGGGGTACACATACCCCTAAACATCTTGTGAATCTAAGTTTGGCCTCACTGAGGGGCAGTATTTCAATATGAGTAGGAAAATGAGAGTACTCTTAAACTTTTTTATAGAAAAAAAGCACTGTCAATATTGAGCAACATAATGGAAGGGACAGAATGGATCCTTGAGGGATGTCACAAGATGGCTTTCAGAGATCAGGCCCCTGATTTGCCATGCAATCAACCAATCATTCCAACCTCTTTTGCATCTATTGCACCAGTGTTCCATAACACGAACATTTAATTCCAAGAAATTAAGCAAAGGTGTGCAAGTAATCATGTGTCAGCTCATCAAATGCACACAGATCTGATGGGGACGAAACTATTCCAGCTGTACAAGCTTAAGGCCCCTGTTCTATTTTATAGGGAAGGATCCTTGATTAAGAGTATTAGCTGGGCTACGGAGAGCATAAATGAAATCCAGCATCAGAAAACTAGAGTAGCCAGGCGTGCGGTCTTGGGATGTGAATTCACTCTCTGAAGATGCTCTGCCAAGTGCACTTAAAAGCTGAATACAGACAAAGCTCTGCTTGTGCAGCTTGTTAGTATTCAAACTTTTGCAGAACTATCAAGCTAGCAAAAGTTGTCTTCTTCCTTAACTCTACTGACCTGTTTGCCCGGTAGTGAATTGGGTTACTATTGCCCTCTGCTGGTTAGAATGCCAAGCTTGCTCAGTAATAATTGAGTGTTGCTGCCATGTTAAAATGAAAAAATAAATAAATCATAGAAGCAAAGATAGCTCAACCTAATCAATCTCTCAAACCAGTGTAAGAGTTTTGTCCATGGTCTATGACTATCCATAAGGTATTTCTTTACACAAAGATCTTGGCACTTGGATATTATTATCTACAGCTAAGGAATCACTTTGCAGAAGAACCAGATATGCAAACTGGAGTAATAGCTGTTTGTTACAATAAACACAGTTTGATCATTTCTGTTATTTTACTCAAACCCTGGAGAATGGGTCCAAACTGTAACTTACTTGGATGTCTTGGTGGCAGCAGTGCTATTTGTTTCTCCCCCCTGACTTTTCAGCATATTGACTAGTAATCATTTGCTACTAGTTTGTATGCTGGTGGTTTATCGCCCCAAACTACCCTAAACCCATAGGATGATAGGCAGTTGAAAAATACCATAAAGAAATGAAAATCCATCTGAGTTAGAGTGATCAGATGGAAAAGAGGACAGGGCACTCGCACCTGTATAAACCCCTGAAATTATCACTTCCACACAAATATTAAAGGTGCGGGACACAAATGGCTCTGTGGTCTTAACTACTGAGCGTCTTGAGCTTGCCAATCAGAAGGTCAGCAGTTCAAATCCCCACGACAGGATGAGCTCCCATTGCTCTGTCCCAGCTCCTGCCAACCTAGCAGTTCAAAAGCAGGCCAGTGCAAGTAGATAAATAGGTACCGCTCCGGCGGGAAGGTAAACAGCATTTCCATGCACTCTGGCACTTATCACGGTCCTCTGTGCACCAGTAGTGGTTTAGTCATGCTAGCCACATGACCCAGAATGCTGTCTGTGGACAAATGCCGGCTCCCTTTGCCTGAAAAGAGAGGCGAGTGCTGCACCCCATAGTTGCCTTTGACTGGACCTAACTGTCCAGGGGTCCTTTACCTTTACCTGTTAAAGGTTCTCTTTTTTATCTGCCACTTTATTCTGAATGCCAGTGGCTGCCTGAGAGCACGAGTGATAGCCAAGGGCCTGTTTGTCCCAAAGCAAACTGTTGGTTTAGCAACTGCTGCTCAGTTACCGGTAGATTCATGCAGCAATGTGTGGGAAGAAGGAATACCAGTTGGGATTTGCCTGTGGGCAGAGTCCTCTTATGCTCAGGTCCAGCTTTGGGATTTATCCCAGGCATCTAGTTGGCCACTGTGAGAACAGGATGCTGGACTAGTTGAGCCATTGACCTGAGTAAGCAGGCTCCTGTGCCCTTGTGTTCTTAATGTAAGTCAAATTTGGCTGCTGATGCCATAACAGAACTGAAACTTGTATACGCAGAAAGTTTTGGTATTTATTCCTTGTAGTTTCCAGAAGGAATAGTAATTTTGGGAGATTGCTCATCACTGGAAGGTGACATATGGATCAAAATTGAGTGATTAACTTTGTTGAATGGTCTCTAAATTTGAAGGTTCATTATTGTTCTACAAGATGTGTATTTCTTTAAGGGCCAGAGCAAATAACGTGACCTAGTTTTACAGCTGTGAAGCAATATAGCAGGTGCTGTTAAGTTGTGTTAATTAAGCTGTTGGGTATAGTATATAAAGAGCAGCACCTAGCTCTCTCAGTACCCTGGTGGATCATGCTTATTGATATATTGTAAAAGGAGTTTTTGTTTTTGTTATTAAAACCTGGCGAAAGTTATTTTTGCGTTCCTTGTAATGTGTGGTCTCCCCAGCACGCCTTCTGCAGCGCAATTAATCTGCAAATAGCCAACAAACTTAATCTCCATCAGAGTTTTCCCAGAGTTAACTCCTCTGGCCAGATATTTTTTTAAAAAAAACCAGTGGGGCCAAGCTGAATAAAAGTTAGAGGGGCCTAGTGGCAGTTTTGAATTTTAGAGGCCTGCGTTCATTTCATCTCAACTGTGAACTCTGAGTAACTCAAGGTGGTTTTCTCTAAAAAGGAAATAATAATGACTTATGTCACAAGGAGATCCCAGATGGATAGGATACTGCCAGCAAAGCATTCTGACATTAAAAAGAAAAGTGTTGCATAGGGGGTTGATTAGCGTACTAAAACAATATGCTTTGAGAATTTTCTGTCATTTAAGAATAACTTTATTATTCATACCCCGCCCATCTGGCTGGGTTGCCCCAGCCACTCCTGGTGGATTCCTACACATATGAAAATATGATAAAACATCAAACATTAAAAACCTCTGGATACAGGGCTGCCTTCAGATGTATTCTAATAGTTGTTATTTATCTCCTTGACATCTGATGGCAGGGCGTTCCACAGGGAGGGTGCCACTACCGAAAAGGCCCTGTGCCTGTAACTTCACATCTTGCATTGTGGGAACTGACAGAAGGCCTTTGGAGCCAGACCTCAGTGTCTGGGCTGAACAATGTGGGTGGAGATGCTTCTTCAGGTATACTGGGCTGAGGCCATTTGGGAAATTAATCATCAACTGATCTTGATGCTGTAGCAGTGCAGTTTCCGCAATAAAGTAACAGGATAACCACAGTGCCTGTCTATATGCAACTACATAGAAGTACATTGGAGCTCTTTCAAATGCCCCCCGCCCTCATTTTTTGGGATATTTATTAAATCCCCTTGAGCCATGAATTTTTTGGGATATTTATTAAATCCCCTTGAGCTATAAATTCAGCATGAACTACTCTGGATGTAGACCTTCCCTCCTTTTCTGTGTATTTTACTTGTGATCTGTTGACTCAATTTTAGACTGAAATCTGAAAGAAGGGCAGCAAGCTGATTGTTCCCAGAGACATCTGTCACCCCGGACGCCAAGTGCTTCCTCCATCCACGAGATCTATCTGCCCTTCAAATGTCAAGCTAACCCACAGCCTGAGCATTGCATCAAAAGCAAGCAGCCTTTTTTTGAAACCTAGGCAACAGCCCAGAAGAAAAAAGGCCGCTTACCCACTACATCTGTCTTACTAGGTGATTAAATCCCTTTCTCAGCAGATGATCCCCTATATAATCTGTACTTCTCACTATAATTCTTATACATGTGGGTGAATTGCATTGTGTGGGTGAACCGTAAGTGCCTGGCTATTGTTACGCAGTGTGTCTACAAGGCTGTGAATCACCTCTCTCTGTAGTGACACACACACTGCCCTAGATCTATGCATGCTCGCTTGAGGGCGGGGGGGGGTGTGATGCATACGTCAGCCGGTGTGCAGGCTGCATCTCGCTCGGTTCCCTTGTGCCTTGAGACCAACCTAGAATCCACAAATGAGAAACATGCTTACACTGGAAGAGAAAACTGTCAAGATTAAAGAATGCGACCCAACTGTATCCGCAAAGGCTTTGGTCCTCTTTCCTTGTGCCTGTGCTATGCATTATGCTTCTTAGACACTTGAGAGAAAAGGAAAGCAACACAACTGGCAGAAATGACAAGAGTCTCCATTTGGGTATGTTCATCTAACACGGCAAAGCAATTTCACTAATGTGGATGTTGGCTGACCAAACCTTCAGTGTTCAAACCAAGGATAATAAATGGCTTTCTTTGGCAAACACATTTGCAAAGTATGGATGGTTTTGATATGAAGGCAGAAGGGGAAATGGGTATGAATTTGCTCAGTGGCGTAGCGTGGGGGGTGCAGGGGGGCCCGGCCACACCGGGCGCAACATCTGGGTGTTAGGGTTAGGGGTAGGGTTAGGGGGCGCAAATCCACGGGTTAGGGGGCGCAAATTACTTGCCTTGCCCCGGGTGCTGACAACCCACGCTACGCCACTGAATTTGCTGCATCGGGGATGACAAATATATGTCAGTTGGACATGCAAATAGCATTATTCAGCACTGCAGAAATCATTGTTTCACAAAATCTGCTGCTTCTCAACTCTGTTGCTTAGAATAGCATGGAGGGGCTGTTGCCCGGTAGTAAAGCACATACACAATGTGCATGCAGATGACCTCAGGTTCAGTCTTCGGTAGCTGGTGAACAAATACTTGGCTAAAACCCTGGAGAGCTTCTGCCAGTCAAAGTAGGCAATACTAAGCTAGATGATGGTCTGGTCAGATATAAAACAGCTTCCCGGTGTGGTGTAGGAGAGCTGGTGTGGTGTAGTGGTTAAGAGCAGTGGACTCGTAATCTGGTGAACTGGGTTCGATTCCCCGTTCCTCCACATGCAGCTGCTGGGTGACCTTGGGCTAGTCACACTTCTCTGAAGTCTCTCAGCCTCACTCTCCTCACAGAGTGTTTGTTGTGGGGGAGGAAGGGAAAAGGAGATTGTTAGCCACTTTGAGACTCTTTAGGGTAGTGATAAAGCGGGATATCAAATCCAAACTCTTCTTCTCCTCCTCCTCCTCCTTCTTCCCATATTCCCAAAGAAGGTGATTTAAAATCATGTCCCATATCTCAGTGGGAGGCAATATGCAAAAAAGTGCCATAACATATATAGGAAATAGCAGAAATAGCTGAGAAGAATTCCTAGATCTCTGTCAGCCACAAGATTTTGCAAGCTGGTGTCTGGACTCGTGATATTCATGACCCAACTTGCCTTCCTTCATGACCAATCTTTCTGTGTCATTGATTTTTCCTCCTGGGAATTTTCATTTTTTTACTCAGGCCCGTCCCTCTTTTTGCAATAAGAAGGTGCAGTGAAATTATTAGTAGGGCTGGGGTTTTTGCCATGTTGGGGAAAGTGTGCCCTTTTCCATGTGGTGCTTGATTTGCACGCTTTCTCTATATAGGTTAATAGATGTGCATTGTGAACTATGGGTTTCGTCTCTGCTTCCTGTATACCCATGTTGGGTCCTCTCTGTCTTGCATTTTATGAATGCACTAAGGTCAAGCAAATCAGGGCACATCCTCTTGGGAAATATCTATCTATTGTTGAGAATTCCAGCATTTGTTAACCAGACATGAACAAGAAAGCCTGTTCTCAGCCAGGGAACACTGGCATATGGTCTTTCAGAATGAATTACATTTGTTGCGGAGGGAAGTTTTCCGAGTTCCCATTTGACAGGGAATAAAATCGAGGTTTTCTTGCTGGCGTTCTGCGAAGGCAATATGAACCACGACCTTTGGATACTCAAGGTCGGCTGTCTTTGTTTTGTGCGGCAAGATTCGAGGCAGCATTCTTTATGGCAGAAATGAGGTCACTGTGTCTCTCTGGGTTTTTTTGGTTTGTTTTTTTACGAAGAAGCTGCTCGCCAAGTCTGCTCATCTCCTCTTTTCAGTCCCTTTGGGGTATATGTCGTCTTGGATCAGTGAATCCGGAAGCTAATTTAGCATGATGGTGCTCTCTGCTTCCCACTCTCATCTCTCCACCTTTCCTCTCCTCAGAAAACTTTCTAAGAATACCCTTTTGTGTGTTGCTCTCTTCCTCCACTTGCCCGCACCACTTTTTGTTTACCTCAGCAACAAACACAGCGAATAACTGAAGAAACATTTTTGTTAACGAATATATGAAACTAGTTAGATTGTTGGGCATAGAGCTGGGACTCTTTGGTTCAAATCCCTGGGCCGCTTCAGAAGTTATTGACTAACCTTCAGCCAGTCACACTCTCTTTCCTCCTAACCCAGGGGTCACCAACCTTTCTATGCCTGTGGCCACATTTGGATTTCTGAGAGAGTGTTCTGGGTGCCACCCTTTCTTGTCACTTTTCTCCCCCTTCTCCCAGGTCAGCTCCCACCCACCTGCCCCATCAGAGAGGCAGAAAGAGAGAAAGCACACCTATGCATTATATCTGGGCAAAACAGAGCTGAATGAAGAAGTGAAAGAGAGAGTCGCTCTTTCAACTTCCAACGGAGAAGATGGTAAGGTAAAGGTAAAGGGACCCTTGACCATTAGGTCCAGTCACGGACAACTCTGGGGTTGTGGCGCCCATCTGGCCGAGGGAGCCGGCGTACAGCTTCCGGGTCATGTGGCCAGCATGACTAAGCCACTTCTGGCGAACCAGAACAACGCACGGAAACGCTGTTTATCTTCCCACCGGAGCGGTACCTATTTATCTACTTGCACTTTGATGTGCTTTCGAATTGCTAGGTTGGCAGGAGCAGGGACCGAGCAACGGGAGCTCACCTCGTTGCGGGGATTCAAACCGCCGACCTTCTGATTGGCAAGCCCTAGGCTCGTGGTTTAGACCACAGCGCCACCAGCGTCCCTGGAGAAGATGGTAACCAGCCTTAAAACCTTCTGACCTAGGTGGAAATGAAGAAAGGGTTAAAGCTCTCCCTATATGTCATGGTCCAGATCCTTCCAGTGCCTCCGCCATCTACCCAGTGTAGCTGATATTTAAAGATTACAGGAATTTGATGTCCAAGAGGACTTCCTGTTCTAGTTAAACCTTGCTTGTGTTCTAGTGTGTTCCAATTTCCTTTGGTTTGCCTTTCTGTTCAGGGCTGGCCCTACCGTTAGGCAAAGGGGTAAGTGCTTCAGGTATCAAATGCTGGAGGAACTCTCTTAAGCCTTCTGGCCATACCCTTCTACTGGAGGACAGAACTGTGCATGCCTGCAGTATACTGTATGCCATGTCCCTGCAATTAGCCATCTTCTCTCAGGTGTTGTAGAAGAAACTGTTAGTGTAGAAAGTAAATCCAGTCCATTTGGCTTTTCAGTGTGAAATGGGAGGTGCCATCTTGTCTTTTGCCTCAGGCAGCAAAATGTCTTGGGCTGGGCTGGCTTCTGTTTGTGATTTAGTAGCCCCAAATTTTCAAGCGTTTAAAGCTGGTTAAGCCAAGCACTGCATGCAATGCTCATAAGTTCCTATGGGGATTATTTCCTTCAGAGTTTGAATCTGGGGGTCCCGTTCTTTAGGGATTCCCCAGAATGCTACACTTTGGCTATGGGTTATTGAGCTTGTCTCCTGGTTTGTGTTTGGTTCCTGACCTTCTATTCTGCCCTGACTTGCTGCATGGATCATGGTTCATTGGTCACCTCAAACTGTGGCCCATGGCCTACCCCTGACCGATGGTCAGTGCAAAACAGTGACCACCTTCCCTCCAACAATTCATGGGACCATAGTGCCCTCTAGACACTGTTAGACAACAACTCGAGGCACCAGCAGCCAATATGGACAGGGTTTAGGGATGATGGGAGTTGTAGTCTAAGACACCACATTGGCTGTCTCCTACATGAGGCCTCATGAATGAATTGTAAGCTTATTGCGTCTTAGAGAATTAGCACTGTACCCAAAACGGAACAACCTGACTTTTATAAATGCCAGCAAATAATGAAAACTGTTGTGTTGCATGGAGTTTCATGGGAGCCGCCGTCTATTCAGGGGTTTGGGTATGATTTCAGGAACATATTTATTTATTATATTTTCTTAAATTTATATCCTGCCCTTCCTCCAATAGAGGCTCATGTATCACAGTCTTTGAAAAGGGAAGCAAGCTTTTAAAGGCTGCTAAATACTCAGAGTGTGAGCTGTCTTTTTATCAGCAACTAAGGCATTTAAAATGACATGAAGCAGCCTCTTTATTGATTGTCCACCAGCAGTCATTGCTCTGGATTTTTACAGTTGTCTGCTCTGTCCTGAGTATACTATTTTAGGCAATGACAGAGCAGGCGTGGATTCCCCGCATGCAATAGTTAAGGGTAGACATTTGCCCTTTCTGCAACCGTGATTTAAAATGAGATTTCAACAATTTAACTCCCTGACACCCCAAATGGGCTTATGGTACATGCCAGAGCCATTTGTGTGTGTTTGTGTGTGTGTGTCTCGAAAGGCTAGACTTATTGGTCATGTCTTGCTATGGACAAATCCCCAATCTCTAGATCTGAATGCCTGTTGGTTTGAAACAACTGGTTTATTGCTCTTGGCAGTTAAAATTTAGCAATAGCAAGGCAGTTAAAACTTAAATCTCTTAGTCACATGAAACTTCCTGTGCGCATATTCCTGAAGGCCTGAGTTTCTGACCCTAGAAGGTGACTTGGGAAGTAGGAGATAGGATCTGTGAAGGAGAAAGGGACAGGAGTTCTGTTCTGCTTGCCTTATCCTAATTTTTGTGGGCATTTTTTCTAGTTTATTTTATAAACAAGTGAATTACCTAAATAGTCATTGAACAAGTCATGGATAGGAGACAAATCCTATTTTATGTGAACTACCCTGATTTTTATCCCTGAGACCTTCGGGTATAGGGCGGTATATAAATTCTAATAATAATAATAATAAATCCTAATATTTCTGCATGGATTTAGCTGTAGAGTGCAAGTATGTTATCATGGGTCAATCTATATTTTATACTTCAAAACTCCACTTGCCTACATGAGTAGGCATAACTTGAAATCATAAAAACAAAGGACTCTTTTTCAACATATGTGAGACATACCAGGCCCACTGTTACAACAGTAGTGACACATGTGTTGAGGCAGGGCTACCTGTATGGGGATGGAGCAGTGATGAGCTCCCGAACATTTGATTGGACCAGGTTGGACCACTGCCACCAATCTGGCAGCCTCACCGGTGCAACTGCATCATCCCAACTTTGCCTTCAGCTCAAACCAAATATATTATTGAAGCCCTGGAACTGTCTTCTCAATAGAATGTGAAGCAGACCTCCTCCCTTCCCCTTTTTGATCCCGATTAATTCCAAAATACTTTTCTGAAGAATGAAGGCTGCTTAATCTTTGTGTCCTGACCAGATGTCTCCAGCATTCTTCAAATTCCCTGCAATTATCAGGCAAGCTGCTCTTCCTTTGCGATGCTAAAGGTTTAGAAACTCTGCAAGATGCTGTTAAACAGCTTAATAAAGTGATCTTCACATATGGTTTGCAAAAATGCCTAGGAACTCTCTGTAATGGAAGAGAGCATTGTAAGATCATTAAGTACCTTTCCATGCGATGAAATGTTTTTGCATAATATGAGTGTGCTGGTTCTTTTGCAACCTTCTCTCAGGGTTGCCTTTCTATTGTGATGCTCCTCCGCTCAACACTGAGCCGCCTTTAGCTGTGCACACATTCCTGTTCAACTGGCAACCTGTGTGTGCCCACTGCAAGCTTGGGAAGAGGCGTGCACACAACATTAGCCGTAACCCTGTCCTACGAAATACTGCATTTTAATGCATTTTCATCCAAACCAACTTAATCTGAACTGAGAAAAAGAACGGCCTGGTTGCATTTCAAGCCAGTAATGTGAATATAACCTTTGTGAAGCTCTTGGAAACCTCAGTTGGCTTAGAATACAGCATCCCGACTGTAGAGAGGAGAGGACTGGAAGCCTTCATTCTGCAAACACCTGGGTGCCTCCAGACTGTCAGCATTTTGTGGGAGAGATTCAAGGGCACACAGAAATTCTGGTCGTGTGCATTTAAAGTGGATTAAAGGGATCCTAGTAGCACATTAAGGGACGTGGGTGGCGCTGTGGTCTAAACCACAGAGCCTAGGGCTTGCCAATCAGAAGGTAGGCGGTTCGAATCCCTGCAACAGGGTGAGCTCCCGTTGTTTGGCCCCTGCTCCTGCCAACCTAGCAGTTCGAAAGCACATCAAAGTGCAAGTAGATAAATAGGTACCACTCCTGTGGGAAGGTAAACGGCGTTTCCGTGCACTGCTCTGGTTCGCCAGAAGTGGCTTAGTCATGCTGGCTACATGACCCGGAAGCTGTCTGTGAACAAACGCCAGCTCCCTTGGCCAATGAAGCAAGATGAGTGCTGCAACCCCAGAGTTGTCTGCGACTGGACTTAATGGTCAGGGGTCCCTTTACCTTTACCTAGTTGCACATTAAACACACACACACTTTTTAGCAGGAAAATGCACTGAAAAGTGTGGGATGAACGAATGACTAAGAGCTTAGCCACACTTACCTGTTGCCCTGCTCTTTCCAGCCACACCCAAACATATCCTCTTGCACATCCTCCCTGTGGACCATTGGGGAGTAGCCCCCTAAATAAAGACTCATTTGTGCAAAGTGCATTTCCTGTCCTCTGGTACGTGTGGAGACCTTTGCTTCAGCACATGCTTCCTATGTTAAGTATATAATTCAGCGAAGGGCTGCTTTGGCATGTCTCTCTGTGTAGGAAACGTGTGTTGCATGAAGCAGCCTTAAGGTGTGGGCAGTTTGTGGAATTGCACTTCAGAAGCAATAGAGAGAGCTTTTTAGGCTGCCTTGACAACTTTCAGGCTACTCCCAGCATCAGTTTTCTGTGACAATGCAACAGTGCATATCAGTCTCTTCAAGCATAAAGACATAAAGACATAAAGACATACACCTGCCAAGGTGAGCGATATAGTAACAAGGTGAGCGATATAGTAACACTGATGAAGACAGATGTCTTCATCAAAGGTTGATAAACTTCTGGTGGCTTCCCAAATTATGTATTAAGAGCATTTTAGTAGGGATGGTTTTGAATTTCTCTCTGTTCAAATTTCTGTCTGGATTTGGGGGTTCCAGTTGTTTTCCCCAGTTGTTTTTCACAGAGTGGTAACAATAATCTCTCCCCGCTCCCCAACCCTAGATTCTTGTTTTCAGAATCAGAGTGGAGGAAATACATTCTGTTTGCTTTCCCCTGTTTCAATTTTGCATTATTGTGGGGCAAGAGCAATTTATGTATGGGAGCACTTTGCAAGAAACATGCCATTAGAGCAATGATGCACTTGGGTGCATTTTTTTAATTATTATTTTAAAGAAATAATAGCAGGAGCAAGTACAGTACTGGGGAGCATATGCAGATTTTGGAATTAATGTTGGAGAGCTCGGTTTTGCTTAACTGAAGGCAGGGTGAGTGAAATCAGGGTCTCAGTGGAATGACAGGTCAATGGAAAGAAATTAGTGGCATATAGTCATTCCCACGGAATGCGGGTGGCACTGTGGGTTAAACCACAGAGCCTAGGACTTGCCGATCAGAAGGTCGGCGGTTCAAATCACCACAAGGGGTGAGCTCCCGTTGTTCGGTCCCTGCTCCTGCCTACCTAGCAGTTCGAAAGCACAGTGCAAGTAGATAAATAGGTACCTCTCCGGCGGGAAGGTAAACGGTGTTTCCGTGTGCTGCTCTGGTTCGCCAGAAGCGGCTTAGTCATGCTGGTCACATGACCTGGAAGCTGTACGCCGGCTTCCTCGGCCAATAAAGCGAGATGAGCGCCGCAACCCCAGAGTCGGTCATGACTGGACCTAATGGTCAGGGGTCCCTTTACCTTTACCTAGTCATTCCCACATTTTAGATGCAGGAACAGCCATGATACAGAAGATATTGAACACTGATCAAATAGTCTTTGCAAGCTCTCTGCACCACCAAATATCTTCTCCAGTCTTATACTTCTGACCAGTGTGAAGACAAACAATGGTTTCTGCTTTTTTTATTTTGCCTCTAATCTTTTGGCTCTAGCAAAACACAAGCTTGATCTGGCAGTCTCTATATCCATGGCAGAATTCCCCACAGTCTTATTCTGGTACATTACTGAGCACCTGATTCTGTGGTGACAAGTGGTCTTTATTTAGAAGATATGTACGCCCCTAAAGGCTGCAAAACAATAACCAGAGAACTGAGAAAGCTGGACGCTTTGGAAAGCACAGATTGCAACTGCAGAGCTGGGCAACTAACTGCCTTGAAAAGCATTTATTGGGTGAAGGAGACTGCGTTTACTTGCCTGTGTATGGCCGCTGGTGAGTACCAGGTCACCCTCAGAAGCTCCTGTGCATGTGTCACACATTGGTGCCTTATTAGACATTTCATTTTTAGGAAACATGACTGTCTAGGTATTGTGACACGTCCCCTCCCACCAGCTGGGTATTTCTGACAGCTGGGATGACTAAGGGCAGATGTCCAGACGACTCCAATTTCAACGTTGTGGTTCCAGCATTTCTGACCTCCCCCTCCCCACTTTCCAGGTGTGTGTGGTATTTTGGTCCATGTGTTTTTTTAGGAGTTGAGGCAGATATGCAACTGTGACCCCGTCTGACAAGGGCAGTGTTTGTGCACTGGGGAGCAGGTTATTTGAAGAAATGCCTTCACTCCTGCCACCCTGCCCATGCCTTATGATTGTCTGGCTGTGGCCTGGTGCCAGCCATGGAGTCCTCAGAGGGTGAGCCAGATGTCCTGCATTCTGTTTTCTCCTGTGACAGTACGGCGGCCATTTTGGGAGCCTGACTCTTGCTCAATTTCAGGCTGAGATTTCACCCCCAAAAATACGGGTTTGGGGGGCCTGTGATCTTGTGGGGTACTCCAAAACACGCATTGTTGGGCGCCGTGCCCGAAAAAGCACTTTTCCTGGGTCCACAATCTTGGGCAGGTCACATAACTCATGTGGGATTTCGGACCCAGAAGATATTGTCCTGGATTTGGGCCACATCCCATTAGAGAGTTTGCAGTATGTGTCTACAGACCCAGTTTTACCAATCTGTTCTTGAATGGGAGCTCTGCTTGTCACTCCCTGGTACTCCTTTGTTGCCAGTGGCAAGGGCATGTAATTTGGAAGGCCTTCTACTTGAGGCTTTCCAGTTTCTGGAAACAACATAGTTCTCTGCCTCCCCGTTCTTTGGCTCCTAACTACTGATTCTAGCTTTTCCTGCCTTGCTGTGTTGCACCTTGCCTGAACTCCTTGTGATAGTGACTCTGAACTGTTGCCCTACTTTGTCTCTGGATCACATTTGGACATAGCCTGGTTCTCTGAGCTGGACCTTGGTTTGTTTGTACTGTGCTGCACCCGTCCTCAATGGTGAATACTCTGGTGAAGTCTTTAATCTCCTGTAACTTGGATCCTTGAGGACACCTACTCTGGTGTATGACAATGACCTGCTTCAGAAACACAGCTTGTGTATCTACCTGTGACAGCAATTTGGCTGGCAAACATAGGGAATGGGGCCTTCTCAATGTTGGCACCACATTTGTGGAAATTTGATCCTGAGGGAGATTGGATAAGTTTTTAAATGAGATTTGAAGACTCATCTCTTTGCCACTTGTATGCATATTATGAATTGATTATGGACTGATTTTAATAACTGTGGAATTGGTGAGGCTGCTTTTACTGTGCTACATTGTGTTTTCTGACTACAATTGTGTTGACCGCTGTTTATGTGCTGGCTGTCTTTTAACTGGCTACTTTAAGCGGTTTCAAAAAGTTTAAAATGTATTTTTACATTGGTTATAAATCAGATGTTGTTTAGTTCATCATGTTTGCAGCTTTGGAAGAATATGCTCCTAAATTTGGGATACAAAACAATTCAAGCAAATAAATACATAAATGTTGGTGTCTTCCCAGTTCATGTGGTCCAAAGAGAAATGCTTTCACCTGGGAAACTTCAAGCGATGATTTGGAAGTGTAAGAAGGTCTATGTGGGTGTGTCCTCCTCACAAGCGGGGGTCTAATGACCTCAAATCATCATCATTCAGTTGTTACTGTATAAGTAAAAGAGAATAGAGCTGAGGCAATAGAACTGCAACATATTTTCTTCTGAGGGGTACATGAAGAACAACACCTGGTTAATTTTACATGTTGAATGAAAAAATTGGTATGGAAAATACTTTTGAATGCAACCATCTGTGGATTCTCATTCTGTTGCAGAGAAGAGAATAATGGTGTTTTCTTAAGAACAACATACTTTGTTAGGGCTGGTCCCAAAATGTGAAAACTTTTAAAAACTGCACCTGCATACCCCTCAACTGCCCTAATTATATCTGGGCATTCTGTTTCTGGGTGCTGCGCTCTCAGCACGGCACCTCACAATACACAAGACTGTGACCTTGCACAAGGGCACAGGGCCCACAAACCTGTGTTTCTGGCTCTAATCCTCTCACGCAGGTCACGTGACTCGCCCGGGAGCACGGCCAGCAAACGCATGTCTGGGTTTTGGGCCTAGACAGGTTGGAGGGTATGCACCTTTACCAACAGGGAGCACTGGAAAAATGTACCATTTGAGGGGCTGCTCCATGAATCCACTCCTGGAGTCCCTCCATGATGTTTTGTGCTCATGGTGGAATCAGGGCAGCTATATGCAATCGTGTTTACAATATTACGCACGCCTGAAAAGGTTTCAGGGAAGACATATGGCTTCATTACCAATCAGTGCCTGTCCTATAACTTCTGCCTGAAATCCTGTAACTTTATATGCCATGGATGTTATGGGGTGTTTTGTCCTGCTTTTGCTAGGCTATACTGCAAGAGCGCTCCTCCTGACAGCATCAGGGAAGCATTATGGAGCAACTAACTAAGCAGAAAGATATGTGGACCATCTTGTCTTAATGACACATTGCAGAACACACCAGCAAAAGCCCAACATCGTTCTGGAGGAACCCTCACGGGATTCTCCAATTCAAGCAGCCCTTCAGAAAGAGAGCGCATCAAGATTTTATTCCATCTCCTCTTTGTAAGTGTTGCTTGAAATGGAACGCTCTCCTTAGTGGTTCACATACTTTTGCGGGTTCATGTTCCCAGTGCATTGTCCACATAAATTAAATAACATCAGTGCAGCCTGAACTTTGCAGATGCATTTTTTTTGCTGGCTGTGGCACCATTCAAAGGAAAACTGGATGGCTGCCAGCAATCTGAAGTGATGCCCCTTTCTATTGGAACCATAAGGAACTTTAAAACGGGTTTATTTTAAGGCTGGACAACCAAAACCTGAAACATCCCCCGTTAATGAATACCCTTGTGTATGGAATTAACATGTCTTTTATTGACATGTTCAGAACAAATGATTCTAATTCTAGTAATATTAGACAGCAAGGGGGGAAAGAAATAATGGTATGTTTCAGGAAGATTTTCAAATATACAAGGCAATTTATGCCTTAAAACAGTTAATCTGCAATAAATGGAATAAGCATTGAGGTGCTAGATTTTGGGTCAAAAAAATGGCAGGGAAAGGAGTAGGTGATTTATTTGATTTTTAATCTCCACAACACAGAGCACTGCTAAGTCACTGTGGCTTTATTTTATGAAGCAGCCATCAGTGATCTCCTTGTTTTACGTGGTGTGTGGTGAGATTGATGATAGTGTTCGACTAAAATACTGGTGGAGGCTTCCAGCATTAATTCATCCATGAAAATTCAACCCCTTATGGCCAACGAAACATCTGCGAACTCAGGTGTTCTCCCAAAAGCTGAAAACAAAACAGCATGTGTGGAGTACACAGTCTGAAAGGAGGAAGTGTTGGGTTAAGGGCAAGGGAACGAAATTAAGCCTCCTACCTTACCGCTCCCCCCACCCCAGCAAAACCAGGGTTTTATGCTTGCCAGCAGAAAAGCAATTAAGGCATGCAGCCTATAGGGAAGAAATAAGTGGAAAGTGCCTTTCCGATACAGGGCTGCCCCTATTGCAAATGAAGCTATATGACTGCCCTGAAACTTTTGCAGGTGCAAATGATATTGAAAGCATGTTCAGGTATAACCACCCCAATAACATCACGAGCACAAATCATGGCAAAGGCTCAATACAAAGGACACGTGAAAGGCCCGGAATGGCTAGGAATGGCTGTGTGAGGCTCTCTTTTTTTACGGCATCTTTTCAATTGGCGTTTAGCTGAGGCTATAATGATGACAAGTCCAGTGCTCTTCAACTCTGATTTAGCACCAGCAGCAAGGATGGGTAAGACCTTCTCTTTGTCATCACAAGCAGCAAAGAAATGTAAGTCGTGTAACGCAAGAGTGAGCCGCCTTCTGTTCTGCCTCATATATCAGTGACAGAATTATCATCTAGGTTCTCTCCGCAGAAGCCTTGCTCTGCTCCTGCAGAACTATTACAACTTGATTTGCTGAACGCAGAGTGAGTTTGCAGTTCTGGAAGATAGAAAACCCACCTGCCCGCTTCAAAGCTGAATGGATTTAATCTAGAACCACCGAAAGGGAGGAATAAAGAAACGCACCAATGATTTAACATTGAGTTTTTCCCCCTTGCTATATATAACAGCCAAGATCGTACTATTGAATTTAAGATTTTCAAAGATGGAGATCTTCAGTCTCATTTATGCAGGATGAGGGCCACAGGGGACGCTTCTGGCACGCTGACAGGAGCACGCTAGCAGTAAATCACACTGGGCAAGCTGGGGTTAAATCCTTATTAACAAAACAGGATCTGCACAGGAGTGTCAGGCCTAATGAGCACAGCAACTCAGATCTTGCCCCCATGAAGTAGTTGCTGAGACTAAAGGTCCCCGCCTTTTCACAGATGTCTGTCTCCTCCTCTCCCAGGTCTTTCCAAAGCAATCTGAGGCTATGCTGGCATGCCTGTCTCTGCTCCTCTCATTTCATACCTCTCCTGATCCTGGGAAACCAGTGAGAAGGGGAGCTGGTCGCAGCAGGAGGGTGGGGGATACCCTGGCTTCTTCACCAGCCAGACTCATATCTGCTTCTTGGCCTCCCTCCTCTCCTGCTTCCGCTTCTGCTTCTAGACTTCTCTCTGCCACAGACTCTCCCCGCTCACTGTTACCTCTTCACCTCCTTCTCACAATCTTCTCCCTCTTCTCCCTGTGACCACTCATCATTGTTCCATCACCACTCCCTGGGCTCTGAGTCTTCTTCCCTTGGCAGTTCCCCAGCTGGTGCCTCCCACCACTCCTCTACATCCAGCCAGTTGATGAAATGGAGCAATGGAGACAAAGTTTAGCTTTACTTTTGTGCAGTAGGCTAGGTTCTACAGACACAAAGAAAAACCCTTTCTGGCATCCATCCAGGCAAGCAAGAGTCATTCTTAGAATTCAAGGAGACAGGCAAAAATACTGAGGAAGGATGAGGGCTGGTGAAGGGTGTGGCCTAGGGAAAGAGGGTGTGGCCTAGGGAAAGAGGGTGTGGCCTAGGGAAAGAGGGTGTGGTGGGGGAAGGCATGTGCCCTCAGGAGAATCTGCTATTGGCTGCAGAGGGGTAAAAAAAAAGAGAGAACTATACATAGCTTTTGTCTTTCCCCCCTCTACAACTAATAACACTGTGTGTATGTTTGTGTGTGTGATTTAAGCAGTGCTTGGAGTGAACTGGTTCACTTCAATGAAGTTCACTGAATTAGTTCAAAAATATCTGAATTACACCCAAAAGTTGTTCCTGTAACTCCCATACGAACAGTTTATTAAGTTTATTTGGGGGTAGAACTTTGAACGATTTCTAGCTCATTGTCAAGTTCATTCCTTACATGTATTTTTCACTCTTGCTACGTAAGCTGTTATGTAAGAATATCAGCTCAATACATCCATGAAGAACATGCTAAATATACTAAGCTCCCCTCCAAAAAAACCCATAATAAAGAGAACACTATCCTCTTTCAACATAGCACATACTTAATACTACAGAGGCCAAAACTATATTATCTATATGCATATCACACTTGTTCTTGAAATAAGTCACACTTCTTTTTCTTCATGTGCCCCTGTCTTGGCAAATGCCCATTTTAATTTCACCCAAGAAGCAATCTATTATTATAATATATATTTTTTAAAAAAAAAAAACCATTTAGAGTAAGATTACACCTTTTAACGTCTTGATGCCAAGTTGCAACAAATATGTAGTAATTTGCACAAGTGTAAACTTCTTTTGTTTTATTCATCTGTGTTTCAGATGGTTAGGTCACCTTCTCAAGGTTCTTCAGGGTCAACAACACATTGAAATAGGAAGAACAACTTTGCAAATAAAACACCATAAACATCCATTTCCAGAGGGTCTTGGGGCACCTTAAAGACTAACAAATTTATTATAGCACAAGGTTTTGTGGACTGTAGTGCACTTTTTCAAATGCATGGATAGTTATCCTGAGTTACAAGTACATATACATGAGGTGTGGAGAAATACAGGAAGTATAGAGATGGTGACAATTGCATTATTAACAGTGGCTATTCATAAATTACCGTTGCCTTAAATCTCTTGGTGAATTGCAATACAGCAATTTCTTAAAGCAGTTTCTGTTTGAAGTTCTTCTCTTACATTAGGGGAGGTTGGAATATTCCTCCACCAGTTGTTGTTGTTGTGGGTTGTTTTTTTTAAGCATTGGCTTGTCTGATGTCAGATTTGTGCCCATTTATTCTTTTGCATAGAGACTGGCCTGTTTGTCCTATGCACAAGTGGAAGAGCATTGCTGGCATACAACCCATCAAAAGACGAGCAGGTTAATGAACTGATGATAATGTGAATGACCTTTTTAGGTCCTTTAATAGTGCTGCCAGAGTAGACATGGGGACAGAGTTGGCACCTGGGACTTGGCTGCAGGATCTGGCCTTTGAGTCTGTGTACACAGGATAAATTTAAAGCACACGACTTTCCCCAAAGAATCCTAGGAACAGTAATTTGTTAGGGGTGCTGAGAATTGTAGCTTTATGAGGGATAAACTACAATCCCCATGATTATTCGGAGCAGCATTGCACTTTATATATATGGTATGGCCTGTATGTTGCTCCTGAGGAGATGTTAAGGTTGCCGCCCGCCTTGGAAAAATGGGATTGCACCATTTTTGGACAAAAGTGTCTCCTGTTAGATGGGATGGGATGCCTTTTTCTCATATTTGAGCTCAAAATGGCGGTTGCATGGCTGTTGGCACAGCTCAGGAGGAGCCTGGATTGCCATGAGCAACAATAGAGAGAAGGGGGAAGGAGCAACCTGCTCTCTTGCCCTCGTCCCCTCCTTCCTTCCCTCTGGTCCTGCTCCTAAGCTGCCACCCACTGGTTTAGCATGGTGTGGGTTTGCGGTCTCTCCTCCTCCCTCCTCCTCCTCCTCCTGTGTGCTCAAGTCTCTTCTGACACCAGCATGGGCGAGAGGCTGGACCTGCGGCTTAAGTTGGCCATGGCCCGTGCCCGTCAGTCAAGCGGAAGAGCAGGAATAGGTAGGGAGGGAGGTGAGAGGCCAAATGCAAGGACCCCCCCCACACACAAATTGGGAGGGAAGGATTTCATGTTGTGAGATTGTGTGTGCCCCCCAAACCCCACCACCAACCTGTCCTTTATTTTGCCCGCCCAAAGGTGGCAAACCTAGCTTGCGGTGCTATCTGTCAGCATGTAGAGGCCTTACCACCCACAGGCTATGAGAAGGAAGAGCCATAGCCTAGGGAAAGATGTAGATCATTCATGATGCACTTTAACTGGGAGTTAAACATGCCAGCAAGTGACGTTCTGCTTGTCTTCTAGGTCTTTCTTGTAGTAGAAGTTTCTTGGTGTGCCACTTTCTTGCCTGACTTCTGCCTGCATCAGAAATTGCAACGTGGCATTATTTGCAATCAGGGCAGGGCCTTAGCTCAGGGGTTAAGCATCCGACTTGATCCGAATTAATCTGTCTGGTTGCAAAAACCTGCAACAGTGACCACATCTTGTTGTTTGCATAACTGTTACCATCATTTGACAAGCCAGGACTGTGCAATGGCTGTGATGAGCTGGCAAACTGTGAGGCACATTATCCTATTATCTTCAGTGCTATCAGTAAGTGGCTGTTGGCAAACATTGGGAGCAAAGTGCAAAATGATGGGTTGGCGAATTCCGTTCAAAGGACAAATATCTGAGCCAGGAATCTGCTATGAAGCAGTGTTGAGGACAGTAATAATTCTGTGGTATGGTTTTCTTCAAATTAATGGGAATTCTTTAATGTAAATTAGAGGTGAGGGACTTGTGGACTTGTGAGACAACAGCTCAAATGATTCCTGGCTTTTGGCCATAGGGGCTGGTGACAGTATGGAAAGCCACAATTCCCCCATGTCTGGTGTAAATGATGTAATCTTAAGGCAAGTCCAAGGACAAACAGTGCTTAGCCCAAGGATCAGTTTTGGCACAGCATTCTTTGTTCAGCTTTTGAATACTTTTTTGATGTACTTTTAGCCCATTTCACAACTTTAATGCCTACTCTGTAAATGTGATCTTTCCCTGCCTTCACACACACACACACACACACACACACAGAGCTTGGACACAGAGCGTCAAAGCCTGGGCCTGTGTTTAGAAACATGTCACAAAAGGAATTCTGGATGAGCCCTAAGTTCTCCTCTTATATGGATGTCAGAGAATTCCACTGTAATTTGTCATGGAAGTGGAAATTGCTCCAGTTTGCATGTTTGTCTGTGGTCTGGAATGGAAATCAGTCAAACAAATACCAATTGGTATTTATTTATAACACCCACACACCCCTCCTTCAAACGATATGTAAACACTAGCAATGTTAAAAATTATTGAGATTTCCTTTCCATTGCAATGAATGCTTTCTGCAGGGTTTAGCAAAGGAACTCATGTGTGCAAACAGGGCAGCAGGATACAAGCCTTCCTCTGCCCATCAGTTGAACTCCACACAGGAGTTCCTTGTGAGGAACAGCCAATGGAGGTGGGGTGGGGTGGGGGGAGGCGGAGTTCAATGCAGTTTTTGGCATCAGCCACAACAATTACAACAGAAATATGGCATATAACGTATTTGGTGGAAACTGATCTGCAGTGGAATGGAAACAGTACTGCTTATGATGAATACAGGTCAAAATAGAAACACTCCTGCATCCTATGTTTCTATGTTGGCTGAGAAGCACATGTGTGTTGGATTCCTAGTGGGCATTATCTCTCTTTATCGCACTTTATCTTCTGGCTGATCTCAGAGCATTATCTCTTGTCAGCTCCCCATATCAGAGGGAAGAACTGTGCTTCGAAACGGAGCCGTGAATCACCCTTTATGGTATATCTGACGCATCTAAGTTAGCTGCATATGCCAGGGTCAGTCAGCCATGGATCTCAGGAAGATATGTGGGTTTCTTTACCTTCGTTCTGCTTTTGCTAGGTGTGTGTTTGATCACACTAAGAGATATGCTGAAAGCCAGAAGAGACATGCTTGGGAGATCCATAATACTTTGAAAACAACAATGACGACAATAAAAAAATCATCTGGCACAGAGGAGAGGTTGCCTAAGCCTTTCTTCCCATGCTGTTTTCCTGACCAAAAATAAAGCTGTTGTTAGCTCCACAAGGGGGAAAACATGCTTGTATCGCCACCATCCCTCTGTGAGGCTAAGATCTTCTTCAATGGCCAATTTAAAGCGAAGAAATGACATCTGGGGAAAACTTTTCCCCCAATGCTGTTCCCCAGATTCACAGTTGCTTTAAAAGTACAGTGGTACCTCTGGTTAAGAACTTAATTTGTTCCGGAGGTCCGTTCTTAACCTGAAACTGTTCTTAACCTGAAGCACCACTTTAGCTAATGGGGCCTCCTGCTGCCACTGCGCCACCACCACACAATTTCTGTTCTCATCCTGAAGTAAAGTTCTTAACCTGAGGTACTACTTCTGGGTTTGTAACCTGAAGCATTTGTAACCCGAGGTACCACTGTAGAAAGTCCAGCCATAGGACTATCATATCATATCATATCATATCATATCATATCATATCATATCATATCATATCATATCATATATCATATCATATCATATCATCATATCAGCGTTGGTTCTTCATTCCAGACACAGCCAGCCCCTCCATTTGACAGACTGAGGTGACTGTCCCAGGCAGTTGGTTTTGGCTGTCTTGAAAGGGCAGCAAATTGTCATTTATTTACTATTACTGTGTCTTTACTGCCAGGGAGGAGGAAAGAAGCTTGAGAGATTTCCTGTGTCAAGTGCCAAAATAACTTGGCTGACCTTGGATGCCATGTGTCTGTTTGTGTTTGTTTGTGTGTCATTTTCTGCTCTGCCTCAAGCAACAAAAGGTCTTAGGCTGGCCTTATGCTCTCCCTTTTGAGTGGAAAGAGATGTTGTGAGTGTGGGGATGATTAGGGAGGCAGGAGAGGATATATTATTTAATGATATCCTTCCTAACTTGAGCTAGCAAGTTCCATAGAATCATAGAATCATAGAATCATAGAATCATAGAGTTGGAAGAGACCACAAGGGCCATCGAGTCCAACCCCCTGCCAAGCAGGAAACACCATCAGAGCACTCCTGACATATGGTCATCAAGCCTCTGCTTAAAGACCTCCAAAGAAGGAGACCACCACACTCCTTGGCAGCAAATTCCACTGTCGAACAGCTCTTACTGTCAGGAAGTTCCTCCTAATGTTTAGGTGGAATCTTTTTTCTTGTAGTTTGGAACCATTGCTACGTGTCCGCTTCTCTGGAGCAGCAGAAAACAACCTTTCTCCCTCCTCTATGTGACATCCTTTTATATATTTGAACATGGCTATCATATCACCCCTTAACCTCCTCTTCTCCAGGCTAAACATGCCCAGCTCCCTTAGCCGTTCCTCATAAGGCATCGTTTCCAGGCCTTTGACCATTTTGGTTGCCCTCCTCTGGACCCGTTCCAGTTTGTCAGTGTCCTTCTTGAACTGTGGTGCCCAGAACTGGACATAGTACTCCAGGTGAGGTCTGACCAGAGCAGAATACAGTGGCACTATTACTTCCCTTGAGCTATACTCCTATTGATGTAGCCCAGAATTGCATTGGTTTATTTAGCTGCCATGTCACACTGTTGGCTCACTGTTGGCTATTCTAGCAGAGTTCCAAACATCCCCCTTTTTTAAATTACGCAGCAATCATTTTGTTGCTGACTCATTTGAGTCTTACTATTAAAGATTCCTTCCTGGTAAAATCCCTTCTAAACCCTCTTAAAAAGAATAAACACAAGAATCTGATTAACATTAACATAAAAGTAGTTTACTCACAGATTCATTCAGGTTCAGATACAGTGGTACCTCGGGTTAAGAACTTAATTCGTTCTGGAGGTCCGTTCTTAACCTGAAACTGTTCTTAACCTGAGGTACCACTTTAGCTAATAGGGCCTCCTGCTGCCACCGCACGATTTCTGTTCTCATCCTGAGGCAAAGTTCTTAACCCGAGGTACTGTTTCTGGGTTAGTGGAGTCTGTAACCTGAAGTGTCTGTAACCTGAAGCATCTGTAACCCGAGGTACCACTGTATATCCCTGAAGGCAGGCTTAGGTTACGTAACAACTAGAACTATTCCATAAAGAAGTTAGTCCCAAGTGACTGCGACTAAGCAGTCACTTCTCCAAACAAGCAGCAACATACAAAATGGAGAACACACACTGATCAGAACATAGAGGCTGTGTGCTCCTCCATGCTAGTACAACAGACCACACCCTCATCAAGTCAAATGTAATGGAAGTCTGTCACAG
The DNA here is from genome assembly GCF_964252035.2 of Podarcis erhardii. Classification (NCBI taxonomy): domain Eukaryota; kingdom Metazoa; phylum Chordata; class Lepidosauria; order Squamata; family Lacertidae; genus Podarcis; species Podarcis erhardii. Next base: position 76,993,635 of record NC_138509.1, read on the forward strand.
CTCAGAAGGAAACTGGAAGTCTTCTCCTGAGTGGTACAAAACATCCCCTAACATGTCCACTATAGGAATGTTGTACTTGACTGCAGTTTTACATCCCACAATGAGAGACAGGGAACTGCAGCTACTCCATGTATCTTCTCGTCTTCCTCATAATACCCTAGTTTCGCATAAGTGCAACATGGTATCGCAATGGCTTGCATTGTCAGGACCAGATTTATTGTCAGTCAGAGTGAGGCACCCACCTCAGGCAGCAAATGCTAAAAGGAGGAGAATGGTGGCAAGGAGTTTGACGAGCAAATGTGTGTGCCATGCATGGCCTACCCTGCATCCCATAAACTAGCTTGCTGCCCTTAGGTATGGTAGAAGATGCTGTTGTCCTATCACCAGTATTAAAATAAGATTCAGCCACTGCTCTGGTCAGTTTCTGAATGGTGGGACGCCATTTTGTCCTTTGCCTCGAAAGCAAAATGTCTTGGGCTATCCCTGTGCATTGCTGCATTGCTGACTCCCAGTAATGTACCTGCCCTGATTTTAATGAGAATGTCCCCTTGAGAATCCCTCATTTGCCAGGGATTTGGTTTGATTCAACCTGAGAAAGGGCATTCTCGATTCAGACACCCCATCTGTGGAACTCCCTCACACCCCAGAGACCATTGGTGCTTATAAGCTTTTGGCACCAAATGAAGACCTACCCAGGCTTTCGGCTGAATCTGTGTCACAGCACTTGGTAAAAATAGCTATTTACCTGTGTATGTGCTTTCGCCTGGTTTTATTGCATGACCTCCAACATTTCACTGATGAGAATAGGGACATACTGTAGTTTATTGACTGACTGATTTTATTGTGTTCTTTTGGCAATTCACTCTGCTCTGACGTTATCTTGTAATGAAAAGAGGGTAACAAAATTTACAAATAAATAAAATAGAAAGCAAATTATATGAAAGGGCATTAGATCATGTATTGTGCTAAATTAGTGGTTTTTGAAAGCAGAAAAGAAACACAGAACAAGATCAGCCCTCTTACATTTAACACACATGGCTTCCTCCGAAGAATCCTGGGGTGTTTAGTTTGTTAAGGGTGTTGGGAACTGTAGTTCTGTGACTGGTGAACTACTGTTCCCAGTAGTTGGGGGGGGGTTGGGGGGAGAAGCCATGTGCTTTAAATGCATGTTGGTGATGTGACAATAAAATCTAGCACCAGCCTTCCTCACAACCATAAGATGACTTATCACAGACACAATTAGGGGACAGTCCAAGTTAAAATCCCAAAAAGAGTGAGGAATGTATAAAGAGTATCTTAAAAAACAGTGTCCTCAAATAAAAACCTGGACTTGCTTTGAGTGATTTTTGCAAAACAAAATAAGGGTTACAAGTATATTATATGGAGAAAGATAGTAATGATGAAAAGAGAAAGAAGCAGTTTATCAAGAAAGGAAAAGTAGAACCGCATAGAGGAGGAAGGAAGTCTATAAGAACAAAATAAGAATCAGGAATAGAAAATAAGAAGTGAGTCGGTTTGTAAGATTTTTCAGATTTACTGTATGGTTATGTGTTTGCAGTTTCTTTTTGTGTGTGTTTTCAGTTTAGTTTGTTTTTCTTTACGTTTTGAGTGTTTATGTGTTGTCACAAAAATTCAATAAAAAGCACTTCAAAAAGCAAGCAAACAAACCGTAAGATGACTTATGATTGTGCTTTCCCGCCGACTCTTTCTATACCGCATACGCACCACGCATTCAAAGTGCACGACTCCCCCCAAAGAATCCTGGGATCTGTAGTTTACCCCTCACAGAGCTGGGAATTGTAGTTCTGTGAGTGGTAAGCTACAGTTCTGCATTTGCTTTCAGGGTGCCTTAAATCACGTATGGTGTGTATACAGCCAAAGAGAGTTTGGAAGCTAAATGGTATGCAAGAAAATCCCTCCCACATAACGGCAGTGTGAGTTTGTGCCCTTGTTTTTTAGCTCTCCACTTATTCTTCGCTGAGTAGTATTGATCGCCTTGGCATAAGCTTGCAAACTGCCTCCATCTTTCTTACTAGCGCTACCTGCCCTGCTTCAGGCCTGCATTACAGTTCAAGGTTCTCCCTGTGGTTATTGCAGATCTATCTTTCAAGGATCCTCCTTCTACTCTGCAAAAACGTACACAGAGATTCCTGAGGCCTTCCAGTTCTTTGTAGCTCTCAAAATAGCAACAACAGAGCAGCGATAAACTAGCTGGCCCAGTTTGTATCAGGAGTGCATTGCTACTTCTTGGGTGGTATCCCTGCCATGTGCCGTGGAGGAAAATAAAATATTCCTCTCCTTAGGGCCTCTAATTATTTAACTTTGGCTTGGAAATGTGGGCCAATTCCTGGCTTGTTGGCACAGGCAACCTCCTCCGAAATCTATCCTATAACCGTAGTTTGACTTTCATGTCTGCATGCTGCTGTCAGGTGATCTTTGATAAAATATAATGAAGGAGAGATCTGACGAAAGATTGTGACATACCTTTGTTTAGTGTTGCTGAAGCTCTGGGGTTGAATGCCTCTGGGCTGAACAAGGCACTTAAAGATGTGCCAGAACCTCGAAGGCCTGTTTTCTTTACCTTCCTATTGTTGTAAGACGAACTGCTCTTTTAAGATTAGCACGTTGAGCCAACGTTTTATGTCTAAAATGAGTGAGGTGTGCTTTGCAAAATAAAGGATGGCTTTGATAATGGTGGTGTTTTTAAAAGTTAATTTTAAAAAGATTTATTTTGCAATTTTTAAAAAGAGTTTAGGGGCTAACGTGAGTGTAATTTTGATACTATCAGAGTGTGCAGCCCCTGCCTTTGTGCTGGAGGGAAAGGGTGAGTCTCCACAGCTATTCCAGGAAACCTTGGTCCCAATGCCTGGAGTCACACCACTGATCTTGCCCTCTGTCGGCCCAGTCAATTCTTTATTAACAAGCGGTAAAAATACCTAGCGTGCAGGCAGGTGGGGGAGAGAAGAGGGGCCATATATTACTTCTTAATTGTTTTATTCCCCCCATGTTTTTGTTGTTGTTTAGTTGTTTAGTCATATCCGACTCTTTGTGACCCCATGGACCAGAGCATGCCAGGCCCTCCTGTCTTCCACTGCCTCCCGCAGTTTGGTCAAACTCATGTTTGTAGCTTCGAGAACACTGTCCAACCATCTCATCCTCTGTTGTTCCCTTCTCCTTGTGCCCTCCATCTTTCCCAACATCAGGGTCTTTTCCAGGGAGTTTTCTCTTCTCATGAGGTGGCCAAAGTACTGGAGCCTCACCTTCAGGATCTGTCCTTCCAGTGAGCACTCAGGGCTGATTTCCTTAAGAATGGATAGGTTTGATCTTCTTGAAGTCCATGGGACTCTAACAGAATATTAAAAACACAATAGAACATCAAACATTAAAAACTTCCCTAAACAGAGCTGCCTTCAGATGTCTTCTAAAAGTCAGATAGTTGTTTATTTCCTTGACATCTGACGGGAGGGCATTCCACAGGGTAGGCACCACTACCAAGAAGGCCCTCTGCTTGGCTCCCTGTAACTTCGCTTCTCACACTGAGGGAACCGCCAGAAGCACTTCGGAGCTGGATCTCAGTGTCCGGGCAGAACGATGGGGGTGGAGACGCTCCTTCACATCCTCTACAATATCCTTTCGAAGGTGAGGCAACCAGAACTGTACTTCCAAATGTGGTTGCACCACAGATATAATGGCATTATGATAGTGACAGTTTAATGTTGTTCTTTTATGTTTTATATGCATTATGGGAATTACACTAGTGTGTTGGTGTTTTTGTTTTTTTTAACAAGGTAGTGACTCACAATTATTATAATATAAATCAAATAAAAATAAAGATCATTCAAACAGCCCCCCATCGTCGTGAACGGGATGGTAAGCCTGTGTGGATGAGTGGTCCTCCAGTATGCTGCTACCATGACTGATGTCTCAGATAGCGAGGTTTGCAGAACGCTTTCTGTCAAGATCAACCATCTCGCTTCCACAAATTACAGCACACTTCCCTCAAACAGAAATGGAGCCCAACCTCAGCAGTGGTACGCGTTGCACCCTGAGCTGGAAGAAATCCTGGTGCCAAGGAAGTTGTCAATCTCCCCCCTTGAAAGCTGGCTGATAGTCCAGTATGTCCTCCCTAAAGGTGGAGGCGCTGTCAATGTTTGTGAGAAGCTAGGCTATGAACCCAGCCATCAGTATGGCCTCCCCACATCTTCCTGGGATGCAGAGGCTGAGGATGACAGCGAGGAGGGGGGAGGCGAGCTGAACCAGGGCAAAATAGGATGCAAGAATGTTCTGAAGATCCGGAGAAGGAAGATGAACAGACACAAGTACAGGAAGCTGTTGAAGTGGACAAAGTTTTTGCGGAAGAAGGTCATGGAAGGTCGGTGCCGGAGGAAACAAAAATGGTTTGAATGAGATCTGGAACACGTCTGGAGGAGAGCCGGACTGAGGAAGGCTCCTGAGGGATGGACAACACCCAAGATATATCTCAAGAAGTCCGATTGATGTCTCCATGAGGTTTTTTTTAAAAATTAAGCAATATTTAAAGCAATAAAATAAAATATATAAAAATAAAGATACACACCCAACAAACAAATGGAAATCTATACATACTCTGCCAACATAGCCATCTCTGGTGACGTGTGCATTTCTTTAATATGCAAAGTTTAATAATTAGGTGGTTGAATAGCTGAATGATGGTCACAGTGTGCAGAAAATCAAATGGAAAGCTAATGATCCTTGTGGGCATTAAGCTCTGCACCAAATAATAGTAATTGAATTATTTCTTGCATGGTGGGAAGCCTGAGAGTTTCCTTCAATCCCTGAAGGCTTTGCAGGGGAAAGGCAGACACAGAGCTCTGCATGGCCCCTGTTATTCCCTTCCCTGGAACTGATTGGCAGAAGATAGGTATGGCATGAAAGTTACCCAACAGCAGCTGTGGTAGAAAATCAACGCGTGGACATTTGGAATCATCAACAAAAAAGTTGCATTTCCTGTTCTCTCTGTCGTTCTGATTTTTACAGTGTTCTCACTTAAGCATATGGTGTAGGATAGATGCATCTGCCAATTTTGGCATCTCATTTTTTCCAGTGTTCAGTTCTCCACATTTCGGCATCAGTTTGTGGATTTTTTCGAATCTTCAGAAAAATTCACCATCATTTTAATGCACACTTCTCCAAATATTTTGGCACACAGCTTTCCCTAATATAATTTTTTTGTGTATATTATTTTCACTACTGTGTGCATCTTAGGTACACATCCCCCTGAAAGACACATTTATGTACACATTACAGTATTTGGTTGAAGAACCACATGACAAAATTCAGAGAAGTGCGACTTTCGGAGAGTAGCTCTGTTTCACTTCACTTCTTGTTTCGTAAAGTTCGAGTTAGGGATAATCTCGTTGAAATCTAAGATGAACCATATTTCTCCTCCATTCTTAGTGTAGAGAGAGATTTCTTACATCACATCCCAGAGGAGACAGATGATCATCCCTTCTCTCACTTTGGGTGTTGGCAAAATACCCTACCTTTCTACAAACAAGACAAAATGCAACCTAAAAATAAACAAATGAACAAAGCCTAAATACATTCAGTGGAATTTATTTATGATTATACATCTATAGGATTGCACAGTGAGTGAGTTTAGGGAAGAGTTGTTTGTTTGGGGAAATATTATGACCTAATAATATGAACTAATTTGTTATATGATTGAGTTCTTTCATTTTTGCTTAATTTATATTTTGGACAAGGGTTTAATGTTGTTGTTTAATATCCTGATGTGTACATATGACTATGATTTGCATCTTGTGTTGTTCTTTACATTGTGGAGCGACTGCTGTTGTTGCTTTTATATTATTGTTAATTTCTTGCCAGTTTGATGTAAACTGCCTTGAGCATACTGGCAATATTATGTATAAATATAATTCACTTTGACCTTGATTAATTAAAACCAAGAGCATATTTCAATAACTGCTTAGGACGAAGAGCTATTTATTCTTCGATACTATACAGAATCTCCAGCAAGACAGAATGAATGCTGCAAGCAACCAGGAAGGAAAATCCAAACGACTTATCCTGTGATTAAGAAATAAAGCATCTCATTGATCTTGTTCTTGCTTTCATGCCTTCCTAGCTCCTGGAAGCCACGATTGTATGGAGTTGCGTTAACTGATTGAATGTCAGTAGTTGGGTCCCTAAAGCCATTACGTCATGTAATAGAACCTTCAGGAATACATCCAGTCGGAAGACATGTGCAATATGCTCTGAATCAACATCTTTCCTTTGGAATTTGCAGTGAACATAGCGACACCAAATATGTCAAGCTGACAGCCCCGGGGATTGAATTCTTTAAGAGACAAGCAGAGCAGGAAACAGCGGTAGCAGGTGTTGGCATAATAATTAGACCCATGCGCTAATGGATGGGGGAAAGATGAAAACAGAGCGACATCTAGTGTTCAGTGAGGACAAAAGCAAAACTAATTTGATTATCGAATTGCCAGGTTGCCAACACAGAATTTTTCAAATGGGGGCTAAAAGCCACTTCCTCCCACAAAAACCCCTGTTATTTTATGTATGTACTTATTAAAATGATAGCCAGCCTTCCTGTCAAAGTAGCCTAGGGCAGCAAAAGCAAAAGTTCTAAAACAACAGAATAAAAAATAATAATATTCAGAACATTGAAAAACACGCAAAATGTCACATACTCCCATAGTTAACAACTTTAAGGTTGTCAGTGTATAATTCAGCCATCAAATGCCTTGGTGAACAGAAATGTTTTAAAATTCACCCTGAATTTGTAGGGAAAGAGATGTACTTCACTTGGGAGGGCATTCTACAAAAAAGGGAACTACCACTCAGAAGCTTTATATCATGCTTTGCTTTATTTCGGAATGAGTCCAAAATAGGAATAATGAGGAAAAAAACTCTGCTAGAGATGAATTTGTTGAGAACAGGATGGTTTGACATGATGGACGCAATCCATCACTGAGTTAAGCATTTTCCAGTGGGGTAAGGGACCCCTGACCGTTAGGTCCAGTCGCGGACGACTCTGGGGTCGCGGTGCTCATCTCGCTTTACTGGCCAAGTGAGCCGGCATACAGCTTCCGGGTCATGTGGCCAGCATGACTAAGCCACTTCTTGTGAACCATAGCAACGCACAGAAACGCCGTTTACCTTCCCGCCGGAGCGGTACCTGTTTATCTACTTGCACTTTGACGTGCTTTTGAACTGCTAGGTTGGCAGGAGCTGGGACCGAGCAACGGGAGCTCACCCCATCACGGGGATTCAAATCGCCAACCTTCTGATCGGCAAGTCCTAGGCTCTGTGGTTTAACCCAGTAGAGCTCTGTTAGCCCATTGTGATAAGACTGCTTCAGAAACAAGCCTATGTGGTAGGGAGAACCGTACATTGGTTTTGAGCATGCTCAGAGCTGTTTTCCTGAAGGCCAGAAAAGCAACAAGGAAAGCTTCCTACTTTGAGGAATCATAGAATTGTAGAGTTGGAAGAGACCCTGAAGGTCATCTGGTCCAACGCCCTGCAATGCAGGAATATGCACCTGTCCCATATGGGGATTTAACCTGCAACCTCAGTGCAGGTCACCATGCTCTAACCAGCTGAGCTAACCAGGTTCATTGAGCTGTTTTCTTGTTTAGTATTCGCTTTGTGACCTTGCTAGACAAAGAGAGAGAGAGATCAAGCAAGCAAACGACGAGTATCTATTTATAATAAACATCTATTTCTACTCAATCATTTTGCATTTATTTTTTAGAACTGTAGAATTGGGAGAAGTAATAGTGAATGTCTTATGTATGTGTCGCAACAAATTCTGTATTAACCGCTCCCCAATGTCATGTCCATATATTTTCCCCCCACAATGAGAGTAGGGACTGCAAACTGGATTCAGGTGGCAAATTTCCAAATGACACATTTTCCAGTTGATGGTTAATCTATAAACTATGGTGCTGCGTTATGCAGAATAGACCTATCCGAGTCATGTTAAAGAATTTCTTGTTGCTCACAGAAAAGCTGGTTTTCGGCTGGCATAAGAAATCTGGATCTACACCGGTGTTAAAGGACACCGTATAAAATCAAAGTAGTACATAACCAAAGCGGAGGGGATGTGTCCCATGTGTGAAAAGTCAGTGCCTTTCTGAGCTGTGCAGCAAATAGAGGGTGGAAAACTGCAATGTGTAGTTTTAGCTTTCGTTGCAGCCCTGTGATGAAATATTAAAAACCAGCGAAAGTGTTCAAAATAAAGCAGAAGGTTGGCTTGGCTGACGGCATGACAGGCAATTTTAATGCAGGGAGTCTAAGGAGGCAGAGGCCCTGAGCAAAGCAGCTGTAGCTCAGTTGTGGAGAGCATATTTTAAACAGAGATGCTGCCTTGCACTCCTTGCTTTTGAGGAAGCTGGCTTTTGCCCCACCCCTGGCCAGCAGAGTAAAAAGCCTGACTTGCCCCTATTGATTGATTGATTGATTGATTGATTGATTGACAGCCTACCTGGACGACTTCTGGGGAACATCTTTTCCTGGGCAGCAGTACCCTTAGTGGTTGCAGCCTTGAAGCATCTAATGGCCAGGGCATTGTGTAGGCTTAGTCCTGATGTGAGGCACGTAGGCTATCTTGCAAAATAGCGCCTGTTTGATTTGATCTGGTGCTCTCTTGTTTTCTCCCTGTTCTCTTGTTTTGTTTTGTTTTGCCATGTGCCTGAGTCAGGATCAACTGGGGAGAGCTTGAGGCTCCCCAGTTGTAGGGGTCAGAGTAGATGAACTTTGAGCTTCCTTCTTACTATGCGAGTCTACATGTAATGACTACGTCACAGTTCTTAGATATTCAACCTCTGGTTCCCCAGGCGTTGCTGGGTTGCAATTTCTGCCAGCCCCACCAGCATGGCCAATGATCAAGAATGATGGGCATTGTAATCAGCATTCAGAAGGCCACAGCTTTCCTCTAGTGACCTAAATATTCATGTTACAAATAATATTTTATGTGAAAATATGTTTATTCAGTGCAACATAAAATAATGCAAATTAGAGACATCCTGTGGTTCACATAGGCTCCAATAACATGATATATGCTATAGCATATATGTTAGCAGCCCGGTATAGCAGTTGGTTACACATATAATCATCTGTTTTATGTGTTTGCCCATTGATTTTGTATGTGGGTGGGTGGGTTACTTTGAAGTTCGGGTGCTCATTGTTGGCAGTGGACTAGCTTTAGACACCTTTCAGATGCATCGCAATACCTGGCTCAAATAACAGGTGCTATTTCTTTCCTCGAGCCGTTTCCTGGTAACAAGAGCATCATGTGCTTCTCACCTGCATGCAACATCGAGGGGGTTGACTTGCCGCTCTCAGATCTTCGCCATGGCTGAGGAATTCCCACTGGCACTGAGCCATGCTCAGCAAATGCGAGATCATCATGCAGATAAAGATATCAGATAAAGAAAGATGCATGCAGATTCCACCTCCCACCTACCCAAAAAACACTGAGGCTCTTTTGCTTGCTCATTAGGTTTGCTTCCTCATTAGGTCAACAAGATTTCTCGCAGCAGAAATATCTTTGTGAAGATAAGACTGCGGACTCCAGGTGGAATTTCTTAGCAACCGCCTCCAGGAAGATCTGCTTGTCCTGTGGGAGGAAGTTCATGCTACCTGACCTGTATCTAATTGAGGGAGAATCTTCTGGGAGTATTTGCCTAGAAAGAGATAAGAGGACTGCAGGATTCACGTGAATCTGATTAGGCAATGAAGGCTGGCATCCTAGCACACTATTGTAAATTAGCTTCAGAGCAAAACAAAAACAAAACCTGCTCAGTTTTAACAAGCAAAATGTTTGTGGATTTGGAGCAATATGTGGCAAAGATATTTCTAGCTCAGAATTAAATCTGGGTGCAAACTCTGGCTTTTCAGACTGCTAATTAGTCTTCTTGTATTTTTAAAAGCTGCGTAGAACCTGTTACTATCAAATTTAAAACAATCTGTACAGTTGGGCAATGAGATTTTCTTTTTAGAAAGATATCTAAATAGACAACAAATGGGCATGACAGTTTTTTAGTGATAGAATCAAAAGAAGACTTCCCTTTTCCAACTGCTTCCCATTTGTTATGTGAAAATGTGACTTGGAACTTTGGTGGCCTTTTATGCATTGGCCCCCAAAAGGAAAAGCATCACTTAAAAAAGGGTACCAATTTGCATAAAATATGCATAAATTTGCATAAATATACAAATTTGTGTGCCTATTTGTATGTATAGATGCACATCTATATATGCACATAGATGCACAGTTAGAATTGTGGATTAGAATTTAAATAGAAACAGAATACATTTCTTTATTTATTAGATTTCTACACTGCCCTTCATCATAAGATCTCAAGACGGTTCACAGAATAAAATATAGGATACAAACAAGTAAATGAGTAAAACAAAACAGCAAAACAATAACCCTCCCATCCCACAGACACATTTTTAAAAACTGTAGAAAATTAATCAGCCAAAGGCCTGGTTGAAGAGGAACGTTCTCGCCTGGGGCCTAAAAATATATAATGAAGGCACCAGACAAACCTCCCTGGGGGAGAGCATTCCACAAATGGGGAGCTACTACTGAAAAGGCCCTGTTCTTGTGTTGCCACCCTCTGGACCACACGTGGAGGAGGCACACAAAGAAGGGTTTCAGATGATGAATGCAGAGTCTGGGATGGTTTATATGGGGAGAGGCGGTCTTCGAGGTATTGCGGTCCTGTGTCGTTTTAAGGCTTTCAATGCTTTCAATTGGGCCTGGAAGCTAATTGGCAGCCAGTGCAGTTGGGCCAGGATCGGTGCGATATGTTCAAACCGTCTTGTCACAGTGAGCATCCTGGCCTCTGAATTCGGTACCAGCTGAAGGGCAAGTTCAAGGCCTCTGAAGTCTCCCTTCTTATGGCACTATTTTTAAACCAGACTTAGTCCATTAGCCCTTCAGATAGAGCACTCCCTCAAGCAGAAGGTTCTGACAGATATTCATCTGTAAAGCACGGTGCCATGACCACCTTACGTAGAAGGGGAAAAAAGCACCCAGGTTGCAGGTGGAAAGTGGCTGGTGTCTGAGAAAATGTGCCACCTCCACCTGCTGTTTTCCCCCTAAAACAACAACCCTAGTGACCAGACCAGAGTTTCCCACTGATTACTCAGTGTGCCCCTGAGTCTAAAAAATGTGTGGACCACTCAGAGTAGCTTCAGAAACTATTCGCGGTGACATCTTATGTTAAGTTGTGGGTGAACATATCAGACGACACAGCGATTCTTCAAACAGCTCTTGTTTATTCAGAGGCCAGAACGGAACTGAACTGAAGGGTTCAGTCAGTTTGCTTATATAGAGCTCCAATACCACGTAACTGTAACAATTTTCTAAAACTATCCAATCACTGAACGTCACTTCCGATCCCTTATTTGCATAACTATCTACAGTATCCCCCTGCTGGCCCAGGGTGAGAACTTCAGTACATAACATCTTAGTTCTTCTGTATATCGTCTCTGAAAATAAGGAAATGAATTCAAATCCCCGCTTGGTCGTCAAGCTCACTGTGTGACCGTGAACAAGTCTCTTTCTCTCAGCCTAACCTACCTCACAGGGCTGATGTGAGGAGAAAATGTGTACTGGGGGTGCGGGGAGAGGTTATAGGTCCATGTGCACCATTTTAGCTACTTGGAGGAATGGTGGGATATAAATGCAATGAACCAAATGAATAACCAGAGTTCATGATTCAGTGACTAATGGAAGACAATAGGTTGGAGTGGAAAAAACTCCAGATTGTTCAAAGAACTGTGGGTGGAAGGGAAGACACCCCTAAGGTGCTCTGCAAAGGATGATGTGGAACCTCTTGTGAAAGCTGAAGACTATCTCTGGATTTAGTTTCACAGCATGTAAAAAGCAACAACCCTTTTGGTAGTGCTGCAGCTTCTGTTCATTTCATTCGGGTTTTGTAGGGTGAATTCCTCAGTGGATTGTTCTGTATAGTATCAATTACCTCCCTGAACTCTCCTCCTTAAGTGCCGTGATGGACAGCATGACATTATTATCATGGCTCCTATCTCTGTCTTGGTGAGCTTTCTTGTAATCTTATGTGGACACCCATCAGGGAAAGAGTAGTTACACAGATTAGTGGCCATTAAATCCTTTAGTGGGACTCTACAGCAAGGTTACCAGACGTCCCCGTTTCCCAGGGACAGTCCCTGGATTTACAAATCAGACTCCTGACAAAATCCATCTATTTAGTAGGAAGTTGAAAAGTGTCTCCAGATTCATTGGAAAAAAATCTGGTAACCTTACTCTACAGGGCGCACCAGAGAGCCAGTGTGGTGTAGTGGTTAAGAGCAGTAGACTAGTAATCTGGTGAACCGGGTTCGCGTCTCCACTCCTCCACATGCAGCTGCTGGGTGACCTTGGGCTAGTCACACTTCTTTGAAGTCTCTCAGCCCCACTCACCTCACAGAGTGTTTGTTGTGGGGGAGGAAGGGAAAGGAGATTGTTAGCTGCTTTGAGACTCCTTAGGGTAGTGATAAAGTGGGCCCAAAAAGCTTTGAAGGATTATTTTGAGATAAACATGAACACTACGGTGGAAAAAAGAACTATCTGGGATGCAAGCAAAGCTGTGATGAGGGGGTTCTTGATACAACAGAACGCTGTAAAGAAAAGGACACAAAATGAAAGGAAAGATAAGATTTTGCAGAAAATTAAAGAACTGGAGAAGAAATTAAGATTAAATCCGAAGTCACAGCCGATTCTGAGAGAAATTAAACTTCACCAAGCACAATATTCTAAATTGATAAACCAGGAAATAGAGTGGAAGATTAAACTAATGAAACAAAAAACTTTTGAATCGGCAAATAAATGTGGGAAGCTGCTAGCGTGGCAGTTGAAGAAGAGACAAAAACTAAACACAGTTACAAATCTAGAAATTGAAGGAAGAAATATTCAGAACCCCATGGAAATTAGAAAGTGCTTCCAGAGATATTTCAAAAAATTATATACTCAAGGGCCGCAAGACGAGGCTGAGATTAAACAATTTTTAGAAAAAAATGGGCTAACAAAATTGTCACAAGAAAACAGATCAATCCTGAATAACAAAATAACACGACAAGAGATTGAACAAGCCATTCAGAACATGCACTGGGCAAATCTCCAGGGCCAGACGGCCTGACCGCCAAGTATTATAAGACATTAAAAGACTATTTGATTCAACCAATGATGGAGGTCAGCAACGAAATCATGGCGGGGAAGAGGGCGCCAGAATCGTGGAAGGAAGCTTTCATCACATTGATACCAAAATCGGAAACTGAAAAGACACAACTCAAGAACTATCGTCCCATCTCCCTTTTAAATGTGGATTACAAAATATTTGCAGATGTCTTGGCAAGCATCTGCAAGAAGCATCTGGCAAGCATCTGGCAAGAACTGGGAGTGGGGTGGGGTTTTGAGAATGGGATTGATGCAATATATTCAGAACAAAAGGCTAAATTGATAGTTAACAATGTGGTTACAGAAGAGTTTAAAATTGAAAAAGGAACACGACAAGGCTGCCCGATTTCCCCTCTGCTATTTATATCGGTTCTGGAGGTGCTCTTGAATATGATCAGAGGGGACCGGTTGGTGGAAGGGATCCAGGTCGGAGCGAAACAATATAAACTTAAAGCCTTTGCAGATGACCTAGTTTTGACTTTGCAGGAGCCAGAATCTAGTACAAAAAGAGTATTGCAACTGATACAAGACTTTGGTCGGGTAGCGGGATTTAAATTAAATAAACAGAAAACCAAGGTGTTGGGGAAAAATTTGACAGATACAGAGTCAGAACGGTTTCAGAGAGAAACAGAACTAACTGTGGTTAAAAAAGTAAAATACCTAGGGGTAAATATAACAGCAAAAAATCTGAGTCTATTTAAGGATAACTATGAAAAATGTTGGTCTGAAATTAAGAGAGACTTGGACAGTTGGACAAAATTGAAGCTTTCTTTGTTAGGCCGAATTGCTGCTATTAAGATGAATGTATTGCCAAAAATGTTGTTTTTGTTTCAAACATTACAGATTGTGGACAAGACGGAGTGCTTCCGGAAGTGGCAGAAAGATATCTCTAAATTTGTCTGGCAGGGCAAAAAGCCCAGAATTAAGTTTAAGATATTAACTGATGCGAAAGAAAGAGGGGGCTTTGCCCTGCCAGACTTAAACTTGTACTATGAAGCCGCAGCTTTCTGCTGGCTAAAAGACTGGCTACTTCTCGAAGACACTGATGTACTGGATTTGGAAGGTTTTAACAATGCTTTTGGTTGGCATGCATACTTATGGTATGACAAGGTTAAGATCAATAAGGCCTTTAAGAACCATATTGTCAGGAAAGCAGTATTTAATGTCTGGACAAAATACAAAGACTTATTGGAAAACAAAACTCCAAGGTGGCTTTCACCTCTGGAAGCTAAGGCCCGAAAAAGACCCAATATGGAGGCCAAATGGCCAAAATATTGGGAAATATTAGAAAAAGATGGAGACAATTGGAAATTGCAGAGTTTGGATAAAATGAAGGACAAAGTGCGAGACTGGTTACATTATGCTCAGATTAAAGAAGTCTTTAAAAATGACAAAAAGCTAGGATTCCAGGGCCAGACGGCCTGACCGCCAAGTATTATAAGACATTAAAAGACTATTTGATTCAACCAATGATGGAGGTCAGCAACGAAATCATGGCGGGGAAGAGGGCGCCAGAATCGTGGAAGGAAGCTTTCATCACATTGATACCAAAATCGGAAACTGAAAAGACACAACTCAAGAACTATCGTCCCATCTCCCTTTTAAATGTGGATTACAAAATATTTGCAGATGTCTTGGCAAGCAGACTTAAAAGAGTTTTAAATGAAGTAATCCATAAAGACCAGGCAGGCTTTCTCCCAGGTAGACACATGTTTGCTAACACAAGGAACATTATTGACATCTTGGAACTTTTGCAAACAGACATAAATACAAAAGCAGTGTTAATTTTTATAGATGCGGAGAAGGCCTTTGATAATATCTCTTGGAAATTTATGAAGGGAAATCTAAAAGAACTGGGAGTGGGGCGGGGTTTTGAGAATGGGATTGATGCAATATATTCAGAACAAAAGGCTAAATTGATAGTTAACAATGTGGTTACAGAAGAGTTTAAAATTGAAAAAGGAACACGACAAGGCTGCCCGATTTCCCCTCTGCTATTTATATCGGTTCTGGAGGTGCTCTTGAATATGATCAGAGGGGACCGGTTGGTGGAAGGGATCCAGGTCGGAGCGAAACAATATAAACTTAAAGCCTTTGCAGATGACCTAGTTTTGACTTTGCAGGAGCCAGAATCTAGTACAAAAAGAGTATTGCAACTGATACAAGACTTTGGTCGGGTAGCGGGATTTAAATTAAATAAACAGAAAACCAAGGTGTTGGGGAAAAATTTGACAGATACAGAGTCAGAACGGTTTCAGAGAGAAACAGAACTAACTGTGGTTAAAAAAGTAAAATACCTAGGGGTAAATATAACAGCAAAAAATCTGAGTCTATTTAAGGATAACTATGAAAAATGTTGGTCTGAAATTAAGAGAGACTTGGACAGTTGGACAAAATTGAAGCTTTCTTTGTTAGGCCGAATTGCTGCTATTAAGATGAATGTATTGCCAAAAATGTTGTTTTTGTTTCAAACATTACAGATTGTGGACAAGACGGAGTGCTTCCGGAAGTGGCAGAAAGATATCTCTAAATTTGTCTGGCAGGGCAAAAAGCCCAGAATTAAGTTTAAGATATTAACTGATGCAAAAGAAAGAGGGGGCTTTGCCCTGCCAGACTTAAACTTGTACTATGAAGCCGCAGCTTTCTGCTGGCTAAAAGACTGGCTACTTCTCGAAGACACTGATGTACTGGATTTGGAAGGTTTTAACAATGCTTTTGGTTGGCATGCATACTTATGGTATGACAAGGTTAAGATCAATAAGGCCTTTAAGAACCATATTGTCAGGAAAGCAGTATTTAATGTCTGGACAAAATACAAAGACTTATTGGAAAACAAAACTCCAAGGTGGCTTTCACCTCTGGAAGCTAAGGCCCGAAAAAGACCCAATATGGAGGCCAAATGGCCAAAATATTGGGAAATATTAGAAAAAGATGGAGACAATTGGAAATTGCAGAGTTTGGATAAAATGAAGGACAAAGTGCGAGACTGGTTACATTATGCTCAGATTAAAGAAGTCTTTAAAAATGACAAAAAGCTAGGATTCCAGGTGGAGAAATCGAAATTGGAAACAGAATTGTTGGAACCAAAAACTAAGGTACTTTCAAGAATGTATAACTTGCTGTTAAAATGGAATACACAAGATGAAATGGTTAAATCAGCTATGATAAGGTGGGCACAGGACATTGGGTATAATATTATGTTTGAGGACTGGGAAAGGTTGTGGACCACTGGGCTGAACTTCACTGCATGTAATGCTTTGAAGGAAAATGTTATGAAGATGATATATAGATGGTACATGACCCCAGTTAAACTTGCCAAGATATACCATTTGTCTGATAATAAATGTTGGAAATGTAAAGAAAATGAAGGAACATTCTTTCAGCTCTGGTGGACCTGCCCTAAGGTGAAGGCCTTCTGGGAAATGATATATAATGAGCTGAAAAAGGTATTTAAGTATACCTTTACCAAGAAACCAGAGGCCTTCCTTCTGGGCATTGTCGGCCAGAAGGTGTTAAAGAAGGACAGAACATTTTTTATGTATGCAACAACGGCAGCAAGGATACTCATCGCTAAGAATTGGAAAACCCAAGAACTACCCACACTGGAAGAGTGGCAGATGCAACTGATGGACTATATGGAACTAGCTGAGATGACTGGCAGAATCCGAGACCTGGGAGAGGAGAGGGTCGAAGAAGATTGGAAGAAATTCAAGATTTATTTAAAAAAATATTGTAATTTGGTTGAATGTTAAGAAAGGATGCTAGATCATAAATAATTGTGCACCACTAAAATAGAAGGAATTAAGATGATAAGTAAATTTGAGGAAAAATTATAAACCTATTGGAGAATTTTTAGATTATATTTAAATGAATTTGACACAAGAGTGTAAACAAGATGATAAATTGCTGCCAAGAATTGAAAATGATGCAAATGAGAGCGGGAGGCGTGAGGGAGTCCATAGATGTCAAGAAAAGATGTTATGATATATGTTATGCTGTTTTTATTTTTGCATTTATGTTTAAAACCCAAATAAAATATATTAAAAAAAAAAAGATAAAGTGGGATATCAAATCCAAACTCTTCTTCTCCTGTGGGCACCACAGTCTAGCAGGACCTTGGAGAGCTCCAAGAAAGCAACTTGGTCTGACAAGACCTGGGCTCCAAAGCAAGCTGTTTATCCCTCTCAGCCCACTATATTCTTTTAAGGATTGTTTCTTCCCCAGAGAAAGATGGGTTTAAAGGGCTGGAGCCTAGCACTCCATCTCCTGCCTACTATTTCCCTCCTGGCTCATTTCCTATGTTGGTGCTGAGGAACACGGGGCTCCAGGTGAGGAGGCAGTGGATTCATGAGGGGCCCCAGACAGTCTCTGGGGATAATTGTTTGAAGATTTCTTGGTAGACAGGCTCTGTCTTAGCCCAGCATCTAGTTCTTTTGTGGCCTTTGCTGTTGGTTCTTCTGATCTAGCACACTCCTCCTCATTTAGTCTGGACTCCAATCTGCTTCCCAGGTTGGGAGTCACAGCAGTGGAAACAGCAGACCATAATTTAATGCAGAGTTGTGAGACCATACAACTGCATGGATTGAGTGTGTTAACGATTAATGCAGCTGAGATAAGAGAAGTGTGTGTGTGTGTTTAATGGCACATTATTGCTCAACATCTTGCATTTTCCATGACAACATATGTTGAATGTCACTAGGTAGATAAATCTCAAATTGTTTGGAGGGATTATTTAGGCTGCAAAAGAAAGGGTTGCTATGAGGAGTGGAAAAGCTGAAGCTGTTCTGTCTTGTCAGTAATGGCAGCAAAATGTCACCTCCCCTCAGTTATATCAACAAAGGAACAGATACAAGTGATTTATAGTTCTCCAGCTGACATGACAAGCTTACCAGGAGAGAAACCAAGAAGTTCAACTGCAAAGTTGAACCATCTGACAAGTACAAGAACTAAAGGGTGGGTTGAGGCTCAACTACGAGCCGTGGCAAAGTGTTTCCCATATCCTTGCCTCCTTCAACTTCATATGTCATTGGGAAACCCAGCCAGATGGGTGGGGTATAAATAAATTATTATTATTATTATTATTATTATTATTATTATTATTATTATTGGGTCATGGTGAGCTTACCTGATGGTGGCAGCAGCTGGGAGACACCATTTTTACTTTTCAAAATAACCCAGAAGTAGCATTGCTCTGTGACATTGTGTTATGTTAAAATGGTGGTTTCTAGGTCCTCAGCTTTATGGAGGTAATTAAAAGGTGGGAGGTGCTATGGGGAACAAAGAATTGAATATACCACATGAGTTCTGTGGTGTGGGGAAGAGGACAGGGATGCATACCTATAGCCATTATCTATAGCATCCATGGCCAAGTAAAATTCTGCAAGTCAAGTAAAACCTATAAAGCAAACCCCTACCCCCTCTCCTCTGCAGACACACCAAACCAAAGTGTGGGGTATTTGTCGTCAATATTTCCATTTGTTCGAAAATAAAAAATGTTTTCAAAAGGGTGTGAGAAACTGAGCTGCATATCTGCGTTGTTTGTGTATGTATGTACATATTTGAATATTTTATTATATAACTATTGTAAAGGCTGATAAAATACATTTCTGGCTCATCACTCTGTGATGTTTCTGTGCCTTTGCATAGGAACACCTCTGCATGGGAATTCTGCAGCAATTATTTCACTGGGTTATTGTGGAAAATAAAAACGGTGGCTCCCAGCTGCCTGGGAACTACAGCAATGGCTCGCATCTCCAAATGGGTATGGGAGAATGTGATGCTAATATTCTGGCAATGAACTGTCAGGAGCTCATCTTACACTAGAGTAGGACCCTGGCAGAGACACATGCCCGGCTGGCATGTTCTCTCCCTTCTGGTCGATTGTTTGGGATCTTCAAAAGCAGTGGCATAGCGTGGGTTGTCAGCACCCGGGGCAAGGCAAGTAATTTGCGCCCCCTAACCCATGGATTTGCGCCCCCTAACCCGTGGATTTGCGCCCCCTAACCCTAACCCCCAGATGTTGCGCCCTGTGTGGCCGGCCCCCCCTGCACCCCCCACGCTACGCCACTGTTCAAAAGCTTTCTTCAGCCCGAACATCATAGCGACGGATGCCAACAGACATCGGCACACTTGTGTAGAATTGACCCAGTGGTCTGGATATTGATCTCCTTTTGTTGTCTCAAGTACAATATACTTATTATATATTTATTATCTCCCGCCTTTTCCCCTGAAAGGGATTTAAGGCTGCTTACAGATAAAATAGGAACAGCTAAAAATACAGAAACTAAGTTATTATTTTTCTTAAGAGTGTGTGTGTGTGTGAGAGAGAGAGAGAGAGAGAACTATTAATATGTGATTTTGATATGTAATAGCATAATATGTAATAATAATAAGCACAGTAATAATAAATGCTATGTAAAACTGTCTGGCCACAGCAATAAGAGTAAGAAGAATCAGGTGTGGGATCAACGCCTTATGAAGCGGACTGAACCCTGAAGCATTAAGGCTCATCTGTGAAACGTAGGAGATGAACAGTCTCATTCCTTCCAAATGAGTCATAGCCCTGTAGCCAGACACACAGATTCCAAGCCCCAGGAAGCAGCAGCAGCAGCAGTATGAAGCCCAGATATGGCAGGCGAGATCAAATTGCTGATCAGGCTGGAAGAAAGCAGATTTTTCACAGATATGTTTTGTTTGAAAGCCTGCATTAGGTTATCCAGTTCAATCTAAATCATGCTCTCATGGTTAAAAAAATAATTTTTTAAAAAAAAATCCAGTTCCTTTAAGATAAGAACAGTCTTAGTGGATAATATTCCATTACTGTATTTTTTCTTGTTTTTAGTTATTTCTTGATGGCCGCTTCAAATATTATTTTAGCACAATTGCAGAGTATATAAATAATTCTGTAAATAAGATCAGAGGTGCTTCTAAATCGGAATAATCTGTCCAGTGATAGACAAATGCATACCACACACAACAATATGCATTGTGGGTAGGCATCTTTTTGGGCAGACAAGATAATTGCACTAGAAAGATAAGCAGCCCATCTGAAAGTGCTCTGGGTAACTTTTACTGGATATCATGGATGGAGTTGGTACACTGGTTAACTGACTAATCAAAATATTGCCAATAGATTGGTCAAACATCGTCAATTGTTCCATGACACCATGACATTGATAAGTAAAGAATAGAGCTGCTGCTTACTTAGCAAAACTGTCTTTAAAACATGATACAGTGGTACCTCTGGTTACGAACTTAATTCGTTCCGGAGGTCCGTTCTTAACCTGAAATCGTTCTTAAGCTGAGGTACCACTTTAGCTAATGGGGCCTCCCGCTGCTGGCACGCAATTTCTGTTCTCATCCTGAGGTAAATTTCTTTACCTGAGGTGCTACTTCCGGATTAGCGGAGTCTGTAACCCAAAGTGTTTGTAACCCAAGGTGTTAGTAACCCAAGGTACCACTGTACTTCAATACAGGCCTTGCCCCCCCCCCCATGATTGAGGGGGACGCACAACATCATCACACCATGTGCCGCCCCCCCACTATGTGTGTGCATGACATCACCATGTCCTGTGGTGTGCTGACATCACTCGCACACATTGTGGGGCATGCGGACATCTTGTGTGGATGCCCTGTGGTGTGTCTGCCAGCAGCTGCAGAGCTTTTGGGGGGCCCTGCCCCTTCATTGAAAATAGGTGTGTGTGTCTTCGGGCCCCATGGCCCTGCATATATGGCATGCCTGTTTTAATAGTTTCTGCTACTTTGATTTATTTGTTTTCATTTTAATTTTAAAAATGTAACTGTAGGCTAACCCTGGAATTTCAATATGAAACCCAAAGGGAAGAGTGGCTTTGTGAATGAATCATTCACACTTACAGAAACTTGCCTAATGAAGTTCAAACTTTTGTCCTATGGGACCCCATGATGCTGTAGATTTCAAGGCCAAATTAGATATCAGGGTAAAAATACAGCTGCTTCTGGAGTTACTGGGGTGTGTGTGTGTGTCACGGGACGTGTTTTGCTCCCATCCCGATACTGTTTTCAAGCGTATCCCGTTATTTTCTCCCAGGAAAGTGAATGGCTGCCATTTATTCCCCCGGAGCAAAGGAAAATGTTGCAGAGGAGATATAGCTGTGATGGTGGCAGCTGCTCCTTCCCTCCCCACCACCCGTGACCCTGGTCAGCGTGGCCTTCGCTAGCAGAGGAGCCACATGAGGAGGGCATTTTGTGGGTTCCCACAATTTATATATTCCATCTCATGCTCCTGGCATAGTTAAGTGCTTTTCCGTTCCATTGTTCCTCTGTAGAAGCGATTTAAGCTTGCGGAAAGCTAGGGAGCTTAAAACCTCTCCAATCAATCTAATCCCTCATGTAAAAAGGAAGAGTACGTATATGACTATACGACTGTCCATTGCTAGTCCCATCGGCTTCCATCAGCTGGAGAGGTGGCTTCTGCAGCAGGGAACTTTTTAAAGTTGTGTGGACTCTATGCATGACTTAGAACCCTGTTCTTCGGGGGTTCTAAGTCATGCAGGGAGGCCACACAAGTAAATCAGGGTGGGGGGGAGCAGAGCTAGCACATTCACGCCCAGTCTTCTTCTTGCAATCATTACTATTACTATTATTATATGTTTATATTTATTTATACCCCACCTTTCCCCCTCATAGGGACTCAAGGTGGCTTACAGATAAAATAAGTATCTGAAGAAGTGTGCATGCACATGAAAGCTCATACCAATAACTAACTTAGTTGGTCTCTAAGGTGCTACTGGAAGGAATTTATTATTTTATTATATTATATTATATTTTACTTTATATTATATTTTATTTTATTTCGACTACGGCAGACCAACACGGCTACCTACCTGTAGATAGATAAAATAAGAACAGCTAAAAAGATAGACAAAAGGTCATTTTTAAAAAAAAACAATTAAACATTAATAGATATATATGAGGTATTAAAAGCATACAGGCAATGGCAAGAAAAACAGCACAGCACCAACCGAAGCAATCGGTTCTCAAAAACCTGTTGGAGCAAGGTCTTCACTTGCCGCTGGAAGGACAACAAGGAGGGAGCCGCTCTAACTTCTCTAGGCAGGGAGTTCCAAAAGTCTCTCCCATGTCCCTACCAAGTGTGCCTGTGGAGGTGGCAGAGGGGCCTCCCCATAAAATCTCAAGATCTGGGCACATGCCCAAAGAGATCATAGAATCATAGAGTTGGAAGAGATCACAAGGGCCATCGAGTCCAACCCCCTGCCAAGCAGGAAACACCATCAGAGCACTCCTGACATATGGTTGTCAAGCCTCTGCTTAAAGACCTCCAAAGAAGGAGACTCCACCACA
Source organism: Podarcis erhardii (assembly GCF_964252035.2). Lineage (NCBI taxonomy): Eukaryota > Metazoa > Chordata > Lepidosauria > Squamata > Lacertidae > Podarcis > Podarcis erhardii. The sequence goes on from NC_138509.1 coordinate 77,016,190, forward strand.
CTCCTTGGCAGCAAATTCCACTGTCAAACAGCTCTCACTGTCAGGAAGTTCTTCCTAAGGTTTAGGTGGAATCTTCTTTCTTGTAGTTTGGAACCATTGCTCCGTGTCCTCTTCTCTGGAGCAGCAGAAAACAACCTTTCTCCCTCCTCTATGTGACATCCTTTTATATATTTGAACATGGCTATCATATCACCCCTTAACCTCCTGAGTATTCCTGAGTCATTTATACAGTAGATGTAATGTTATTGATCTCAACTCTGGTCTATTCCTTTGTTGTGTTATGCTGGTCTTGTTAGCAACCAGCATTTTCACTTCTTCTACTTCCTTAATGTTCTCTCTCCCTTTTTTCAAATTAGATTAAGAAAAGCCTCCTTTTCAACAAGCCCTGCTTGTGTGCTACGGTAAACTGGCTCTGCACAATTGTGCCACATAAGCCAATCTGCGCTGCCCTTTAATCTGCAGCAGCTGCAAGGACCACATGAGAAAGTGGTGACAAAAAGAAACAGGAAACTTGCCTCTATCCGGCCAGCACCTGCTTTTGTAGGAAGGAAACAAACTTGACAATAGCATTGGGTTAAATCTATATTTAGTAGAATCCTGTAGTTTGGTAATCACAGAGATAGCTGATGGCATGTCGATTCATATCCAGTGGCTTTCCTCTCTAGAAACGGGCAACCTTCTTCGAAACAGATTAATCTATGTCATACTAAATTTTCAAAGGCTTTCCAAGAGGGACCGGTGTGTAATTTTAGCTTTGGGTATACATTTCAACTCCCAAGTTCATAAGCCCTTGCTGGAGAAGAACAGCTGATGGCTCATCAAACACTTTGATGGACACCCTCCTTTGTTCTGAGCCGAGGTCATCATAGTGTTGCTGGAGTCACTTTCTGTATTTTTTAAATGTTCAGAATCTGGGGGCAGGGGGTGCAACTGCTGCTTGCATAGGTTTGTTTAAAAAAGTTTTTTTTAAAAAAAAAAAAACACACCCTTATATTTGATAGAATCGTGGCAAATTGAAGCGCATTTATTTCAGTGAGTCTAATCTGAGTATGACTGAGGGTGAATTCAGACATGGGGAATATTGTTCTCCCACTTACATTGCTGGCCCTTCTGTCCTGATTTCTAACATACCTTTCCAAGTTCAGTACCTGTTGCCTTAAAGAACTGTGGCTATTTGGCCAATATACCTGCATGTCCTGCTAAATTTCATTCACGCCAGTAGATGTGCCATTGAACAATGAATGTTGCTGGGCGAACATCTCTACTCCTCCAACCTTTTCTGCAGATGTGTACCGTATTTTTTGCTCTGTAAGACTCACTTTTTCCCTCCTAAAAAGTATGGGGCAATGTGTGTGCGTCTTATGGAGCGAATGCAGGCTGCGCAGCTATCACAGAAGCCAGAACAGCAAGAGGGATTGCTGCTTTCACTGCACAATGATCCCTCTTGCTGTTCTGGCTTCTGAGATTCAGAATAATTTTTTTCTTGTTTTCCTCCTCCAAAAACTAGGTGCGTCTTGTGGTCTGGTGCGTCTTATAGAGCGAAAAATACGGTACTTCTGGTCCCTCATGATTTACCCATGGCAAACAGCAGGAAAGAACTGTATGCCAGCATATCGCCCCAAATTTCACACTTTACCCCATCATTTTTGGGATTCATGGGATTGCAGACAGATTTTTCTGGAAGTAATCAACATGGAAATGAGCACTAAACTTCCACTAAATTCTACTAGAGTTCCAGAAGTGGCTTTTACATTGTGTGAAAGCTCAAATACAGGCAACTCCCCAATTACGTGGCGGTTACATTCCAAGGTTTAAGTGAAATCACGTATAGGGAACACCATTGAAAAAGCCTGCAAATGCCACACTTTCTACCTCCAAACCTTCTTGCTCAAACATCAGCTCTCCACAGGCCTCAAAGATTGGTGCAAGGGCTCCTGGAAATGCATTTGCAAAGGCTGGCGGGATTCCTAGATGATGCTTTCATGCTATTTTTGCAATTTTCATGCTCTTTTAGGGCCGTTTTTGCCCATTTTTCAGCCAATTCCGGGTTTGAGGCAATGCACATGTGCACATTTGCAGGTGGCTTGAACTCTTAATTGGGGAGTTGCCTGTATAATGCAGAAATCAACAGTTATGGGGAAGTCAGGGAAACTGAATAAACTGCTGTGTGAAAGCAGCTAGTATCAGATACCACCCTATGGATTTATTAATTTTCCTCCACCCATGCTGCCTTCTATCTGACCCTGGGCAACAATACATTTTAACAACAACAACAAAATCCATTAATACTGTAGCCTTCTTTTTTTGTAAGTGTTCTACCATATTCAATACTAAGCGATCACTAAATGTCAGATATATCATAGTGCTTGTTTTTCAACATGTTTATTTACCTTCACATTTCTGCCCAGCTTTTTAAATTAAGTATCTGCCTTCTCATATCCTCTCCAAATATCACCACGACGAGCTAAACTATCAGTGAGTTTCTAGCACTTAGAAGACAGTGGTAAGATTACAACACAAAAGCAAAAAAATGGGGTGTGGGACAGGGGACAGAGAATGTGCCTAACATTTTCAGAGATGAAATTACTGAGATACCTATAATACTTTGATTTGCACATCAAGAGTGCCTCCCGCTTGCTGCTATTTTGGGGTGGGATTCAAGGATGCACCAGGGAATGCAGGTTGCCCAGTGATAGTGGATTGGGAGTTCTTGCGTAACAAGCCTGCTTTCCCAAAACACCAGACGTTTCCTGATAAGGGAAATGTTGGAGAAATGCACTCGAAAGTGCTGGATGACACTTGCTTTGACGCAACATCACCTACGTAACTTATCTGCAAACAAGTTGGGATGAACGCTCAGTAAACTGGAAGCACCCTCAGAATCACCATGGGGTGTCTCTGCCCCCCCTCCCTTGTTACACATTGCTGAATGCGCTCCTCTGGCGATTGTGTTATATTGGCTGCGCCTGTCACTCGCCCGCCATTGATTTAAAACTAAGCAAGAGTGTTTGTTCTTTGGGTTCAAGAGAAATGTGGAGTGGGTTGGAGAAAATGAAGGATAAGGTGCGAGACTGGTTACATTATGCTCAGATTAAAGAAGTTTTTAAAAATGACAAAAAGTTAGGGTTCCAGGTGGAGAAATCGAAGTTAGAAACAGAATTGTTAGAACCAAAGACCAAGGTACTATCTAGAATGTATAACTTGCTGCTAAAATGGAATACACAAGACGAAATGGTTAAATCGGCTATGATAAAATGGGCACAGGACATTGGGCATAACATTATGTTTGAGGACTGGGAAAGGTTGTGGACCACTGGGCTGAACTTCACCGCATGTAATGCTCTGAAGGAAAATGTAATGAAAATGATATATAGATGGTACATGACCCCAGTTAAACTTGCCAAAATATACCATTCGTCTGATAATAAATGTTGGAAATGCAGAGAAAATGAAGGAACATTCTTTCACCTCTGGTGGACATGCCCTAAGGTGAAGGCCTTCTGGGAAATGATATATAATGAGCTGAAAAAGGTATTTAAGTATACCTTCACAAAGAAACCAGAGGCCTTCCTTCTGGGTATTGTCGGCCAGAAGGTGTTAAAGAAGGATCGAACATTTTTTATGTATGCAACAACGGCAGCAAGGATTCTTATTGCAAAAAACTGGAAAACTCAAGATCTACCCACACTGGAAGAGTGGCAGATGCAGCTGATGGACTATATGCAACTGGCCGAGATGACCGGCAGAATCCGTGATCTGGAAGAAGAGAAGATGGAGGAAGACTGGGAGAAATTTAAGATGTATCTACAAAAACATTGTAATTTGGTTGAATGTTAAGAAGGATGCTAGATTATAAAAAACTGGCCACCACTAAACTAGATTTAAATTTGATGATAAGTGAGACTAAAGAAAATATAAAAAAATTTTTGGAAGAAGTGCTAGATTATATTTGAATGAGTGGACATGAGATTGTAAACAAGTTGATAATTTGTTTGGAAAAAATTTTTAACGATGTAAACGGGAGCGGGAGACGTGAGGGAGTCCAAAGAAGTGATGAAATTGTTGTAAAAGAAGTAAGATTGTTTATTATGTGTGCATTTATATTTAAAAACCTTAATAAATATTTATAAAAAAAAAAAAAAACAAGAGAAATGTGGAGTGGGGACCGTAATTGCCTTACAATATGGTATCAGCAGGTTGGAATTTGCCTCAGCAGTGTGGGAAATGGTAGGCCGGGCACTGCAGGATGCCTTCATATTTATGCACATGCATTTACCTGGATCTCTGCTAGACACAAGATATATCTCAGGGATTTAACTTCTAGAGACCCTGGATAGGGATATAAAACCCTGAAGAATGCAACTCAGCACGGGAGAGAACGACAACGCTAGCAACTTAAGTTTTAGCAAGGCATTCCCCAAAGGCAAAAACAAGGACAAAGCAGAGGTAGCAGATTTGCCAGGGGATCAAACAATATCTTCTGCCTCTTCTAAATAAGGATATTTGGAGCATATGAAGTGGCCTGGCCTCTTCATCATTTGAGTGGTTATCGGCTGTGGCTGTTTGTGCAGCTACCAACATGACTCACTGTGCAGAAAGGCAGTGATCACCTCCAGACACTTAGTCTTTCTTGCTGTGTGGACTCGCGTGCATTCTGAAAATTTAGGTGTGCATAATTAGAATGGATTAAAGTGCTCTGCTCCCCTGGTGCAGCACACCCACTTTATGTATTTTGTTTCTTTATTCAGTCTGTATACTGCCCTCCATCCGAAGATGACAGGGTGGTTTATAGCATAAAAATATAAAATGAGAACACAACATGCATAACAAAAACAAACAAACAAACAAACAAACAAACAAACAAACAAACAAACAAGCCAATACTGTAATCCCCATACCCACAAGCACATTTAATCAGCCAAAGACCTAGTTATAGAGGAACATTTTTGCCTCGCACCTAAAGATACATATCAAATGACTTTTGAAGTTAGGAAAGGTACGGGGAAATGGACTCAAAAGTGTGGGGTGAACGAATGATGTACACACACTCTCATGTGCTAGCAATAAAGGCAGTAAATATTAAATAAATCAGGAAATATTATCACATCCACACAATACACTTAAAGTGGGGTGGGTGGGTCCCATGATAGAATGGAAATAATTGTTTGCACACACTAAACTACCATTTCAGGAAGAGTACACTAGATCCAGGGATTTGAAAAACTGAGTAGTATTCAGTCCTGTAGCATTCATCTGAAGGAGACAGTCCCAAGACAGATTTCCTGTTTCAGTGAGAATTCTAGAGTGAGCTCAACTCTTGACATCTTCCATCCTCAGCCATCACACCCTATTCTCTTTTGCCCATTGTGAAATGCCTTGCCCAGATTAGATGTTCTCTAATTAATCCTGCAGATTCCCTCCCATATTTACTAAAGCTATTTGCCATAGAACTCTATAGCAAGTCTCTTTGCTTAATATAAGCTCCCTCTAGCGAAGATCTTCTCGGTGGGCTCTAAGTCAAGAAAAATGTTTCAGGTATTAGATTTCAGGCACTTTCTCAACCCTCCTTGGGGGAATTCCAAAAGTTCTGAAACTCCAGCAGCTACTGTGCTCTTTTGGACATGCTAGCCCCAGACAAGGAAGAATCATGAAGTCCCATTGCAAATTGTTTTTTGGGGGAAGGGAGGCCTTGATAAGCCATTTTAGGTCTGGATAAGATCATGGCCACTGGGCCCATCACCTCTTGGCAAATAGAAGGGGAAGAAATGGAGGCAGTCAGCGATTTTACTTTCTTGGGCTCCATGATTACTGCAGATGGTGACAGCAGTCACAAAATTAAAAGACGCCTGCTTCTTGGGAGAAAAGCAATGACAAACCTAGACAGCATCTTAAAAAGCAGAGTCATCACCTTGCTGACAAAGGTCTGTATAGTTAAAGCTATGGTTTTCCCAGTAGTGATGTATGGAAGTGAGAGCTGGACTATAAAGAAGGCTGATCGCCGAAGAATTGATGCCTTTGAATTATGGCACTGGAGGAGACTCTCGAGAGTCCCATGGACTGCAAGAAGATCAAACCTATCCCTTCTTAAGGAAATCAGCCCTGAGTGCTCACTGGAAGGACAGATCGTGAAGCTGAGGCTCCAATACTTTGGCCACCTCATGAGAACAGAAGACTCCCTGGAGAAGACCCTGATGTTGGGAAAGATGGAGGGCACAAGAAGAAGGGGATGACAGAGGACGAGATGGTTGGATAGTGTTCTCGAGGCTACCAGCATGAGTTTGACCAAACTGGGGGAGGCAGTGGAAGACAGGAGTGCCTGGCGTGCTCTGGTCCAGGGGTCACAAAGAGTCGGACACGACTAAACGACTAAACAACAACAAAATCACCTTTAATGTCACACACCCACACACATGTGTAAAAGACGTGTCCACTGTCTGCTGTCCACACATACAGCCAACATCCGAAGGGGGTCTACACATGGACATTATTATGTACAATCAGAGGACCTGGAGGGAATAGCTGCAGTAGGCACCAGCAGAAGTTGCTTCCGATACATAAAGCAGCCTCTACACACGCCCTATAGCTCCCCAGATGTTGTTGGATTCAACTCCCATCATCCCCAGACAACATGGCCAATTGCCTGGGAGGGTGGAAGTTACAGTACAAAACATCTTCTAGAGGGCACCAGGCTGAGGGAGACTGGCATTCAAGAAAGAAACCTTTTTCTTCATAAGCTTGTTTGCTTTTCTTGTCTGCTGCAGTTTCTGTTTATTTTTACTTCCTGGCCAGATGTAGCAGTTACTCAGGAATAATTCCTCAGACACCAGGACTGGCCCTGCTGTGCAGCAGAGTGAAGTGACCCTATTCAGGCTGCACCATGAAGTGGGGAGAATGGGATAGATTAGTGTTGGCCTTTGCGAGGGGGGCGGACGCCATTTGATGCAGGCAGCAAATTGCCCTGGAAGAGCACCGTTGGATAACTTCGGTTAGTTTATAGGCCCAAACCCTAACGTAACCGGCCTGAACAAGCTGCACAATGATACCTCTTATAGTTTACAGCTGAGTGCTGCTTTTTCTTCCTGTCCTCACTCCCAGGGTGAGTAAGAGATTTGTAAAATGGCAGACACGCTTTGGCTGTGTGGACATTAGCAGCCTGAAACGCAGTGATGCTGTTTCCATCTGCGGCATTTCAAGCTGCACTAGAGAAGAATGGCAAACCAAGTTGCATGTGAACACCCCCAAAACCACCCCCAAATGAAGACACAATAGACACACATTTTATTTTAAGGTTTTTGGCATTAAATTTTGGCACAACTTTATTGATTACAGCATGTGAGTGGTTGCTTAGGCATTGGTTCCAGACTACCTGAACCTGCACAGTGGCAGGAACAGGACTGACACTGGGCACCACCATATGTCAGTTAGGGAAAGCATCCTGGGGGAGCGAGAACTCCTTCGATGTCACAGCTCACCCCAGATGCTCCCAGGGGCTCTGGCGTGGCCCTAGCCCCTTGACAGGGTTTGGACAAAAGCAAGGCGAGCTCCTGAATTCCTTTAACAGAATTCCCTAGCAGCAGCAATGGAGGGGCAGGTACAGCCAATCAAATCCCCTCCCCAAAACATTGAACCAAATGCATAACCTGCCAACCTTATAAAGTTGTGACGATTTGCTACACGGTAGGCAAAAACCAAATGGCACCAGCCAATCAGCCAAATGGCAAAATTCCTACCGGGCCCCTGCTCCAAAACAGACGACCCCTCGACAGGCATACCAAGGCCATAAGAACAACCCAAATATAGGGAGAGGAGGGCGGGTGATCCGCTGCACGTTGCAAGAAAGTGAAACTCTCCAGCGACGTTCAGCAGCTTAAGTAGCCCCTCAGCAGCCAATAGCCAACCCAACTGACCAAATTTCTGCCCCAGCAACAGAGGGGCAACCAATGGGGTGTTGTGGTGTTATGTACTGAGTTGAATAGGATCCAAACTGCAGCAGTCTGATTGGTCCTAGAACAATAGGCTCCAAAAGGCAGCAGTCTGATTGGTCCTAGAACAATAGGATTCAGAATGCAGCAGTCTGATTGGTCCTAGAACAATGCAGCAGTATGATTGGTTAGCAGGAACCACCCAATCATGCTCCAGATAGAAGTGAATCCACAACCTGATTGGCCTACAGTAGAATCCTGGAATTAGCCAATCATGTGCAGCCCATTGTGTAAATAATGTATATAAAGCAGATACTTTGAGGGGACATTCATTCATTCCTCCTCACCACTATGAGCTGAATAAAGAGCATGAAATCACTTTGCGACTCTGAGTATATTTCACTGGCGACGAAGGTGGGATCCCGCTGAGCTGACTGCCACACACAGCACCGCAGCACCGCCACCTGCCGCACCGCTGCCTCGCACCGTGTATCCAGGCTTCAGCTCCGGGACACAAGGAACTCAGAATGGCAACTGACAGCAGCTTCTCGCCATTCAACCCAGCATCTGGAGACTGGGAAGCGTACGCCTCCCGTTTCACCTTCCTCCTAGAAGCCAAAGGGGTCACCGATGAAGAAGACGCCAAGAAGAGGGCAATATTCTTCAGCGTCTGCGGAGAGGAGACATTTGAAATCGCCCGGGCTCTCCTTGCGCCTGAAGACGTCGCTACTGTTCCATACAAAACAATAATGGAACAGCTGAAGGGGCACTTTTCGCCACAGCCCTCAGTGGTGGCTTGTCGAAATGCCTTCTACGCAAAGCGGCAAGCCCCTGGGGAAACCTTAACTGGGTTTGTGACCTCTCTCCGCCAAGCTGCCCGGTTCTGCAACTTCTCAGAGCTGGAGAACATGCTTCGTGACCGCCTCGTCGGTGGCCTGAAGGATGAGAAGCTGCAACGACGCCTCTACGCTAAGAAGAACCTAACGTTCCAGGTTGCTCTGGAGGAGGCCCTGGCAACGGAAGCTGCTGAGAGGTCGACGCAAGAGGCACGGCTGAGCCAGCCGTCCCAACCGAGGGTCCACCACGAAGACCTCACCAACGACTCGGGATCCGACAGGGAGGAGGTGCACCGAGTACAGCAGCGCACTCAAGCAGCCCACATACCACAGCTGCCTCGACGAGAAGGAGGGAACTGCGCAAGCTGTGGAGAAAGTCACGAGAGGAGGACCTGCCGTTTCCGCAACGCAGAGTGCAGGCAGTGCAGAAAATTGGGACACATCGCCCGGGTGTGTCGGGCTCGGCCCAGCCGAAGCCAGGCATCAGATGACCAATCCAAGAGCCCCAGGTCCCGGGGCCCAACGCACCAAGGCAACTCGACGGAGCTCACAGACTTCCAGGTATACCAGTTGCCCCACCCCAACGTAGAGAAAATTTATGTAGAGGTACAGATAGAGGGGGCCCCATGCCGCATGGAGCTTGACACGGGTTCAACTCTATCCATAATCTCGGCAAGGACCTTAAGGAAACTGTGTCCTACTGGGGGTCCCAAACTCAGGGGATTGGGAGTACCGCCTTGCCACATTCCTTCTAGCACAGCACAGCACCCCCAGCTCAACGACTGGCCGGAGCCCCGCTGAACTACTAATGGGTCGGCGCCTTGCAATCAGATTGGACCGCCTTCACCCCGATAGAGCTCAGGATGAGGTAGTGGTGGGGGAAGGCAGGAACCCCCGGACCTTCGAGGCCCAGGACCCAGTGTACGCAAAGAATTTTGGGGCAGGCCCTGCATGGGTACCTGCCACAGTCACCAGGGTCACGGGCCCCGTGTCGTACGAGGTGCTAACAGATGGGGGGCAATGCTGGCGCCGCCACTGCGACCAGATACGGCGACGATTCCCGGGAGAAAACCAGGAGGAGGAGGACAGGTCAGAGGAGTCCCAAGGGAACAGTGGGGCAGTGAGGCCCATAGAGCAGCAGGGGCAAGCAGGAGAGGCAGAATCAGTAAATACAGAGAGGACCCGCGAGGCCGAAAGGACACCGGAACCTGAACCACGACTGAGCGAGCCGGTTGCGCCAGACCAAACAGCCCCATCCTTGGAACACGAGCCAGAACCTGAACCCCGGACCAGGGAACACCCCAGGCCGCAACGCACACGTAGGCCACCGGCGTACCTTGAGGACTATGAATGCGACCTTCCGGGCAGGACTGGAACTTAGAGGGGAGGGGTGTTATGTACTGAGTTGAATAGGATCCAAACTGCAGCAGTCTGATTGGTCCTAGAACAATAGGCTCCAAAAGGCAGCAGTCTGATTGGTCCTAGAACAATAGGATTCAGAATGCAGCAGTCTGATTGGTCCTAGAACAATGCAGCAGTATGATTGGTTAGCAGGAACCACCCAATCATGCTCCAGATAGAAGTGAATCCACAACCTGATTGGCCTACAGTAGAATCCTGGAATTAGCCAATCATGTGCAGCCCATTGTGTAAATAATGTATATAAAGCAGATACTTTGAGGGGACATTCATTCATTCCTCCTCACCACTATGAGCTGAATAAAGAGCATGAAATCACTTTGCGACTCTGAGTATATTTCATGTGGTCATCCAAACGGTCCTGCCCCACAACAGGGAGGCAGTGTCTGGTGATCTCACCGCAACACATGCCCTCCATGATGGAGGACCCGACTTGATGGAATATGCCCAAATGGCAAATTTAAAAGGGAAGTTCAGAAGTCAAGAAGACAAGAACTTTAAGAAAGAATGGGGAAAGCTTATAATTTATTCATGAGACCACTGTAAGCAGGTCAAAACATTAGCAGGATTTTAATCACAGTTGTAAAGTAACAGAAAGTATGGATGATTTAGAAGGATAAAATTTTGGATAAGTATTGATATGCAGCTGTAAAGATTATCAATAGGACCCATGAAAGGGATGGGGGAAAGTCAGAATAATGTCAATATTTGGATTTGGAATTGTTTTTTGTTACATGTTTATACTTTAAAAATAAATAAAGGTCAAGGGACAGCCTGGGCTGACAGGTATAAGGTGGCTGTGCCAGCCCTCAGACAATTCAACTAATGTTTTCCTGAACTGTCAACATGTATACAAGTTAGTCTTATATGTTCTGGAAGATAAAGAATCCATAGCCTAGTCCTTCTTGGATGTTCAGCCACATGGAAAACATCTGTCTGGAGCTTTCATCCTTTCCCAGTTGACTTTGGATGCATGTGCAGCTGTGGCTGGGTTAATTCACGGCTGGTCCAGTGTGAAAAATCCAAATTCATCTCCACTGCCTCCAGCGGGTCCCAGGAGAGATTATATATTTGATGCATTTGGACAGGTTTTTCAGACCCCCTAACAGATGCCTGATTAAACCTGTGCTGTTCACCACATTGGGAACTAATTGCCTGAATGCAAAGAAGCTATGGAGCCAATATATAAAGAGCACCAGTATCTAAGCACAGTCTTTCCACTGTTCCCACCCAATTTCATCCATTTCAGACACAGGCAGCTGATCTACATTTTTCAGTATTAGTGGCGGAAAAGAAACTCTCAAGACTGATATCATATGAACCAACTTGCAGCCAAAATGGAATGTGCAACACTGAGCTATACATTCCAACAAACAGGAGTCTGTGGTGGGAACGATTTGCCAAAATTAACAGTTGGGGCAGAGGGAAATCCTATACTTAAAATCTTTACAGTTTTTTGTCAACCTCACAAACAACCATCCTAATTTTCTTTAATGACTAGGTCTTATCCACAAACCCTAGAAAATGTACTTGCACTGTAACCAGTTTTAAGTTGAAAACAATTTGCTTTTAAGTGGCCTGCACAGGTAGATAGCTATTTTTAAAGCAGTGAGGAAATATACATTATTTCTGCTTAGAGACCACAAAGCCAGTTCTGCAACATGCAAGTGAATGCTGCGATAGAAGCAACCATTGCTTGTGAAGTATGTAGATAAAGATTGCATTACGGAACAAGCTTAATCTATCAAGCCAGAGCAAGCCAAGTCCTTTGTTTACAAAACCTGTTCCTAGCGGCAAAAGCTGCATGAACCCAACTTGTCTCCCAAGAACTCTATAATACCCATCATCAATAACTGATAGCCTTGTAATCCATTCAAAAAGTGGAATTTCCAGTTGAACTGGGGTAGGAGGTATTCGTGTCAAACTAGCTATTTCTGGGAGCACTGCTAATGCAGTTAATCTAATATGGTTGAAACACACCTGGCACAAACTGGGATTGGCTTCTCTCCAAAAGCACCTGAAATCATGAGGCCACTAGGTATCAAGGGCTATTACTATTACTATTTTGAGTTTTCTGGGAAAAGATGGAGGCTGTAGCTACATTCTGTCATTGCGTTCTCCCACAGAAGGCCATGATCCTCACCAACTTGGACGGCTTTAACTCTCTCTGCATTAACACCCAGGTTGTAAACATGTGTAAATAAACCATGTTTCATAAAGACACTGCAGACTCCGTTTTGCCTCATTTCCTACCCCCCAAAAGGAAACACAAACCCTGGTTAACTGCCAAGACCTCTGGAATCTTGGCAGAGATTGGGGTGGCCTGTAACACTATTATTTCACAATATTAGTTTTGCTGTTGTCAAGCCCATTTCCTTTCGGAGGAGAGGAAAAACAGGAGATTTGGATTTGGTCTGCTGATGGTACTGCACAGCTCCATAGTTTACAGTGGTACCTCTGGTTGCGAACGGGATCCGTTCCGGAGGCCCGTTCACAACATGAAAAGAGCGCAACCCGCAGCAGCGCATCTCTGCACGCGCGGGTTGCAATTCACCGCTTCTGTGCATGCGCGTGACATCATTTTGAGCTTCTGCGCATGAGCAAGCAGCAAACCCCGGAAGTAATCCTTTCCGGTACTTCTAAGTCGCTGCGGGACATAACCTGAAAGAATGTAACATGAAACGGACGTAACATGAGGTATGACTGTATTGGGCAAATGTGCTTACCTTATGTACACCTTTTTTGCTGCAGCAAATACACAGCAGGTCTCTCTCTCTCATACAAACACACAATCCTTAAGCACCTGTCTGTACTCAGCCCAATCAGGGTTGCTCCACATGTGTTTGCATGGGCATTTAAAGATGCATATGCATGTGTGTTTGTTGTCCACATGAAGCATATATATTCACTGCATAAGTATACAGCTGCCCTGAAGCCCCACAAACCAGCATCTCTGCGATTTTAAGCAGCACATATATTTATCTCCCTAGGTGACTTGCTGTCTTTCGTTGGTCAAAATCTGCCTGCTTATGATCTTCTGATTTCCACTAGAGGGAGCATTGATAATTCTCAAATAGGAGTTGAGGATTTTACAAAGGACCCTTTGCTCTAGGCAGCACCCACGCTCTCAGGTTTGCTTCCTCAAGGATAATGTTCCAGTCCTAAATAAGGCAGGCATTTGTGTTAAGGGTAGAATGGGCCGAGATGCAAATGTATCTGTGTAAGATTATAAGGGTGGGATATATCTGTACAGACCAGGAAGCTTTGAAAACAACCAGGAACGTTCAAGAACAGGAGGGCCACATCCTCATAATACATTGAAACCACCAGGCTTCTCCCAAAGAACCCTGACATCTGTAGCTTAAGGTGTCTCAGAATTGAAGCTCTGTAAGGACTGGGAATTGTACTCCTTGGAAGAAATCCGTATGCTTAAAATGTATGACGTGGATGTGACTGAGGTCTGGAAATACACACAGAAGAACAATTGGGAAAGGGAATGGCAGGTAGCATCCTAAAAAGCATGGGAGACTCAAGTATAGCATTGCTTTTGCTGGTGGTTCTATACACAGCACTTTCTAAAAGTCAGCTGGGTAGATGCCCCAGTAGAGGAGAAGGGAAGCAGGTAGTCTCGAAAGAAATACTAAATCAAAACACAACACATTCAACAACAGGTCTCCTCAAATCACGGGGCAGTTCTAAGGAATTGAATGGTGGTGACAATATTGGTAATGCCTCTGGAAGTCATTGGTTGAGTTGCTGGCACTGAATGCCAGAGATGGGTATAAGCAGGGAGACTCTATTTCTACCATTTGTTTAGGTGTTCTCATCCTAAGGATCTCCGGCAGCTATTGCTTGAATAAATAAGCCAGACAGATATTTGTCTGCAAGACTTAGGAGCAGTAAATGTGCTTGCCTGGGAAAGTAGCACATTTTCCCAGGTACAAAAGATGCAATATCCCCACTAGAGATGCATGGCCTTGAAAGGAAGGTATGAGAGCTGTGTTCAACAGTAAATAAGCAGGGAGTGGGTGGGGAAATCTGGTTGGCTGCTGTGAGGATGCGGTCTAGATGTGCCATTGGCTTGATCCAGCAGGGCTGTTCTTGTGAAATATTTGCCATGTAGAAAAGCTTCTCCCGTCTGAAACTCTGGAGAGCTGTTGCCAGTCAGTGTAGACAAGACTGAGCTAGATGGACCACAGATCTGACTCAGTGTAAGGCAGCTTCCTATATTTCTGTGGTAATTTTGATGGTGGCAATTGTGGGAAGCATTATATAAAATTCTGCACCTTAGAAAATCCTGTGTGGATGAGAATGCATACAATATTGTACCTGGGTTTAATATACTTAAACTAACCTTCCCCCTGTTGATCATTAGCTGAAGAACTGAATCCTCTTGGTGGAAAACTAAACCCAGTAAGGAAATTCTTAACAAACTACTACACAACAGAAAATAACTTTTTCAGCATTACAGTGTTTAGACAGAAAGTAAGAACTCTACTCCTCTCCAGTCTACTCCTGGCAGAATTTCCCTTTGGGATGAAATTTTGACTGACAAAAATTCCCATGTTATCAGAACCAGCAACCTAAAAATATTCACATCTGAATATCTTGAATAAAGTGTTCCTTTTGGGCATAGCGAGTTTGCCTGCAATGAATCCGTCACGGGGGAAAAAAGCCCCTTTGAGAGCACAGTAGGCATGTCAAGTTTTCTTCCTGATTCCGAACAAAAAATGTAATTCAGCTCAGGACTGGAATTTCCTGTGGGATGGGAAACCTGATTCCTGACCAGTTCTAAAAGGTTGCAATAAAGAGGACAAATATCATTTGTTCACCTTGACCACTCTGGTTAGAACGAGAAGCAATGGATTTAAATTGCAGGAAGGAAAACTCGCTCCTAGGATATATTAGGGCAAACAAGCCAAAAAGAAAAAAATGAAAAACGAGATGATGTGAAAACCTGTTTTGTGGCATGAATTTTGAAAGAATCTCTGATATTCAACATTTAAAGCCATATGCCATAAATTCACTTCAGAGTGCGCTCTGCATATTTGTATGCAAAGTGGTACAGCTGTCTTTCTTGATGCAGCAGTCATTATCTCCTCACACCCCTCCCTCAGTTATAAGCCAATTTGGTGTCAGGAGCAAGCCAGCAATAAATCACACGAAGTAAGTGAAATTAACTTTTTATTAGAAGAAACAGGATCTGCTCAGGAGTGCCAGGCCTAATGAGCACAGCAACACTTCTTCAGTAGGTCTTGCCCCTATGAGGCAGTTGCAGAGACTGAAGGTCCCTGCCTTCCCAAAGCTTCCTAAGTCTGCTCCTCTCCAGGTTTTCCCTAAGCAATCAGAGACTGTGCCGGAGTCTCTACTCCTGCCACTTCATGACTCTCCTGGTCCTGGGAGACCAGCAGGGAGGAGCCTTGTAGCAGCAGGAGGGAGAGACATCTTCTGACACATCTGTGCCTCTTGGCTTCCCTCATCCCACCCTCCTGCTTCAGCTTCTAGACTTCTCTCTGCCACTGATTCTCCCTTCCCATTAAGCCCTGCTACATTTTCAGCTTCCAACACCTCCTCCCAGTCTTGCCTCGCATCTTCCTCTGACCACTCATAGAATCATAGAATCCTAGAGTTGGAAGAGACCACAAGGGCCATCGAGTCCAACCCCCTGCCAAGCAGGAAACACCATCAGAGCACTCCTGCCATATGGTTGTCAAGCCTCTGCTTAAAGACCTCCAAAGAAGGAGACTCCACCACACTCCTTGGCAGCAAATTCCACTGTCGAACAGCTCTTACTGTCAGGAAGTTCTTCCTAATGTCATCCACCAATCCACCAATCCCCACTCATCCACCAATCCCCAGGCTCTGAGCCTTCTTCCCTTAGGGGTTCCCCAGCTAGTGCCTCCCACCCAGTCTCAGTATCCAACCAGTCCATGACACTCGTGTTGGGATTGTTGAAGCGGACTGAGCAGCTTTGGTGCTACTGTGTTACAGGAAACTGAATGTACAGTCCCTTGTGCCCATGTAAATGAACAAAGTGGATCACAGAGGTGTAAATAAACACTTTCCAATAGACTTTATGTTTAAAACTGATGGGGAAATCTCTGGGATGGAGGACATGCTTTGCATGCTAAAAGGCCCAGGTTTAATTCCCAGCATCTCCAGGCAGGGCTGGGAAAGACTCCTGGCTGAAACCCTAGAAAGCCACGGCCAATCAGTATACAGCTAGATCAGGGGCACAGAACCACTGGGCTGGGTGCCAAATGCAGCCCTCCAAGCATCTCTGCCTGTCCTGTGGGACTCTCTGAAGACCACAGCGCTCCCCAGCTGCATCTGCTATTGCCTATTGCCTCATACCTTCCTTGAGTGCTTTTGTGTAGCTGGCCTAGTTCTGGAACTCTGATGATGCTTCCCTGGGTTGAGAGGGGTGAGTGAAAACTAGCATACAGTATGAAAGTGAACTTCACAGTCATTGTTCTGACCACATCTGCCTCTGGCTCCACAAACCACTGGCATGTGTGCCCTAGAAGGTTGCACAGAGGGGAATGTGGTAAAATGTTCCTAAGACATATTGTTGTGTTCTACACTTGGGGTTCCCAAAGTGTAGTCTACAGGCCACCATTATTCTGTGAGGTTCATTTTGGTGGTCTGCGGCATGTCTGCATTAAATGTCCACATTAAGCATATTGATTTTAACACCCCCCATAGTTTCTTTTATTCCTTATATTGTATTTTATTGTAATACAACATAAGAAATAAAAGATGCAATAGAAATACAATTAAAAATCAAACAGCATCTAGCATAGCACTGTACAGTTGGTATCGCAGGCAGAAAAACCATTAAGTGGTTCACAAAGACTATCAGCAATTTTCAAGGGGTCGGGGGGTGGAGTTTGTGAACCACTGTTCTATACAATGTGATTATTTTAAGTAGAGCCATTAGCACATTAGTTCCCAGATACCAAAATTAAAACTATTTTTTTATTAACTTTTTTCCTGCTAGAGTAGTATTGAGCAAGAAATAACACTTTTCTGACAAGTAAATTCAAAAGAAGCATAATATCTTCCCTTCTGACTCCAACAACATCCATCAATGCAAAGGTTGTTTCATTGTTGTTACATTAACAAGAAGGAACAAACAGGGTGTGGGGGATTAGTGTGCATACATTGGTATGCCTCCAAACAGGAAAAAAAGTCATGTTGGCTATTCATCTTCTTTTTTCCCCCCTAGCAAGTCTACTGTGCCTTTAACAACTTTATGACAAGTAGAAATTTAAGCGAAAAAGCAGCCCACAGCCTATTTTTGCAGCAATGTTAAAGCTGAGATTTGTTAAATTTTGTGGTCAAAAAGAAATTAGCCAGGGCAGGGGGACATTGCTAAAGCAAAAGGATCTTAGTTTTGGGTTCAACAAATGAACAGTTGTGCTTTGTTTTCCTGTTGGGATCTTAGATGGTTCTCCAGCAACAGAACAATATCGGGACCTAGGATCCGTATGCTAGTAACTTCATGATATTTACAAAATGGCAAAACTTTAATCCTGACAGTCAGAGAGAGCTGTCTGGGACAAGAATAGGAGTTTGTAGTGCCCGGAAAGTGAGGACGCTGACCAAATTCAGTGCAAACAGAGAGGTCCTTTAGACCAAGCTGCTTTTGCCTTACCCTGGGTCAGTGAGGCTCCAGTTCTGAAATATAAGACCTTGTAATTTCAGTCTACACAACTAGAAGATGAATCAATAAAGGAACACTCAGTCCCAGACTTGAATTCCTTCAGCGGGAGAAACATGCCTGTAAGGCACTGTACGCCACAGAATTTACCTTTTGTGTCATTCGCTGAACTGCCTTGACCCTTATTAATCTGGAAGTATTCTCATTGTGAAAGGTTTGGAGGACAAGGGCCAAGCTGTAGAAGCTGCATAACCCAACCTAAAAATGTGTCTCCATGGGGAAAACATATCCAACTACAGATACAGTGGTACCTCAGGTTAAGAACTTAATTCGTTCTGGAGGTCCATTCTTAACCTGAAACTGTTCTTAACCTGAAGCACCATTTTAGCTAATGGGGGCCTCCTGCTGCCGCCACGCCACCGCTGCACGATTTCTGTTCTCATTCTGAAGCAAAGTTCTTAACCCAAGGTACTATTTCTGGGTTAACAGGGTCAGTTACCTGAAGCGTCTGTAACCTGAAGCATATATAACCCAAGGTACCACTGTATATGTTTTCCCCTGCATCTGTGATATGGATGGGGATCCTGGTGGCATCCAGCTGCTGTTGGACTCCAATTCCCATCAGCCCCAGCCAGCACAATCAATGGCCAGGAGTGATGGGAGATGGGAGTCCACAGGACCCCCCCCCCAATCCTGCTCAGCAGAGGATATCCATCTAGGAGTAAGGGCCATAGATCAGTAGCAGAGCAAAAGACTCTGCATGCAAAAGGTCCCTGCTTCAATCTACTGAGCAAGTCTGAATCCTACCAATCAGCTTTTGTTTCTTTGCTTTTTCAGTATTCCATTAGCCGCTGTGAGCGCACATGCAGGTAGACCAGCTTAGCGTAACATTCGCCTTATGGTCAGAACAAAACAAATATTTTGTCAACTCTCCCCAGCTTTGCAACATGTGCATTTGAACTTCGGCTTTTCAAAAAAAAAAGTGCAGTGGTTTTAGTTACTTTACATTTTACTCATAAAAATAAAAATAATAATAATTTATTATCTATACCCTGCCCATCTGGCTGGGTTTCCCCAGCCACTCTGGGCAGCTCCCAACAGAATATTAAAAGCACAATAAAGCTCATCTTTAATGTGGATTCTTATGTTTGTTGATGAAATCGTATAGAAATGGATAACTTAATGGAGGATATGCTTTGGGGGCCCAGTTACAGGACAATTGCAAACATAGGCCTTTGATTTTAATCTGAAAGTCTGCCATAAATATGTTTGGAAACTGCAGCAATGGTGCAAAAATATTAATTTATTCTGAGATAAACATTTACTGCCCCCGCCTTGTCAACAGTTCAGTGTAGCAATAGAAAACTTTCTCTTGGCACACTAAAAGTGAATTACGTTTGCTGGTAAATCAGTTGTTGGTTCTGCTTTGGATTATATTTAAAAACACGTTTTCATCATTACATAAAGAGCTACTTTCACTTTCAGCACAAATGGCTGGAGTTGGAAGAGTGTTTTGGGTTAAGGCTTCATATTAAACTGAAACGAGGGCCTCAAAGCACATATTCCTGGAAAACCTGCCTGCTTTGAAAGTATGTGTTCCTTGTAGTTTTAGGCATTAGCTTATATGATGATTTATACATACTCAAAGATGATATTTTCATTTTCGCTGAACATATAATCTACTGATCCTTCAAGATCTTTATGGATAGATTTGGGGTTTTGATGGGCGATCATGCAATAAAGGCTTTGCAATATGGGGTATAGAATAGCATGTAATTTGATGCACTTGACAGGCACTCCAACTTTTTCCATGTGTTAAGCAATTGGTATGCTATGGATTTCAGGGCTTCTCTTGCTAAATATAGCACACATTCAATGTGACTCAATGGTGTTGCCATGCCAGGTTTTGACCCTGTCCACAAGTTGTACCACAGCTGTGTCAGCAGAATCCAAATGAAAATGGTCCACGCTTTGAAAACAGCAGACAATGCCCTGGCTATTGTGCACTAAGCATATGAGTTTTATTTTACTGTTAAGATATGAAGGGCAGCCAAGTAGCGCTTTTTCTTTTGACGTTGCCAAAGCTCTTCCTTCCTTTGGCAAGCAGCAATCTCATCTCCAGTTGCTACTGCTAGGAATGCTTGGAAAACAGGAGTGACCCTATTGGCTGGACGGCTCTAAATTCCCCTCCACTTTGGCTGTACAGAGGGCCGTAAAGGTTTGCATCAATGTCACTTTATTTACACATTCCTTAGATGCAGCCTCCAGCTCTTCTGAGTTCTAAAGCTACTATCCAAATATGCTAAAAAGAGCTGCATCTGTATAAACATCAGGAAGCCAGGTATCAGATTTCCACCTCCTTTTAAAAGCAGTCGCTGGAAGAATCCAGACACAGCAGGTAATGGGATTTATAAGATCAGATATCTTGGGTGGTTGGGAGGTGGAGGGGGGGGGAGGATTTGTATGATTTTCTTCAGCTTATGAATGTACTATACACTTTTTTAAAGTGTGTTTCTGGTGTGTTATGGTGTATGTGATACAGACTCAAGGTGGTGCGTGCCACCTGGAAAATCTCGATTCATAAATCCAAGCTAAGCCACAAAACTATTGGCTTATCTTGGGCAAGGCTCTAACTCTCTGCTTTATTAGTTTCCCCGTGTTTAAAATTGGAGTAATAGTGACTTCCCAGTGAAGACGGATGAAATACGCCTTTTAAAGGACTTTGCACATTCCAAGTGTTGTATAAGCGATTGATTCATGCCAGAGTACCACATGAGTAAAGAGATGACAAGCCTAAATCCTGGAGTGAGCTCACTGACAAGTTCAGGAGATCCGTATTCTGCTTGCAGATAGGTAAGGCTAGGAGGAAACAGGAAACGGGGCCTGAGTTCTGGCAGCTTTCCCTCTGACTACCCTTTCATTTGCCAAGGAGAGAGACAGGAGTGTGAGGAGGCTGTACTCCAGCTCTGCTGGGGATCTGGAAGAAACAGGAAGGTTCTTCCCTCTGAAATTTGCCATAACCTAACGCGGGTGGCGCGGTGGGTTAAACCACAGAGCCTAGGACTTGCCGATCAGAAGGTCGGCGATTCGAATCTCTGTGACTGGGTGAGCTCCCGTTGTTTGGTCCCTGCTCCTGCCAACCTAGTAGTTCGAAAGCACGTCAAAGTGCAAGTAGATAAATAAGTACCACTCCAGCGGGAAGGTAAACAGTGTTTCCGTGTGCTGCTCTGGTTTGCCAGAAGCAGCTTAGTCACGCTGGCCACATGACCCGGAAGCTGTACGCCGGTTCCCTTGGCCAATAAAGCGAGATGAGCGCTGCAACCCCAGAGTCGGCCACGACTGGACCTAATGGTCAGGGGTCCCTTTACTTTTACCTTTACCTAACACATGGAGAGGTGGCCAGGGCTGATCGGTTTGTTTCCTTTACAGAGGAGAGTCCTCTTTTTTTTGGAGGGCTATCCTAGGAGAGTCTGCTCTCTGAAGACATCCTCCTTTTGAAAAGGTGCTTGGGCACTTTAAATATAAGGTACCATCAGAAGTTGCCCATCAAGAATTAAGAGACCAGAGTACAGCCTTATTATGGAGCAGGCAGAACGTCCCCAAACCCATGGAGATGAAAAGCACATATCAAACTGCATTTTAAAGCTGAAATTTAGGAAGCAGTTTCTAGATGAGCAAAGCGCCTAATATCTAACCAGATGAGTTCTTGGATATTTGCATGGAATACGATACTTAGCACCTCTCTAGCCCAGGGAAATATATGAAAAGAGACAGGTACATTTCTCTATTTTCCTCCTGCCAGATGCTTCTTTGTGTACAGGGAGCGTGGACTGTGTATATATCCATTTCCTCTAGAATGGTGTAGATCAACCTTCCCCAGCCAGGTGCTGTCCAGATGTTTCCCATCGACTCCCATAATCTCTGGCCATTGGCTACTCTGGGTGGGGCTTATGGGAGTTGAAGTCCACCAACAAGTTGAAGAAGGCTGGCATAGAGACCCTCTGGTCAAAGACAGGGTTTAAGAGAAAAAGAGGAAGGGAGAAAAGCTGGTTCTTTCATTTACTGTCCTGCAGGAGTCATAGTCACCGCTTTGGTTTATGTAGGATCGAAGAGTAAGGAGCAGTAAGCTGAATCACATATTCGGTCCTCTCATCTCTCTTAATTCAGCCTACTTTCTTCCCTTCTGTGATCACTGCAGAGTGAGTACAAATCCACAGCTACTTCTACAGCTTTTCTATTCAATCACAGCTGACTCAGCCCAGGCTGAATGTGCATGGGGTGGAGCCCCGTTCCCATATTTATCTGTGGATACGTGATCACAATATTTCAGATGAGTGACAACTCAAATGCAAGAGGTCTGAAATGAACTGGCACCATGTTTAACGTATGTGGTGGTTGTTGTTGCTTTTTGTCTTGGCCGCCTTAGCATATGTGCTGTCTTCAGCTTTTTCTCTGGCTCAGCCATGTCTGGCAACAGGCACCACGCAGAGATCTAAGTCACTGTGATAATATGTTTTCTTGCAGTATGTTTTTTTGCAGAAGCTCGGAGAGAAAGAGACTCTCTGACAGTTCTGCGGTGAAATTTCTCACCTTCCTGGACTTGTGATATACAGCTCAGTGTGTGTGCTAAATAAAGCCAGAGGAACAGCAGTAATTAAAAAATAATTGCAGCCGAGAATCCAGGAGAAATAATAATTGGAGCATAGACTGTGGCGAGGAAGAAGAAAGTTTGGAACATGGAACTTGCAATCAGCCTCTGAGTTCTACTTAATAATATTCTGCTGGGGGGGTATTCTGCTTTTGTGTCACCTCCTAGTTTAGCCAGCCTATTGTTTGAAGAGATGATTCAGCAGTTTCATTCTGCTGTAGGAATGCATTCAGAAACAGGAATCCCACTGACTCAGGGTTTTTGGATACCCATCCATTAAAAAAAAAAGCAAGCAAAAAAAGCACCCCACATCTCAACAGCGCAATCTTATAAATTAGTCAGGTTCAGCACTGCTAAACTACAAAAGAACTGGGAAAATAAGGTGGAAGGAAAATAAGCTGCAACAGAACTGACCCTGACATTTCATAATAGAACAATGTTCTCTTTTTTTGCAACCATATTCACAGTCATTTATTCAGGAAGTCATCTGAGTCAATTAAGTGTGAGCATTGAATTGGCATATGAAGGTTACAGAGATATCCTGGCTTCTCTCAAGCAGAATAGAAGAAAGGGATGAATGCTGTCCTTTTTGGTTACCATGTGAAGTCAGTCACATCCAGTGCTTTCTTTCTTAAAAAATGTTTACGGGTACTTTCATTTTCCTACTCATATTGAAATACTGCCCCTCAATGAGGCCAAACTTAGATTCACAAAATGTTTAGGGGTATGTGTACCCCTGTGTCTCCCCAGAAAAAGGCACTGGGCACACCTACCAAAGAACAGCCTCCACGTTCAAAATATCTGTGAATACAGTATACAGTGGTACCTTGGTTTTCGAACGTCTCAGAAGTCGAATGTTTCGGTTTTTGAACACCGAAAACCCGGAAGTAATTGCTTTGGTTTTCAAATGCTTTTCGGAAGTTGAACGTACTACGCGGCTTCCGTATTGAGTTTTCCTTAAATAAATGCTTCCAGAAATGCATGCTTCGATTTTCGAACGTTTCAGAAATCGAACAGTCTTCCGGAACAGATTACGTTCGAAAACCGAGGTTCCACTGTTTTCTTATTGTAGGCTAGTGTATATGCTCAAATATATACAACCCACCCCCAAATATGACATGAATGAAGGGGCATACCTAGAAACATATTGGTGTTGTGTCTTGGTAGTTTGGTAAAGCCATTGAGAATCATCTTAGCAATCCATTGCCTAGCCCATTTTCTTCCTGGGGGAAGAAATGTCTACCAATAAGGGGGGGGGGAGAGAGAGAGAGAGAGAGAGAGAGAGAGAGAGAGAGAGAGATTGAGATTAAAGTGTGCAGATGTGCAGGTAAGGCCCAGCTCACTCCATCTTAGTGTCATCATCATCCAGATTAGCACAATCCTATTTCTTTCCAAATAGCCACACTGATCTACAAATGCCACACCTGTCTTGTCTCTTAATATGTCTGTTTCAGGTAACATAACTTGCAGGAGCCACCAACTTTTTACCTTCAGGCTAGCCTGAAGTATGTGATTGCAAAGAAGAAGAAGAAGGAGAATCAAGCCTTTTTGAATAAGTGTTTGATGCATGATGAGAAGTATAAACCCAATTTTCCATGTGCTAATCCACTTAACAAGACAAATGCAAAATATATTATACTTGAGCTTCTCCGGGGGGCGGGGGGGGGGGGAAGACTTCCATTAGTTATTTATTTATTTGCAGAAATGAAGCAAAGAGACTCTTTGTATCAAAGTAACATTAGCCTAAGTTATTTGTAGAAGGCAGATAAGTATTCCCTTTTAGGTATCCCACTGATATGCTTCTGAGATATGACAAATATGATCCAGCAGTTAATGATATCCCTTATAAGATGCTCTTTGTCTTTCAGTCTCTTTATTGGGAACGGAATGTGCAGGGAGACATATTTGTATGAAGAAAGGCTAAGTGATATAGTCAGGTTTCAGTACAAAAAAAAAACAACGCTCTTGGATCATGATAATATGGGCATTTGGAACTATCCAGTGAGCACTGAGTTCTGCTGATTTGGGTCTTTTGCAAAGAGGAGCTGATTTCCCAGAAAAGTCCTTCCTCTTCCCATCTTTCTGTATCTCTTAAAGTACCCCCAAAGTTCAGAATTAATATATATCCCATCACGCTTGAGATCGGATTTCCCTGAACCATGTAATTGGCCCATCTCATGTGTTGCAATCCATCTTGCAGCCATGGATGGTTTTTGGTGCAGGTGACCCAAATGGTCACCTGTGCTGCCAGGTGTAGGGTGCACCTGTGATGGGCTGCCTACTCAGTGATCTTCCCAGCATTTCATCTTCACTTGTAAAGCTGGCAATGTTGACCCACACAGTCAGTGTTACGTTATAAAAGAGAGTGAACAACCAGTCACTGTGCATGTTATAAAGATGAATGCCTGGTTTTGGTCCCTTCCTTCCTTATGCACATTTTAAGGATGCCAGCAAGGCTAATTATTATGGGAGGAAGCAGCCCTTAAGCTATAGTAGGGGTCAGCAACCTTTTTCAGCCGTGGGCCAGCCCACCATCCCTCAGACCTTCTGGGGGGCCGGACTATATTTTTTTAAGGGGGGGGAATGAAATCAGCCCTGAGTGCTCACTGGAAGGACAGATCGTGAAGCTGAGGCTCCAATACTTTGGCCACCTCATGAGAAGAGAAGACTCCCTCGAAAAGACCCTGATGCTGGGAAAGATGGAAGGCACAAGGAGAAGGGTACGACAGAGGACGAGATGATTGGATAGTGTTCTCGAAGCTACAAGCATGAGTTTGACCAAACTGTGGCAGGCAGTGCCTGGCGTGCTCTGGTCCATGGGGTCACGAAAAGTCAGACATGAGTAAACGACTAAACAACAACAATGAACGAATTCTTATGCCTCACAAATAACCCAGAGATGCATTTTAAATAAAAGGACACATTCTACTCATGTACTCATGTACTCACGCTGATTCCTGGACCATCCATGGGCTGGATTTAGAAGGCGAATGGGCCACATCTGGCCCCTGGGCCTTAGGCTGCCTACCCCTGAGCCATAGCATTCATTCAGTACTTTTCTACAGGCTCCTCATACATTATGGTTGTGGCTGTGGACTGTCCTTCATTGCAAGGACATTGAGGTTGGACAGTCATCTGTCTTGGATATTTAGTTGAGATCCCTGCATTTCAGGGGGTTGGACCAGATGACCCTTGGGGTCCCTTCCAGCTCAACAATTCTACGATTATCACAGTAATACACAAAAAGCCCCGAGGAACGCCCAATGTTGTTGTTTCAATGTATGGCACATGAAGACTGAGAAACAGGCTGGATTCAGATGCAATATAAATTCCTTCTTAGTATGAGTTGGAGAAGGTAGGTGAGAATCAGTGCACAGGGGAAGCAGGGAGTGTGCAAGGCTCTGACACATTTTTAATTCTTCATACTCTGGTCTAAACTCCGGTAAAGGTAAAGGACTCCTGGATGGTTAAGTCCAGTCAAAGGGGATTATGGGGTTGAGGTGCTCATCTCGCTTTCAGGCCGAGGGATCTGGTATTTGTCCAGAGACAGCTTTCCAGCTCATGTGGCCTGCATGACTAAACCACTTCTGGCACAACAGAACACTGTGATAGAAACCAGAACGCAGGGAAATGCTGTTTACCTTCCCGCCATTGAGATACCTATTTATCTACAGTGGTACCTCAGGTTACAGACGCTTCAGGTTACAGACGCTTCAGGTTACAGACTCCGCTAATCCAGGAAATAGTACCTCGGGTTAAGAACTTTGCTTCAGGGTGGTAACAGAAATCGTGCTCCAGTGGCGCGGCAGCAATGGGAGGCCCCATTAGCTAAAGTGGTATCTCAGGTTAAGATCAGTTTCAGGTAAAGAATGGACCTCCAGAATGAATTAACCCGAGGTGCCACTGTACTTAGGGACGCGGGTAGCACTGTGGGTTAAACCACAAAGCCTAGGACTTGCCGATCAGAAGGTTGGCGGTTCGAATCCCCGCGACGGGGTGAGCTCCAGTTGCTCGGTCCCTGCTCCTGCCAACCTAGCAGTTCAAAAGCACGTCAAAGTGCAAGTAGATAAATAGGTACCGCTCCGGCGGGAAGGTAAACGGCATTTCTGTGCGCTGCTCTGGTTTGCCAGAAGCAGCTTAGTCATGCTGGCCACATGACTCGGAAGCTGTATCCCGGCTCCCTGGGCCAATAAAGCGAGATGAGCGCCGCAACCCCAGAGTCGGTCACGACTGGAACTAATGGTCAGGGGTCCCTTTACCTTTACCACTGTATGTGTCCTGTTGTGCTTTTGAACTGCTAGGTTGGCAGCAGCTGGGACAGAGCAACGGGAGCTCGCTCTGTCAAAGGGATTCAAACTGCCAACCTTCCGATCGGCAAGCCCAAGAGGCTCAGTGGTCTAGACCACAGCACCACCCGCATCCAGTAGCATTTGCTAATGTGACATTTGGACCAAGCTAACCAGATCCACACCATACCCTTGAAGCAGATCCACAACATGAACTCTGACACATATTAAAAGCACACAATTTCTGACCGAGAATATTTGGAATGGCAGTTTCTCCCTCACAGAGTTACAGTTCCCAGCACTCTCAATAAACAACTGTTCCCAGGATTCTTGGGGGGGGGATTCATGTACTCTGAATATGCATTGGGTGTGCGTTGAATGTGCTGTGTGGATGTGCCCTGAAGTAGCACGCCTGAGGTCATTTGGAGCTGAAATTAGAAGTGGGTCTTTTCCAGGTCACAGCTCGTAGTGTCTTAGTTTCTAGGAAGGAAGGATCATTTGAGCACCAGCTTTCCTAGAAAAAACTCTTTAAATTTTTTTTGAAACGTATTATGAAAAACAGGGATGCTGAGCGACATGTGCCCTAGAATTATTATTGCTCTGCAACTCTTCGTTCCAAAGCTGCATTTATTAAATTTCTGGATGTTTTGAACTTGCACATGATGGGAATCATTATGAGGATTATGTGTTCATGGGGTGTGAGGGGGGGGGGAATGAGAGGGAGGAGTGTTGCTGCAACCAGTCACATGAGAGTCGAGAGCATTTGCCAGGTTGTTAAACAAATTGCCCAAGGATGTATTCAATAAGCAGGAAAGTAACTGAGCTGTATAAAAGGAATGCACAATTGCTTCTACTTTTTGCTTTCCTGGACAGTGGCTCACAGGCTCTCTGCTGAATGATCTCGAGCTGGAGAAATGCTTATACAGAACCTGGTGCAGTGAAAGTGCATATGAGCATAACATATCAGAGTCTAAGAAGAGCCCTGCTACATCAGAACAAAGCCCATCTTGGTCCAACCAGAGGCCAATCAGGTGTCCATGGGAAGCCCACAAGGAGGTCCTGAGGGTAATAGCAATCTCCAGCTCCTGTCTTCAGTGACTGGAATTTAGAGGCCTGCTACTCTTGAGCTTGGAGCATAGGAGCCAACTCCTAGTCGCCAGGTTCCTTCACGTCCCCTAAAATATTTGAGGGGACAGCCCCCCTCCCAAGTTGATGAGCATTGCCATTCAAATGGTTTGTGTGTTCTCTTAATGAAACCTGAACTTCAAAGAGACAAGTCTCTTTTTATTCACACTTTAGCTGTGAAGGAAATGGCCTTTCTGAGATGTTTCAACCTTTAGCAGCTTAGATGGCCTTTTAAGGGAGAATCAGACACATCAGTGGAGGAGAAGGCTAGTCATGAGAGCTGTGACTCCCTCCAAGACAGGGGTGCCAACTTGAATAAAATATTGGGGGGACCCATGTAAGCCCCACCCCACATAATCGAACACAAGACTCAGCTCACACACACCATTTAAATGGAAATGCCTATTAACTTGGGTGGGGTGTGGCTGCTAAAATATTTTATTAGAAGGGCTGATGGGACCTCTGCCCCCAGGAGTTGGCTCCTATGGACTGATGGATGTTCTCTGAGGCCTGAGGATGATTAAGATTTTGTTATCCATACAGAAGCCCTCAGATTCATCTGGAATGCTGTAGACAAACTTGAACCTTATTCCTAACCTGGATTCATTCATATCAAATGTATTATTTAGGTTCAAAAAACAAGCTTAACAGAAATACTTTTCTCAAGATGCAGCCTCCAGTAGTACCACCTAATAACTCAACATGAAAGTAGAATACCTCAGCCATTAATTCAAATACTGGTATAAATTATGGACAAATGGACACTATGGACAAATATGGAAAATGAATAACAATATATAAAATGGAATAAAATAATGCGATAAAATTATATGTGATATAAAAAAACAGAAGAAGGAAGAAGGAAGTCAGCTCTGAAGAGAAGTATAAATGTAAAATGTAATACAATATGTGTATGTGGAGTATCTAACTGAAAAACTAATAAAGATTATTTGGGAAAAAAGGCATTCCCTGTCCCAGTCAAGAAAAGGAAGGGTGCCTCTTTTTTAAAAGAAAAAAAACTTTAATTAAAAATTAATTAAAATGGCTGCATACAAATTCATTAAAAAAAGAAAACAGCTCAAATACTGGTATTAATTTACTGTCATCTCCAAAAATCCAAATATTTCAAAATCTCTTCAAACCATTGCATAATACCCTCCCCCCCAAATGTAACCCTTCCCCATAATTGAAATTTTCACCCACACCAAACTGTGATACACACCAGGCCCTAGCTTCAAGGAGGACCATATTTCACTAAATGATTTCCTCAGCATTCAGGCTATTCTTCTATTTCAAACCCTTTCTTAATCTCATTAACATTTCTCAAAGTCTTTCTGGAGCGAAAATTATGATAACTGAGTGTCAAAGGCTTGAAAAAGAGTATTTATAGCTCAATTCTTAAAGGTGTTAAGTCAGAGTGCTTGGTTTTCAATAGATTTAAATTGCCATGAGATCACTGGGACCAAGGAAGGATGCGCCCAAAATCACATTAGTTTGGAAGTTAAGTTCTTTTGAAAGCAATGGTCTTAACTTCCAGGCATGTTTGGGCTTGGGGTTAGCAAATGGCTTAAATCCAAATATTGTGGTTTTGCTGGTTTCGGGATTAGTCTGTTGCTTTTATCAGATTGCTGATGACTGCTGTTGTTTTTATAAGATAGTATGAAGGTTGTTCCTGACAAGAGGTTCCCTGATGACTATTAAGGTTGATGACAGAAGCGACAATGAGGTTGTGTTCTTGGCAGGTCCAGTGAGCTTTGCGTTGTGCTATAGATATGGAGACTTGCCTGATATTGTTTGCCACGAACCCACTGCCCTTGGAATAGAGCTTTCTTCAAACCACTGGCGTGTCCTTGGTCAGCGCCGTCCTTCATTTTAGCTTTGATCCTGTCGGAACGTCCTCAAGAAGATGTATATGCAGAAGTGCAGAGAAAACTAAATAAATACACAACTCCTGTGCTGCAGAAAAGAGAAACCAAAATGAGCAGGAGGTTGCAGCAGCAGCACCTCATGAGGTGACAGTGGTTGAGGCTTTCCAGTTTAGGAAAATGGCGAGCAAATGGGGGTGGGGAGGGAACGACGTGACAGAGGTTCATAAAATAATTCATGCATGTGTAGATAAAGGGAATACTGAGTTTGTGCTCCCTCTCTTGTGACATTAGAACCAGGGGCATCCAATAACAGTGAGAGCCAGTGTGGTGTAGTGGTTAAGAGCAGTAGACTCGTAATCTGGGGAACCGGGTTCACCTCTCCGCTCCTCCACATGCAGCTGCTGGGTGACCTTGGGCCAGTCACACTTCTCTGAAGTCTCTCAGCCCCACTCACCTCACAGGGTGTCTGTTGTGGGGGAGGAAGGGAAAGGAGAATGTTAGCCGCTTTGAGACTCCTTAAGGGGAGTGGTAAAGTGGGATATCAAATCCAAACTCTTCTTCTAACACAGAATGGTAGGAGATTCAGGACTGGTAAGAGGAAGGGCAAATTTGCTACCAACAAGACACGGCAATAACCACCAACTCAGGTGGTTTTAAAAACTGTATTAGGCAAAATTAATGGAGGATAAGGCTGCCATTGGCTTCTAATCAAGATGGCCAATGGCTTCCTCTAGGATCATGGGCAGTAAGCCTTTGAATACCAGTGGCTGGGAATCACAAGCAGAGAACTCTGTTCCTGCTCATAGGCTTCCCACGGCCATCTGGTTGGCTATTGTGGGAACAGAATGGTGGATTAGACAGGACTCCTTAAATCTGGAAGACCCAAGGGGAAAATCAAGACCACTTCTGCACGAAGAAATCTACTTATTGATTTAGATATGGGGATGCTCTGCCTGAAGGGCTTAGTGTGTTACCGATATTACAAAGGTGGAGCTGTGTCTCAGATGGTCACAATTTAAGAGCCCAAACTTTAAAAAGGTAGTTGTGTCAACCCAATTAGGAGTGCCTAGCCTGTGACCTTCCAGATGTTGCTGAACTGAAATGCCCATCAGCCCCAGACAGCACAGGGAATGCTCAGGGCTTTGGGGAGTTATCGTTCAGCAATATCTACAGGCCCACAGGTTAGCCACCACTGGCCTACAAAGCCAGTAAGGCTGACAACAGCCAGTCGAGTCCAACACCCACACCCTTATGATAGATAAATGTGCATGGGTGGGTGTGGAGAGAGGTCAGATTAGCACATGCTGTCCCCACTCCCAGCCCCCATGCATTCAGCTTCACATCCCTACGGAGGCTATAAATGCTGTACCATTGTACGCCTATAGGGCTTTCCCCTTCAAAAACCAGGACCTCAGTTGCCCTTCAGGTATTCAGTGTGGACTGTGAAGGGACAACTGGGAATGTTTGGGGCCAGCTCTGATCCCCAGTGATGTGCCTGCATTGGACACCCCAAACATCCCTGTTGCTGCTGACTCCAATCCTGCCCTCTGCAGGGTTCCCAGTTGTGGGGCAGTTGTTATAAAGCATATTCAGCCAAACACACAAAGACTCTTTCCCTTCAGCTGAGTCTTACATGCTATTAGCTCGGGGTTGGAGCTGGTGGGGACATGGGACACTGGGTGGAGCAGTGTCTCCCCACGTCTTCCCAGTCCTCCTTGGATGCTACAACAGTGGTTTGCAACCGACAAATTACTTAGGGAGGATGGTGTAATTATGCTGTCAGAACTTTCCCTTGCAACCACAACATTTCTTCTTCTTCTTCTTCTTTAAATGAAAGCTGAAGCAGTCACATTTATTCAAAGTGTCTGGTTTCTCGGATTAACCTGTCACACAATGAATAGGCGAATCCAATCCGACACCCATGCCAAAAGCATAAAACAGCAGTCTATTTTTTAAAAAGTCAAAAAAATAAAAATAAAAGTATAGGTTTTTTTTACTGTGGTCTAGAAGACCATTCAATCTTCCTTGCTCTCATAAGACTCTAAAATATATTCTGTGTTGGCTCCTGTCACACTGAATCCCTGCAGGGTTGAAATTTTTTTTTCTGTTTTAGATTTAAAGCCTTCCTTTGCTCAAGACTACTAGAAGGGGGAATATTTTAACATTCTGTGATACAGTGCTGGGGGATACTGCTTCCGACGTCTACTGGAAAAGAGGTGTCGGGTTGTTTTAACCAGTCGAAGTAATCCAGTTGGCAGAAGACACAGTTAATTCACTAAGCAGAAGTGAAAAATGCCAGCGTGTTGGGTTTTTTTTGTTTTTTTGCAAAGCCAGAGACTACAAGATTGAGTTCCAGCTTCTGCATAATTCCTCCCCACTCCTGCTGCCACCCACTCTGACTTTCTCTTTCTTTCTGTTCCTCTCTGCATTTTACTGCCTCTTCCTGTTGCACTGCACAAAATCATGGTGGGTGCATGTCCTATGTATTTCTACTGATAAATACCTGCAAAGGAATAGTTGATCTGGGTGAGGGACAGCAGTGGAGCCATTTCCATGTTAATTCTGTACATGCGATTATAAGTGTAACGTGGAAAGAGGGTCTTTAAATAACTTATTTTAACTTTGCGTGGAATGAGAAGCATAGAATTAAGCGACGAAGTGATATTTTATTAGGACATCTATTTAAGTTCTTCAAAAAATAATTAAAGTCAACAATAAGCGAGAAACCAAATGAAAACAGATGCTAAAAAATGCTACATATCTAGGTAAGGTAAAGGTAAAGGGACCCCTGGCCATTAGGTCCAGTCATGGCTGACTCTGGGCTTGTGGCGCTCATCTCATTTTATTGGCTGAGGGAGCCGGCATACAGCTTCTTAGTCATGTGGATAGCATGACTAAGCCGCTTCTGGCAAACCAGAGCAGCGCACGGAAATGCCGTTTACCTTCTCGCCGGGGCGGTACCTATTTATCTACTTGCACTTTGACATGCTTTCAAACTGCTAGGTTGGCAGGAGCAGGGACTGAGCAACGGGAGCTCACACCATCACGGGGATTCGAACCGCCAACCTTCCGACTGGCAAGCCCTAGGCTCTGTGGTTTAACCCATAGCGCCACCCGCGTCCCTTACATATCTAGGTAGGCATGGCTAAACAAACATGTTTTTAGCAGGTGCAAAAAGAGTAGTGAAAGTGCCTGCCTGGTGTCAATATGCAGGGAGTTCCAAAGTTTGTGGAGCTGCCACACTATCTAAATTATAGTAATTGTTTCTAGATCAGCATCTACACATACACATGAGCGCATGCAAATTTTGTGCACTTGGTTTTAATGGTGTGCTTCCACTTCTGGATGATACAGATGTGGCCACCCTAAAGGTGAGTGCCACTTGGATTTCCTCTACTACTAGCTTGAGTAACCTGTATACTAGGATAATGTCATCTGATTGTGATGCAATGGTGAGATGGTAGGAGTCACTGGGCGCCCCATACTTTGTAGTCTCCTGAACCTCTTTTCAGTGCATGACCACACAATACAGTGGTACCTCAGGTTACAGACGCTTCAGGTTACAGACTCCGCTAACCCAGAAATAGTACCTCGGGTTAAGAACTTTGCTTCAGGATGAGAACAGAAATTGTGCGGTGGTGGTGCGGTGGCAGCAGGAGGCCCCATTAGCTAAAGTGGTACCTCAGGTTAAGAACAGTTTCAGGTTAAGCACGGACCTCCAGAACGAATTAAGTTCTTAACCTGAGGTACCACTGTACATGCCTTCTTGGACCCAACCAAAGGTCCATCAAGACCAGCATTCTGTCTTGGTCAGGTGCAGCCAGAGGCCTCTGGAGGGCTCCACAGGCAAGAGGCGAAGGGAAGCATCACTTACCTGTTGTAAAAGGAGTGGGGGAGGGGCGGTAAGGATTGGAAGGCTACATTTATCCAACAGTTGGTATTTACTCTTAAAAGACAAAGCTCCTGCCTGCAATTTATCATTCCTGCCCATTCTTTTCACCCCCACCCTCTTCCCAGTGGAAAATGGATCCCTGGTAAACAAACCCAAGTTTTTCAAGGAGGAGTTCTGTGTTCTCTACTCACACAGTCAATAGCAGAGACTCTTGCCTGTTTACTCTGTCATGCTTTGGCAGACTGAAAGAGGCAGACAGATTTACTGCCCTTAGTAAGATTGGCAGCTGAGCTATCTAAGGAAAAACCCCAATGAAAGAGCAGGAATCCCCAAAACCAAAGCATAACTCTTGTTATCAA
Organism: Podarcis erhardii; assembly: GCF_964252035.2. Taxonomy (NCBI): domain Eukaryota; kingdom Metazoa; phylum Chordata; class Lepidosauria; order Squamata; family Lacertidae; genus Podarcis; species Podarcis erhardii. Next base: position 77,050,208 of record NC_138509.1, read on the forward strand.
GTTGCTACTTTCTAGCAAACGTACATTAGTTCAGGTAATGTGTGTCTCCTGAGATCTGCCGCAGCAGTTGCAATAGCTTCTTATCGTTGCTTAAAAATAATTTCTAAAAAGACCTGGTTTTAATCACGCTTGTTACTGAGGGGATTTCAAAAAGATGTGCTCCCCCTCCCTCCCTTTTTTTTTTTGGCAGAGGCAAAGCTTCATCCACAATTGCATTGACTGCAAACTTTAATCAGGTCTGGATGCTCTTTGCATCCAAATCTGGCACAGAAGAGAAGCAAATATGCCACTAGGAATAAATTATTCAAATGGCGGAATTAGCACTGATTTATGCCATGCATAATTCATTCTCGATGTGATATGAGGCAACTGGCAGAGGCAGCGGTGTTTGGGAATTCAGAGTCTTATGACAAAAACAGGTGTGAGAAGGGGAAAGGGAGAATGCAGGCCCTGGAAGCAGAATTTACTAACAAACACATGGTGAGCACTGAACTGAAATTCAAGTTGTGAAAATAAAGGCAAGCACCATAGCTCAGTGGTAGAGCACATGCTTTGACTGCAGAATCTGCCAGGTTCAATCCCTGGCTCTTCACTTGAAAGGCTCACAGAACAGGAGGTTGGAAAAGCCTGAAACCCTGGATTGCTGCTGCCAGTCTGAGTAGACAATATAGGCTAGCAAGGGGTGCTGTCTGTTCACATTTTAATGCCATCCTACCAGATTGGCACTGCCTGAAACAATCAATGAACCCCAATGCAGCTGTCATTAGAAATTTGCACTTCTCAAAATTGCAGTTCTCCAACCAATGTATACGTGTTTAGAAATGCATACGTTAGGGCAAAGTATGCATTTAAAAAAACATATAAAATGTATAGCAGCAGGGTAGATTGCTTGCTAAAAATACATCTGTTAGGGGAAATGTGTACTTAAATGCTGAAGAATTTTCATGAAGAGGTTTACCATTTTGCTTCTTAAAAATAAAATTCGGTTGCAGAAATCTGGCAAACTGTACTTAAGATCAGGAAAAACAATGTAATATTAAGTTAGGAAATGCGTAAGAAGTGAATAAGACGGAGGATCATCAGAGGTGCTGATGGAAGTCCAATAAGAATGCATTTGTGATAAATTGTGTGGTATGTTTTATAATTTTGTGTGTATATATATATATATATATATCAGGTAAAACAAGCAAACCGAAATCAACAGGTTTATCAATCAATAGATTTCCTGTTGGAGTCAATGTGCACATTTGGGATTTTGAGAGAACCTCATGGGCTCCCTCTGGTTACTTCTCCTTCCCCTTCCTCAGAAAGAGAAATCACACGATTGCGCATGCACGCACACATGCAGACAGAGATTCTTTGCTTTTCGATGGGGTGTGGGTAAAAGTTGGACCGAGTAGAATTAAAACAGATCCTCTTTATAGGGTTTCCCTCCAAAATGACAATCAGAATTAAAACTGACAGTAGTGGACTGCACAGTAAAAATCACAGATCTGGTGCCTTGCTAGCATCACATAAACTTTAGTTTGTCTCCAATGTATCACAGAAAATCCCTTTCCACCTTTATGCGCTTGTGGGTGCCAATCTGAGCCTCGAAAAGCCCATAGAGCTGAAGGAGGAAGTGGGGAAGAGCAATGCTCTTTCTCACTTCCTCCGTGAACTCTATGCCCTTTCCAGGGAAGGGGAGGATAATATCACCCTTGTCTCTCATGAGGGTGCAGGGCTTTCATGGGTGCTAAGGGAAGTCCTCAAGGGTACTGTCAGATGCTGCTGGTAGTCTCTCACGAGTAACCAGGCAGGACTCCAAACCTGTCTTTCATAGGTTTTTATTGTGCAAACTATTTACAGTGCAGATCTCCAAAGTTCATGTCCGTCTTAGTCACTTGCAGAATCCGGGAGTGGCTCCTTCCAGCTTCTCCCCCAACATAAGAATTTTGACACCTCAAACCTCTGCCTCCCCTCCTTGCGTTTCACCCCTCTGCACAAGCTGGGTGATGGAAGTGGCATATGTGCCTCCTGGCCAGCCGGGCTAGGTGAGGCGCTTGGCCTCTTCAAGCCTTCTCCTCGCTTGGCAGGCCCCTTCCCTCCCTTCTCCATTGGAGGTGTGGCTTTCCCCACTGCTGGAGGAGGAACTGTTCCTCAGAAGTTTCTGCGGATCCCTGTATCCCAACGGTGTCCCTGCCTCCCTCCCCTGTTCCAATGGCAGCCCGCTGACAGGTGCCATTACACTTTAGGGTACCACACTGGCAATCCCAGAACCAGATGGGCAAATAAGTCTGACCTGGTAAAAGGCAGGATCTTTGGAGCTTGAGCACAGCCCCTTTTATTCCACAGTGGTGGTAGGAGGAACAATAATCTAGCACAGTGGTTCTCAAACATTTTTTGTTATTACGGATCACCTGAGAAATGTGGGAGGTCTCAGTAGGCTGCTTATTAACCCCATTTTTTAATTTTTTTACAAGTCAAAGCACATGCCTAGCTCATAATCTAATAACTTTGTTTTCTCTAGCATGCCAGCATCATAATCAAAACCAGCATGGTATTATGAAAATCACAGGCTGTAGGCCAGGCTGCTGAGAAGACCTCCTTTAACTGGTAAATTTTAAAAGGGGAAATTAGCACTGTATTCAAAGGCTGAAAATGAGGACCTTGTTATACTGCTTGATAACCCAGCACAGGGCAAAACAGCCTCAGTCATTAAAAAGAAATCAAGTGCATTGCCAAGAACAAATATTCTCAGCTGTTCCATATCCTTTCTGTGGACAAGCAGGACAGAGGTCACATGGAACTTCTGATTTAGCAGGGAAACAATAGAAAGTTGAGCGCCCCCCCCCAAAAAAGAGCACCAGGCTCTGTCACCCACCAGCCCACCTCTCGGAGCCCTCTCCCAATTCCATGAAGAAAATCCCCCCAAACTTGCAGGCAAAACTTATTTCCCAGCTTGGTCACTTAGACTTAGATCATCTGTAGGTGCACCACTGGTTGTTCCTTGAGTTGGTGAGGCTCATTTGAAGTCGACATGAAAATAAGCCCTTCGTGTCAATGTGGAATGCTCTTCCAACAGAGATTCAGCAGGGATCTTAAACAAATGTTTGCTGAAAACTTCACTTTTTTTGACACCTTTTTGGGGGGTATTTTTCTCAGAAGATTGATAAAGGATGTATAATTATTGTTCTGTGTATATTAATCGCCAGCGTGTTGCATGAGTGGCACTACCAAGCTTAGGCAGACAATCAAGATTTCTGTAATAGGTAGTTGGCGATCTGTCTTTTAGAACAAATCTGTGGTTTTTATTGTGGTTTTTAAAAAGAAAGTGGGAATTGGGGCATGCAAGCATTTATGTACATTTACAAGGGCTTAAAGCTCATCTTAGATGGGCAAGGTATTAGAAAGAGAGATCAGAGATCTGCAATGGGTTGGGAGTTTAGGGAAAGGCTGTAACCCAGGTCCAATCCCCACCATCTCCAGGTAGGGCTAGGTTAGGTAGGACCCCTGTCTAAAATCCTGAAGAGCAGCTGCCAATCAGTGTAAATACGGAACTAGATGGACCCAGTTTCCTGTGTCCTGGTGTCACCTACATAGAATCTAGTTTTATATATCTAGGAGGGCTAGAAACTTAGCTTTTCTACAAACAAGCCAAATAAATTTCTAGCCCTCCTAAAACAAGGCTACAGTTTGAGAAAGTTATCCACTTTTTCTTTTTCTTTTTAAGAAATCATTTTAAATTTCATTCCGGTTTGTCCTGTACGTCTGCTCAAATTCTCCTACCTTTGCACAGGAGTAACAGAGCCAGTACAAAGCGTCCCCAATGAGGCTAAAATACCTCCAAAGAACCACCATCACTTGTAGCTGCAGAGGTTTCGCAAGCAACAGATCATCACTTGTTTTGTTTTTCAGATGTGCTTTTCTAATGCTAAGTAAGCATGGCTGCTACTGGAAATCAAAGCAAAAGGAAGGCATTGTTGAAAATCTGAATGCTTCCACTCCAAATTATCATTCAGCTCACATTTCAGTTTCTAATCTTTCTGACAAGAGTATTTTTAGTTCCTTGGTTTGAAAGGTATAAAAGTGATAAGCTGGAAAGGGTAAAACAAAACTGGGAAGCAGATCGTCTTCTTGAAAACACAAACACTACTCACAGTCAAACACCTTCAAAGTGCCATGGGATCCTAAAATTAAGGATGCTAGCTATATTGTAAAACTGCAAGGAGAGAGAAAGTATGCATTAGGGTAACCTAAAACAACACATTCTTTTCCCCTCCCCAGCGACCTCTAAACACTGCAGAACATTTATTCCCAAAATAATCTGCCTAGCATTCACAATAAAGCGGTGGTGTTCACTACCAAACTACCAAAAATTGTAGGAGAAAAAACAGTTCCAAGGACCACGGGATGCCAATATCTATATACAAGATTCTTCATCAGGCTGGATGTTAAACAAAATGGGCAGGGAGGTGGGGGGAGAAAAAGTTGGGCGAGGCGTTTCTGTCTGAAAAACCTGTTCTTTGTAAGAGGCTTCTGATAGAGCATGCGGAATTTTTGCAGATCTGAGCTGTGTGCATACTGTAAATTTCGTTCCTAAAGAATCCCAGGAATCATAGCGCTGTGAGGACAGTTCTCAGAATTATTTGAGGGAAGTCATGTGCTTTAAATATAAGGTGCTTAAAAGTAAAGGTAAAGGGACCCCTGACCATTAGGTCCAGTCGTGACCGACTCTGGGGTTGCGGCGCTCATCTCGCTTTATTGGCTGAGGGAGCCGGCGTACAGCTTCTGGATCATGTAGCCAGCATGACTAAGCCACTTCTGGCGAACCAGAGCAGCGCACAGAAACACTGTTTACCTTCCCGCAGGAGTGGTACCTATTTATCTACAGTGGTGCCCCGCAAGACGAACGCCTCGCAAGACGGAAAACCCGCTAGACGAAAGGGTTTTCCGTTTTGGAGGCGCTTCGCAAGACGAATTTCCCTATGGGCTTGCTTCGCAAGACGACAGCCCATAGGGAAATCTCCGGGACAGTGGGGAAGCGCAGCTCGTCTTCCCCGCTGTCCTCGGACCTCCTCCGAAGCCTGGCGGCGGGGCGGGGACACCTCCTCCCGCCGCTGGGCTTCGGAAGGATGCCCCGATGCTGGGCGGCGAGGCGGGAACGCCTCCCCCCGCCGCCCGGCATCGGAACGATGTCCCGAAGCCGAGCGGCGGGGCGGGAAAGTCTCCCCCCGCCGCCCGGCATCGGAACGATGTCCCGAAGCCGAGCGGCGGGGCGGGAACGCCTCCCCCCGCCGCCCGGCTTCGGGGCGGGAAAGCCTCCCCCCGCCGCCCGGCTTCGGGGCGGGAAAGCCTCCCCCCGCCGCCCGGCTTCGGGGCATCGTCCCGATGCCGGGCGGCGGGGCAGGAACGCCTCCCCCCGCCGCCCGGCTTCGGGGCATCGTCCCGATGCCGGGCGGCGGGGCGAGAAAGCCTCCCCCCGCCGCCTGGCATCGGAACGATATCCCGAAGCCGGGCGGCGGGGCCGCGAAGCCTGGGCGCGCTGGCAACTCTCCGCAAGGAGCGCTCCCGCTGCTTGCGGAGAGGTCCGCGAAGCCTGTCCTGGACCTCTTCTGAAGGCAGGCGGGGGGCAAAAGTCTTTGTCCCCCCTGCTTGCCTTCCCAGGGGCTTTTAAATCGCCCGGACAGCGGAGAAGTCCTCCGCTGTCCCGGGCGATTTTAAAATGCCGCCCGCCAGAAGAGGTCGGGGGAAGGCGGTTTCCATAGGAACGCATTAATTGATTTTCAATGCATTCCTATGGAAAACCGTGCATCGCAAGACGAAAAACTCGCAAGACGAAGAGACTTGCGGAACGAATTAATTTCGTCTTGCGAGGCACCACTGTACTTGTACTTTGTCATGCTTTTGAACTGCTAGGTTGGCGGGAGCAAAGACTGAGCAACGGGAGCTCACACTGTCGCGGGGATTCAAACAGCCAACCTTCTGATCAGCAAGCCCTAGGCTCTGTGGTTTAGACCACAGCACCACCCACGTCCCTATATGGTGCATACACAGATGTAATTAGATGGCAGGCTGTACCTAGGCTGATGGAACAAAGAAACCAGAACGGTTGCTTCCCCATTTTTGAAATTGAGACTTCTTATGGTTATGCAGCTCTAACCAAAACACAAAGCTTGCTTGTGAGGCAGAGAGGAGAAGTAAACGTGATGGTATATTGCATTAGTGAAGCTAGCGATTAATTTAAGGTAGTTAATTTAGCAGCATCCTATTTATCACAGCTTTCACATTGTACTGAAACAGTTGCTTCCCTTGAATCCCAGCAATTAATGCCAGCATGCCTCTCTTACTCCTATGACTATACAGCAGTGGATAAACTGCATGGGATGCAGTATAAAATATCTGAAAGGATAAGTGTGAATCTACCTATAAGGCAGAGGAGGGGGAATAGTTTTAAGTCTGAGGACCACATTTCTGTCTGATCAACTTGCCATATATCAATGCTGGGTAGTTCTAGAGCAGGGGTCAGCAACCTTTTTCAGCAGGGGACTGGTCCACTGTCCCTCAGACCTTGTGGGGGGCCGGTCTATATTTTTTTTGGGGGGGGGAAATGAAGGAATTCCTATGCCCCACAAATAACCCAGAGATGCATTTTAAATTAAAGGACACATTCTACTCATGTAAAAACACACTGATTTCTGGACTGTTCGCGGGCCAGATTTAGAAGGCGGTTGTGCCGGATCCGGCCCCCGGCCCTTAGTTTGCCCATGTTCTAGAGACAAAGGGGAACAGAACAATAAATGTAAATTTTTACATTGAGGTTTTCCACCCTTGGTTTAAGGACATCTTCCCCAACTGAGTCTATATATATATATATATATATATATATATATATATATATATATATGCTTTCGTAGATTTATATATATATATATAAATTCGTAGATATATATATATATATATATATATGGTAAAGGGACCCCTGACCATTAGGTCCAGTCGTGGCCGACTCTGGGGTTTCTGTGCTCATCTCACTTTATTGGCTGAGGGAGCCGGCATACAGCTTCCAGGTCATGCGGCCAGCATGACTAAGCCACTTCTGGCGAACCAGAGCAGCGCACGGAAACGCCGTTTACCTTCCCGCCAGAGCGGGACCTATTTATCTACTTGCACTTTGACATGCTTTCGAAATGCAGGAGCAGGGACTGAGCAACGGGAGCTCACCCCGTTGCGGGGATTCGAACCACCAACCTTCAGATTGGCACGTCCTAGGCTCTGTGGTTTAGACCACAGCGCCACCCACGTCTCATCTTCCCCAACTGAGTCAAGACACCCTTCTCCAACCGGGTGCCTTACATCTCCGTCTCCCATGGCCTACAAAGGGAAGTCTGCACACAACTGTGTGTCAGGAACTGTCCACAGGCCGTGTTTGGAAAATCCAGCAGCACGAAAAACTCCCCGCAACACCCAAAAATGTAATGGGGAGGGAGATCAATTGCTATAGGCTATTACCAAAAGTTTGAAATATATTTATATCACTGCACACATGAATATATAATGGTAATTTTTAAAATAATAATGAGGAGGAGGATAGGATTGAAAACCAAGCCCTTCATAGTCTGGGGGTGGTGGTTTGAGATTCACCTCGGTTGGAAAGCAAACATTGGCATGAATGCTTTAAGGATATTGCTTCTTTGCAAAGTACTGCAGAAATGCAATTGAAAGGGATCATTGTGTTACATCAGCAAATAAAAAGGCACAGAGAACAGAGAACATGAGATCATGCAGCAGCCTTTCAAAGATACAAATAAAGTGAATAAAACACAGCTTGTTTATGCTGTGGTGAAAGGATTGCAACATCTTAGGTTCATGGCGAAAGATGGTGGCATTATTAAAAATGTAATAAAGCCATACTGCTGCTTCTGATTACGGGTAAGAACCAGCTAGAAATACATTTCAAGGCAATTATGGGCAGTCTTTCATAATCTTAAAGAAAGCTTTTCATATGATCTCAGCTTCTTTTACACAAAGAGTTGGGCTTTGTTCAAAGTTTGCTTCATTACCCTCATATGTTTTGCTGGTTATTTTGAAAACAAAAAGAAGATATTGTCATGGATTTGGCCACCTTGATCACTGTGATTAACCGGCCGGAGACTTTAAGAAAGGAACTTTACTGACCTTGAATTACTGAGGGATGCTTTTTCGGATGGGCTAGGATCCAGCCTTCAGGAGGTAACTATTCTCCATGCTAGAGGCAAGGATAGGAAAACAAATGAAGATAGATTTGCAGATGAAGCTGACCAAAATGAGAAGCATCTTGGGGTACAGGGGGCCCTATTTGAGAATCAGGTTCAGATGTACAGATTTACTACAGAAGCATTTGTAAATTAATGCTGCATAACCACTGCAATTCTCTAGTGCAGACATAGGCAAACTCGGCCCTCCAGATGTTTTGGGACTACAACTCCCATCATCCCTCACTAACAGGACCAGTGGTCAGGGATGATGGGAGTTGTAGCCCCAAAACATCTGGAGGGCCGAATTTGCCTATGCCTGCTCTAGTGTCTTCTTCTCCCAAGGAAACACTGTACTGTTAAGACTGGAACCTCTCTAAGCATAAAACTGGGGTCAGTAGTGGGATGCTTCTTCCTTGGAGAGAAAACTGTGTACGAATATGATAGAGCCTGAATGGAGGACATGAGAGCGGGATTCCTAGTAGAAATGGGGGTGGTCTGATGGCTTAAAATTAACCTTAAAATAAGAACTAAAAGCACAGTGAGCAGAATGCAACCCTCCCAAATGCACCTGCCTGGAGGTGAACACTTTGCTTGTTCAACTACTACAAGGGGTCAAAACTGGCCTAGAGGTCTGCCCAGATAGATAGATAGATAGATAGATAGATAGATAGATAGATAGATAGATAGATACTGAATACATATATAGTTGCTCAGATAGGGTCTCTCTTTCGATAAACCTTCACCAGCTTTTCACGCTCCAAGTGTTTTGGGTTACAATAGTATGAAACTTTGGACCCCCATATGACTATGTGAAGGACAGGGGAAGAGCCTGTCACTGCAATCCTGCCCTCCCCCTGCTCTCCTGCTGTACATTTATCTGAAAAGGATTCCAGTCTTTTTGTTCTGCTAATGGTGAATACTGGCTGAGTAGCCGGTTTGTCTGGGGGTGGAAACTGCTGGTGTTGAGAAACGGGATTGCAATGATCTAAAGTACTTGACAGGAGCGGGTGGGGAGGAGGGGAATGCCTATGAAAATAGGTAAGAGCTTTTTATGTTCTTTTTTTGTTAAGCTGTCCATTTATTTATTTTCCAGGAGAAACTTCTATGCATTATGAAGAGACCTGACCTTTGGGGGAGAGAGGGAGGGGACGGGCTGCAAGTTTGATCATCTGAATCACTGGGAATGTGCCCAGAGATTTAAACAAAAGAATCCTAGGGGTCGTTAATGACTAGAAGTAAGGTGTTGTTGTTGTTGTTGTTCCTTCCTGGAAGAAAGAACAGCAAAAAAGGCTTGGGCAATGGAGACAGCCTCTTTTCTTTTGGCCTTAGGCCCACCCCCGTCCGTCCATCCATTGTCCTCCCTGACCGAGGGCGGGTCAAAGGCCGGCCCAAGCAGGTGGGTGGCACCTGCCCAGGTGAGCCCCGCTCGGTGCCGCAAACCCCGCCCACCTGTGGGGAAGGGAGGGCAGATATTGTTGTAGGTTTTTGCTTTTTTATGATCTGGGATCCAGTCTTCAGGGGGTGATATTCTGAAGTCTAGAAGGAGAGATAGAGGGGCAGTTTGAAGCTGGATTTACCACTGAGATAGGGAGAGAGAGAGGCAAAGCACCTTGGCGAGATGTAAAGAGCCTTGGGGCGTAGGGCCTCTTCTCAATCTCTGGCATCTCCAGCTGAATGTTCAAGAAGCCAGTGACATGAAAAACTCTCTTCCCAAGTCTCTGGACTATGCTTCCAGCCTGAGTGGACAGTATTGGTCTAGCTCATCATGGCCAAACCTGGTGCCCTCCAAATGTTCTAGGCTGCTACAAGAAGAAGAAGAGTTTGGATTTGATATCCCGCTTTATCACTACCCGAAGGAGTCTCAAAGCGGCTAACATTCTCCTTTCCCTTCCTCCCCCACAACAAACACTCTGTGAGGTGAGTAGGGCTGAGAGACTTCAAAGAACTGTGACTAGCCCAAGGTCACCCAGCAGCTGAATGTGGAGGAGCAGGGACGCGAACCTGGTGCACCAGATTACGAGTCTACCAGGTTGGGCAAGGCAAGGCTAGATGGACACAGTGGTGGACCTACATTTTGGGGGCATTGAAGCTTGAACTGTTATGGGGGCCCCTTCTCAACCAGCAACAAGGTCTGGGTAACCACTGTTATCTTCTTCAGTGGGGTTGTACCACAACAGATCACCACAAATTTAATAATAATAATAATAATAATAATAATAATAATATCTTTATTGTCATTGCCCCCTCTCGGGGACAACGAAATTACTAGGCTGCTCCATCCACCCAGGTAGGGCACTCCACTCAAAATCAGAACAACTATAAAAACACTAATTAAAACAATACAGTATTGTTTCCCATGAGTTTCCCATGAGTTTGCGTTTTTGGTATCTACTTAAGTACTTAAGTGGCCCTGTTGTTGCTTTTCTGGGGTCTTGACCTCTGTCAAAAAAAAAAAGAGGAGGGGGAATTACATTAGCCACGGCAGAACAGCCAACTTGCTGTGACATAGGGGGTGCCAACTTGAATAAAATATGGGGGAGGGGGCCGGCAAGCTCCGCCCCACATAATCGATCACAAGACACGGCACACACACACCATTTGAATGGCAATGCCCAACAACTGGGGGGGGGCGGCTCCCTCAAATATTTTGTTGGAGGGGGTCAAAGGGACCTTGGCCCCTAGGAGTTGGCTCCTATGCCATGACATTTCACCTTTGCACCATCTATGCTACTGACTCTCAAGCTTTGGGATTGTCGAAATATATACAAAAAGTTTAAATTGTGTGATTCAGATGGGATCTACTAGACTCTTTTTTAAAAAAAGGAACGAGCCCCTCCGAGATTAGAGTCCCTGAAGCTGAAGATTCATTTGTTTCATAGTACAGTGGTACCTCAGGTTAAGTACTTAATTCGTTCCGGAGGTCCGTTCTTAACCTGAAACTGTTCTTAACCTGAAGCACCACTTTAGCTAATGGGGTCTCCCGCTGCTGCCTCACCACCACTGCACAATTTCTGTTCTCATCCTGAAGCAAAGTTCTTAACCCGAGGTAATATTTCTGGGTTAGCGGAGTCTGTAACCTGAAGCGTCTGTAACCTGAAGCGTATGTAACCCGAGGTACCACTGTATGGACATATCTGAAGGAAGGCAATCAGGTTCTGTATACAACCCTCACTTGCCCAGCAAGGTATTTTTCAACTTCTGCCCCATCCCCTTTGTTTGGGTCTGGACAAGGAGAAGAGCATGAGAAGCCAAGCATCATTAGGACTGCTTGAAAACAGCAGCAGTAGCAGCACAGATAAACAGTTTTAAAACAACATTTGGGCTGTGGTATACGGTATGGTGTATTGCAGCCTGCACAAATTTCATGGACCTTGTTGAAAGGACCAGGGTATAATTCCCAGACATCAAACACTTCATTTGTGGTTTGCAGGCACCTTGCAGCAATGTGGATAGACAGGCTTTTTTAAAAACTAGGTGAAAGACTGTAGGCAAGAGGGTCATCTTTATTTAACCAGTGTAAACACAAGCCAAGTGAAGTGTGCAGAGTTACTCTGGGATTACATCTCATTTACAAACAAGATCCTGCAGGGGTGCATTTCCTTCCCCTTTCATTGAGTCTATATATATGAGAGAGAGAAATGAGCCAAATATATTTAGAATCGTTACAGCCGGGGGAAATGTCACAAAAAGCCACAAACAAACCTTAAGATAGCCTTAAAAATTTACTCACTGTGCAAGGTTTGTATCTGAGCCGTAAGTCCATTATATGCATGAAATTAAGTTTTATTTACCTTATCTTTGCATTGCTATCACTGACCTTACTAAGAAATGGCGATTTCCGGAGGCGGCGCGAAACAGCGATGGCGGTCCTCTTCGTCGTCTGAAGAGGGGCTCCGCAGAAAAGGGTCGTTCGCTGCGGCATAGCGACGACCCGCTTGAAAAAACCACGGGCAGAGGGAGCCCGTGGCCGTGGGACTCGGCGGGCGCCAGGAACTTCCCCAGAAGTGCGGAAGGGACCCCGTAAGGGGCTCCGGAGCGCGAAAGGGGGAGCGGCGCTGTGAGTTCATCGCTCTTTCTGCGGGAGGCGAAGCCGCGCAGCTGCTGCTGATGAGCGCCGACCTTTCTTCCTGTGAACATCAATTTGGCAAGTAACATACCCGTGAGTAAAGTGAACTACAATTTGGACTTTAAATACCTTCTTTCCGGGTTTGAAAACGGGTGACGAGTAAAAGGAAGTCCGTCTCCCGATACTGCTTACAAGATCAAAAGCAAAAGTACAGAGGAGCGCTGAGGCGCTTAATGGGAACTTTGTAAAGTGGAACTATCGTGCATTTACAGAATTTGCAGTCTTCTTATTTAAAAGACCAAGAGAGACTTTATTTTTGCCTATGGGATTTATATCTGGGACTTTGTTTTAAGAACGCAAGTCGTCGGGCTGTCAGTATGTAACTGAGCTGTCAAACTGCGGACTACAGTAACAAGATTTTAAGTTGCTACATATATTGAAACTTTAAACGTTTGAAATACTGTTGCAATTACCAGTCTGGCTCCTAGTGGCTTTAGCTTAAAAAGTAAAGGACTCTGCGAATCTTCCTTTTTGTCTTGGAATTACAAACTAAAAAAGAGATTACAGAAACTTTAAATGGCGGAAAAACCTCTTCCTTCCCTGAAATTTTAAGATACTCCCCCTAGAGGACTGTGGAGCTATAGAGGCCTGGGAAACATTTTTTGTTTGGAATTTCTGTGGTTTAATTGTGTGTACTCCGGACTTGCTTTCTCATGGAATAAAGGATAACTTGACCTTGAACAAGAGGCAGGTGTGGAATGAGTGGCACAGGGAAAACAAGAGCAGCCAAAGCTAAAGAAAGAGAAAAAGAAAAAGAAAAAGAAAGGAAGCCTGTGCAACTTGTCCAAACAACTTTAGCTCATCATCGCAGATCATCTGTTCCAACCGTCCTGATAGCACAGGAGGTGGAGGCCGAACAGCCTGCTGAAGAGGACATGGCAACAGGAGGATCTGACACAGTTTTGAAACAAATTTTAGAACAACTAGCAATTTTAAATCAAAAAGTGGACAGTCAATCACTAAAAATAGACCAAGCAACAACTACTATTGGCGTACTTTCTGAAAAGGTCTCTCAGAACACACAGGCAATTGAGAATCTACAAGGAGCTACAGCTGAAAATCATAAATTAGCTGTGGAAGCCTATCAAAAAGCGGAGCAAGCAAGTAAAAAAGTTGATGAGATTAAAGGCGAAATCAAGCCTCTGCAAAGACAGGTAGGGGAACAACAGGCCTACCTGTCGATGGTGGAATTGAGAAACAAGGAGAATAACCTTAGGTTGAGAGCTGTCCCAGAATTGGAGGAAGGCAACTTGGAGGGATTTTTGACACTTTTATTCTCCAAATTTTGGGGAATAGAAGAGGATAAAGACTTTAAAATTGTGACTGCATTTAGACTGGGCAGATCGGTGAAGAAAGACAAGTCCAGAGATTGTTTGGTTATTCTGAAATCAAGAGAGGAAAGAGACAAGATACTAGGCCTACATTTCAAAAAATCTCTAGAGATAGAAGGTAAAAAGGCTGAAATTTACAGAGATATACCCAAATTGTTATTGGATCTTAGAGCCTCATACTTAGAACTGGCAAAGTTGTTGAGAAACAACACAATCCCTTATAGGTGGGAGTTCCCGCAAGGACTATCATTTAGTTATAAAGGAAGGAAAACAAGAATCAGAACACCAGAGGACCAGCAGAAGTTTCTTCACGACAACGGGGAAGACCTCCAGAAAGGAGCAGTTGCGTCTTGGCCACCTCCACCACCAGGAACTAAACAGCCTGGAGCTGGACCATCACTGCCACCGCCGGGAACGGGAGATCTAGACACCCCATTGTAAGGCCTACAAATTGACTCAGGATGTCTCTGCAACTTCTTAGTTGGAATATAAATGGCGGAAATTCTCCAGAAAAAAAGAAGGAAAGTATTCCATATATTGAAGAAAGAGCAATTGGACATTATTTGTCTGCAAGAAACACATGTGACAAGGCTTCATCGGAAAGTGCTAATCAATAAAAGGCTAGGCCAAGAATTTATTTCTTCGGACAGAGTTAAGAAAAGAGGAGTAGTGATCTACGCAAAGGAGAGCCTGTCACCGAAATTTCTATTTAAAGATGAACAAGGCAGAATTTTGGCTATTGAAATTTACACACATGGTGAAAAATTTTTGATATTAGGAATTTATGCGCCAAATGATGGAAAATCGGAATTTTTTAAGAAGCTGCATGAGACTTTACTGGACTATCTGGATTATAACAACATTATTATGTTGGGAGATATGAATGGGGTTGTCTCTGTAAATATGGATAAGTCGCAGAGTGTAAATATAACAAAAGAAGGCAGACTACCTAAAACTTTTTTTGAAATGACAGACAATATGGATTTGATTGATATATGGAGAGTCAAGAACCCCCTAGGAAAAGAAGGAACTTTCTTTTCTGAAGCTCATTTGTCATGGACACGAATCGACCAAATATGGATAACTAAAGGACTGGCACCTAAAACTAGAAAAGTGGAAATCTGCCCAAAAACTTGCTCCGACCATAATGCTTTGAAAATGGAATTGAGACTAAACATAACCGGATCCTTCAGATGGAAAATGAATGACACTTTACTCAGAGATCAGGAGATTGTGAAGAAGGCCCAAAAAACTTTGAAAGATTACTTTGAGATAAATCTGAACACTACGGTGGAAAAAAGAACAATCTGGGACGCAAGTAAAGCGGTGATGAGAGGGTTTCTAATACAACAAAACACTGTAAAGAAAAGACTCTGGAATGAAAAGAAGCAGAAGATATTGGAGAGAATAAGTGAGGGTGAAAGGAAATTAAGATCTAGGCCCAAGTCTAAGGAAGTGCTGAGAGAAGTGAAATTTTTCCAGGCCCAATATATGAAACTGATAAACCAAGAAGTGGAGTGGAAAATTAAACAAATGAGACAAAGATCTTTCGATTCAGCAAATAAATGTGGGAAACTGCTAGCATGGCAGTTGAAAAAAAGACAAAAATTAAATACAGTTACAAATCTAGAGATTGAAGGAAGAATGGTTCAGAAGCCTGAAGAAATTAGGAAATGTTTCCAGAGATATTTCAAAGATCTCTATGCACAAGGGCCGCAGAAAGAATCTGAGATAGATCAATTTATTAAAACTAACGGATTACAAAAAATTCCTCAGGAAATGAGAACAACCCTGAATGTTAAAGTTACACAGCAGGAAATCGAGAGTGCCATACAGAACCTCCAATTAGGCAAATCTCCAGGCCCTGATGGACTTACCTCCAAATATTATAAGGTTTTGAAGGATTATTTGATACAACCCTTGATGGAGGTATGTAACCAGATTATGGAGGGTAAGAAGGCGCCAGAAACGTGGAAAGAAGCTTTCATCACATTGATTCCTAAAACAGAAACTGAAAAGACTCAACTTAAGAACTACCGTCCCATCTCACTCCTAAACGTGGATTACAAAATTTTTGCAGACATTTTGGCAAATAGATTTAAAAAGGTATTGAATGAAGTGATTCACAAGGACCAAGCAGGCTTTCTCCCGGGTAGGCATTTGTTTGACAATACGAGAAACATTATTGACATCTTGGAACTCTTACAAACAAATATTAACACTAGAGCGGCGTTAATTTTTATTGATGCGGAGAAAGCCTTTGACAACATTTCTTGGATGTTCATGAAGAAAAATTTGGAAGGGATGGGAGTGGGACGGGGGTTTGAAAATGGTATAGAAGCAATATATTCAGACCAAAAAGCTAAATTGATAGTAAACAATGTGGTGACGGAGGAACTCAATATTGAAAAAGGGACACGACAAGGGTGCCCTCTATCCCCATTATTGTTTATCTCGGTCCTGGAGGTGCTTTTGAATATGATTAGAAGGGACCGGTCAGTTCGGGGCATTGAGGTCGGAGTGAAACAATATAAACTGAAAGCATTTGCAGATGATTTGGTACTAACATTACAGGAGCCAGTTTCTAGCACAAAAAGAGTTTTGGATTTAATATCTGATTATGGTCGGGTGGCGGGATTTAAGTTGAACAAGCAAAAGACTAAGGTCTTAGCTAAGAACCTAACGTCTACAGAAACAGATGAGTTTTTGAAAGAGACAGGATTAAATGTGGTTAAAAAGGTAAAATATTTAGGGGTGTTCTTGACTTCTAAAAACTTGAATTTGTTTAAGGACAACTATGAGAAATGTTGGTCAGAAATCAAAAGGGATTTGGAAACTTGGACAAGATTAAAACTTTCCTTGTTAGGCCGAATAGCAGCTATAAAGATGAATGTTTTGCCGAAAATGTTATTTTTGTTTCAGACCCTGCAGATTGTGGACAAAGTGGTATGCTTCGAAAAGTGGCAGAGGGATATTTCTAAGTTTGTTTGGCAGGGCAAAAAGCCCCGAATTAAGTTTAAAATACTAACAGATGCGAAAGAAAGGGGGGGATTTGCCCTGCCAGACTTGAGGTTATATTATGAATCTGCAGCCTTCTGCTGGTTGAAAGACTGGTTTTTGTTAGAGAACACCGATGTCCTAGATCTGGAAGGGTTTGATAACGCTTTTGGGTGGCATGCGTATTTGTGGTATGACAAGGTTAAAGTTCATAAAATGTTCAAAAACCATATTGTTAGAAGAGCAATTTTTATGGTCTGGACAAAATATAAAGACTTATTGGAGAGTAAAACACCAAGGTGGCTTTCACCGGCGGAGGCCAAGGCACGTAAGAGACTTAACATGGAGGCCTACTGGCCAAAATATTGGGAACTAATTGAAAAAGATGGTGACAATTGGAAGCTGCAGAGTTTTGAAAATGTAAAAAGTAAGGTGCGAGACTGGTTGCATTATGCTCAAATTCGGGAAATTTTCAAAACAGACAAAAAGGTTGGGTTCCAGGTGGAAAAATCGAAATTAGAGACAGAATTGTTAGAACCTAAAGACAAATTACTTTCAAGAATGTATAACTTGCTGCTTAAATGGAATACACAGGATGAGACAGTCAAATCCGCCATGATAAAGTGGGCACAGGATATTGGACATAACATTATGTTTGAGGACTGGGAAAGGTTATGGACCACCGGATTGAAATTCACGGCATGTAGTGCCCTGAAAGAAAATATTATGAAAATGATATACCGGTGGTACATGACCCCAGTCAAGCTTGCTAAGATATATCACCTGTCTGATAATAAATGCTGGAAGTGTAAAGAGGCGGAAGGGACGTTCTTTCATCTCTGGTGGACATGTCCGAAAGTGAAGGCCTTTTGGGAAATGATCTATAATGAGTTAAAAAAGGTATTTAGATATACCTTGCCTAAGAAACCGGAGGTCTTCCTTCTGGGCATTGTAGACCAGAATGTGTTAAAGAAGGATAGAACTTTTTTTATGTATGCTACAACAGCAGCAAGAATTCTCATCGCAAAGTGTTGGAAGACACAAGATTTACCCACACTGGAGGAATGGCAGACGCAGTTGATGGACTATATGGAACTGGCGGAAATGACTGGCAGAATCCGAGACTTGGGAGAAGAAAAAATGGAAGAGGACTGGAAAAAATTTAAGGACTATTTACAAAAATATTATAAGCTGTATGAATGTTAAGAAAATGCACTTTTTAGGAAATATTAGCCCCAGCAATGGTAATTAGGTGAAATTAAAATTAAGGCACAAGAAAAGAGAGGTGAAATTAAGAAAAATCTTTATTGCATTACGTTTTAATCACAATATATAAGATCATGGTCACAATAACTTTGACTTTGGTAACATGAAATTGAAAGATACAATAATGAACTGAAAGATACAATAAGTAATGAAATAAGATAATAAATAGCTGAAGATTTTGTATTATGAACATTGGGTTATAAATATATTGAAAAGGGTAACATGACAAAATGAAAGATACAATAAGTGATGAAATAAGATAACAAAATGCTGAAATTGGTATTATAAATAATGCAGATTCGGGAAGATGTGGGGAAGTCCAAAAGATTCTGTAAAAGAAATATGATTTATGAAACTTTTGTATTTTATTCTTTGTTCTTTTTTATTCTGTAAAATTAATAAAAATATTTAAAAAAAAAAAAAAGAAATGGCGATTTGAGTCCTTAAAAGTGAAGATATTCAAGCCTTTTCTATTCATCTAGGATTTACCTGGATGGAAATATAGCACATAATTAGTCACTAGCACATATTCAAAATCTGCATCAGTGAGAAAAATAAGTGAAATAGAGTATTAAAAATGAGTATTATTTTCACCTCAATGGAACCGCAACCTTGAGGAAAGATTATGAAATCAATACGAAACCATTGTGCATTTAACACACAGTAACTGATTATGTGGGCAAGCCACAGGTGTCTGTAATAGAGATCCAATATTGCTGCCAAGGCCCAGGTTTCGATATAATTTTATTTATTTATACAATTTATTGTTAGCCATATGTACCAGAGAGCTCCAACCTCAACATCAGAAAGTTCTCCACAGTTGCCAACTTTTAAAAGTGTCTGACAATTAGAGAGCTAAGGATACAGCAATGGTTAGAACACATGTTTGCAAAACTTGGGAGAGTTCATGTCAGCTACAATATTATAGTATTTGTGAATGTTTTTATTAAACTTTTTATGTACAACAATATCCCCAAAGTGCAATGCATAACTAGGGAAAACCAAATATGGAAAACTGCTTAAGAATTCAATATCGTCTATCAAATAAAGACCATTTGTGTTATTTTTCAAGATTAGTGTTTCCTGACATATCTTTCTACAGTAAGCCATGAGCAGCAGGAGGCTGTCAATCATTTTACTTTTGTGCAATGTATGTATGCAATACCATGCTGTTTGAAAATTTGCCTTGATTTTTGTTAAGCTTCTCCTGTCTTATTTGCTGAGGTACTTTTCCCATTAAAACAATTGTCCATATTTGCTGATACTATTCATTCATCAAGTTTTCTCCCAGAATTTTCACATCTTCTGGCTATTGTTAACCTTGCCGCTATAAACATTTTAGTCACAAGACTTTTGTGTTTTCCATCTTGTCCTTTTTCATCAAGGATGATGAATGGAGCAATGCTTGGCTCCAAAGTAAGTAATTGTCCTATCATCAATCCTATTTCATGAAAGACTCTCCTTCAAAATCTCTTATCTTCACATGGGACTACCACATGTGGAAGAAAATATCTGATTCCCAACACACCCTTCACACAATACCGCTGATCTAGTCTAGTGACAGTGGACTATACTGACCATACAACTAGTCTAGTGAGAGCAATGTGTGGATCAGCGTGAGTCCATAGCTGTCAACCGTCCCTTATTTGGCGGAAAAGTCCCTTATCCCAGCGCTGTGTCCCGCTGCTGTCCCTTAAATTTCCCGGGTTTCAAAGGAAGCAGCTCCTCTCCCTCCCTCCCTGCCGGCCAGGGAGGAGGGAGGATCCAACTGTGTTGCTTGGCTGCGTTGCTCACCCAATAAGGAGTCTAAGAACGACTGGGGGGTGGAGCTTGCATGCCTTGTGCCGATCAAATCGGCTGTGTTGCCTGGGGACTCGTCTTTGCTCAGCGCTTCCCAGCGGAGAGGTGACGGTGGTTTTCCTTGCTGCATCCCCTTTGCCGGGTTGCTGCGCTGTGGGAACCACTGCTTGAGGCTTCGTTTGGCTGCTGGCTGAGCTTTCTGCCTTTGGCTCGGAGGGGCTCAGAAGTGGAACGTACCTGTGTCCAGAAAATCCCTTATTTTGGCTGCTGATCCCTTATTTTCGAGGCTGCTGGTCCCTTATTTTCAAATCTGTAAGTTGACAGCTATGAGTGAGTCAGATTCCACAAGTGAATCCATTGGATCTGTTTAGGTACCTGTGATTTAAGTGTCCCATGCAGCCAGCTTTTACATCACATTGATGGAACCCAGATGCCACCTTCCTTCCTAGAACTGACTGGTGTTGTCCAAGCTGATCATGTCAACTGTCTCTTTGGAGGTCATTCACCATAGCTACATGTAAAGATTTCTGAACTAGAGATTCTGAACACTACATTTCCTTGCCTGTATATAAAATTTCAGGCCTTTGCTGAAAGTTCTTTAAGGCACACCAGTGATTTTCAGGACTGTCCTTCATATGAAGAGAAAGCTGGTAAAGCTCATTTTGATCATGGGGGGTCTTTAGCCCCAAAGCAAATGTACAGGAAGCATGTCACTGAAGTTTGTAGCGGGTGGAAGAGGTGGAAATGTGGTGTTGTGACTACTTAGCAGGGTCTACAATACCGACAACTGACCAAGGGGCGCATTCCTAAGGTTTCAACTTGGCAGATGTAATGGTGCATTTGCCCATGCTGAAGTCTCAAAAGAGGAGCGAAAATGTGCCAACTGGTGGCCTAGGCTCACTGGCTGTGTTCCAAAAGCAATAAAGACTAGGTCCATTGTGCCAGCACCCTGCTCTGCTTCAGCAGCCAAAACTTTGCAATTTCTACAAATCGTAGTAAGGATCGTTGACACCAAGAAGTGCACCCCACGCTAATTCCATTTCTTTATGTCTCTCTGTGTTACTTCTGAGCAGCTAGAATGTTTATGAACATTCCGTGTCACCATAGCTTCTCAAGTTACCAGCTCACAACCACCAGCTAGTTTTCAGCCTGTTCTATAAATAAGTTTTGGCTTAGCTACCCTTTGCAACAAAAGGGTCAGAAACAAAGGCAATTTTGTGCCACTTTAAACACGGTATACAAATTAATCAAATTAATATGAAATTAAAACAAGGGAAAGGAGCAGAGAAACATGAAACTCCTTGATTAACCCATTTCTTTCTCCTTTTAGATCTTCTTATCAGCACATCTCTCTCATGTCTTGCCCAAGGGAGTGTCCTTTCTGTTACCCAGTTCAAGAATCCTTCTTCAGTTTATAGATCCTTACTCTAAGAGGGTGTAGCTGTTGTTCCTTAGTTGTATAATTTCTCTCTTTAACCCCCTCCACCCTCTCCTCCAGTAAATTAAACAATCACCTTTTGTGCCTCTTTCACAGAAACACGCATTCTTCTGCTGCACAAGATATTTAAGTTTTAATGGTTACAAAGTTTGAGAAAGTAGCTTGAAACATTACTCTCAAATATCTGATCTACCAACAAGCCTCCAAGGTATAATTACCTGACGTCTGCTAACCGGTTCAGCCAATTTCCATTCAAAATGATTTTCCAAGCTCACCCATCCATGAAAGGGTTAGCGATTGTAAACTGGAGGGCAAATGGGAGGAGGAACATTAGTGGGTAGAGGAAAATAAATTAGAGATTCTTTTGATTTAGTTTAGTTTCAAGGACAAACACGTGCCCCTTTCTGGCACAGGAACACACACAAAAAAAGAAGTCTGGAGAGAGTCCATGAAGCACCGATTGCAAACAAAGTTGTTATAAGGCATGTCATACTCTTTTAACAGTGTAAAGCTTACCAGTGAAAACTTGTTTCTCCATGCAAATGCAAAGGCCTGGTTTACCTTTAAACAATATTAACATTAAATCTAATTATGCAGGAATCTGCAGTCAAGCTGAATTATTTAAGATCTCATGTACACAGTATTACAAATGTGGAATATCTTCAATGACCTAGGGTGGGTTTCAAATTATTTATATTAACTCCAGAATTACTCAGAATGCTTTGATATGTCTGCCACGGAAGGTATTTTGCATTAAAAACTCCTAAGCAAGAAGGTCCCCCTAAATTTGACGCGGTCTTGCATCCTACTGAACTTTACACCACTGTTTTTCAAATGTTGGGTAGGGATCCCAAATGAATCCTGCTCAGATCTAAGGAGAGTTTGCATCTGTGGAGCCAGCGCAAACCTAGACAGCATCTTAAAAAGTAGAGACATCACCTTGCCAACAAAGGTCCGTATATCTGAAGAAGTGTGCATGCACACGAAAGCTCATACCTAGAACTAACTCAGTTGGTCTTTAAGGTGCTACTGAAAGGAATTTTTTTATTTTGTTTTGACCATGGCAGACCAACACGGCTACCTATCTGTAAAAGGTCCGTATAGTAAAAGCTATGGTTTCCCCAGTAGTGGTGTATGGAAGTGAAAGCTGGACCATAAAGAAGGCTGATCGCCGAAGAATTGATGCTTTTGAATTATGGTGCTGGAGGAGATTCTTGAGACTCCCATGGACTGCAAGAAGATCAAACCTATCCATTCTTAAGGAAATCAGCCCTGAGTGCTCACTGGAAGGACAGATCCTGAAGCTGAGGCTCCAATACTTTGGCCACCTCATGAGAAAAGAAGACTCCTTGGGAAAGACCCTGATGCTGGGAAAGATGGAAGGCACAAGGAGAAGGGGACGACAGAGGACGAGATGGTTGGATAGTGTTCTCGAAGCTACCAACATGAGTCTGACCAAACTGCGGGAGGCAGTGGAAGACAGGAGTGCCTGGCATGCTCTGGTCCATGGGGTCATGAAGAGTCGGTCACGACTAAACGACTAAACAACAACAGAAAATGGAGAGAGAACAACGACCAAAAACAAAACAGTGAAGAGGCTGTGGATGTGCTGGACCATTGTCTTGGCCTCGATAATGGACTGGATGAGAGCCAATAAACTGAAGCTCAAACCAGATAAGATTGAGGCCTTGTTAGTGGGTGGTTTCCTAGACCAGATGGATGGGAGGCTACCTGCTCTTGGTGAGGTTACAGACCCACTGAAGAAGCAGCTCCACAGCTTGGGAGTACATATGGATCCTTTGCTGTTCCTTGAGGCTCAGGTGGCCTCAGTGTCACAGAGTGCCTTCCATCAGCTTTGGCTGGTGGTCCAGCTGCGTCCCTATCTGGACGGGGCTAACCTAACTTTTGTTGTCTGTGCTTTGGTAACGTCTAGGTTAGGGACGCAGGTGGCGCTGTGAGTTAAACCACAGAGCCTAGGGCTTGCTGATCAGAAGGTCGGCAGTTCGAATCCCCGCAACAGGGTGAGCTCCCGTTCCTTGGTCCCTGCTCCTGCCAACCTACCAGTTCGAAAGCACGTCAAAGTGCAAGTAGATAAATAGGTACCGCTCCTGTGGGAAGGTAAATGGTGTTTCCGTGCGCTGCTCTGGTTCGCCAGAAGCGGCTTAGTCATGCTGGCCACATGACCAGCTGTACGCCGGCTCCCTTGGCCAGTAAAGCGAGATGAGTGCAGCAACCCCAGAGTCGGTCACGACTGGACCTAATGGTCAGGGGTCCCTTTATCTTTACCTTAGGTTAGATTACTGCAACATGTTATACATGGGGCTGCCTCTGAAGATGGTCCAGAAACTTCAGCTGGTGCCAAATTCAACGACCAGGTTGCTCACCGGGGCATGACAGTTTGAGCATACTATATAATACCAGTCCTGGCCCAACTGCAATGGCTAACAATCCATTTCCAAGGCCATTTCAAAGTGCTTATTATGGCCTAAAAAGGTAAAGGTAAAGGACCCCTGACAGTTAAGTCCAGTCGTGACCTATTAAGCCTTAAATGGCTCAGAACTGTAATACCTCAAGGACCACTTCTCCTCATATGAACTGACCCAGATCCTGTGCTCATCATCTGAGGCCCTTCCTCATGTGCCTCCTCCTCAAGAGGTCCAGAGGGCAGCAATGTGAGAACGGGCCTTTTTTGTGGTGGCTCCCCACTTGTGGAGTGCTCTCCCCAGGAAGGCTCGCCTGGCACCTTCATCACATATCTCTAGGTGCCAGGTCCAACATTCTAACCACTGCATCACACCGGCTTTCTGGTTGAAATATAAAGAACTGTAAGAAGAAAGAGCAGCAGGGGTTTTGAAGGTGCCCACAAACACTTCACCCCTGGGTTGCAAAACTAAGCAGGCACACAAATCATAGTCTTGTTCCCTGTTATGGTGAGGGGCATTATAGTTTAATGAAATTGCAGTGAATGGTTCTAGATTTGGAAATATACATACAAATTGGCACATGCAGATTTGCATCTTCTTTTGTGGTAATGCGTTTATTTTAGCAATGCCTAAGGGTCCTCCAGACGTCCTTTTTGTTGCTCATCCATGATGCTTTGAGCTCATGATGGTGTCAGAACAGTTATACCCAGGTGCCTGCAAAAGTTTGGATGAAGTCACCCTGTTGCATTTCCAGTCAGTACACGTCCCATAGCCTTCTGCTGAAATCCCATGATTTATTTTTTTATATATACCACAAATGTTCCTGGGTGTTTTTTTCTCCCACTTTTATTGTGCTTCCTCCAACGTCAATAAAGCAGAAATATTAGGGGTGCACCCTTAAGAATGTTGCAGCTTATGACAGAGTTAAGTGTGCTTCATTTGGGTATTGTGACTTTACTGCCATGTGTTTGAGCATGAAGAAGCTCAAGTCTGGGGGTTTCCAGCACATGGTACTTAGCTACATGGTTGGGATTACTGAAGGCTCTCCAAATGTCCTCCTTTATACCAGATAGACCAGTATTTCTGGTGTGGCCTAAACTGGTGTCCACTTTCCATTTGCTCAGAGTTCCTTCAGTTTGGCAAGGTGGCCAGCAGGTAGTGTATTCTGCTTCTTCTAAATGTAAAAAAAAAAAAAAAAAAAAAAAAAAGGAATTGGCAAGTCAGACTCTTCCCCAGGGAATCGTGCAGGCCCTGACTATATCCTTTGAAAAAAGGGGGAAACAAGAATATTATTGTCCTGCCCTTGGGGCCCCTTCCAAATCCACAGTTCTATGATTCTATGAGTTCTGGTCCCTCCCTTCTTCTTTCCCCAAACCCCTGATCTGAAACCTCTGTTTTAAAAGCACACCTTTTTTCCTGTGGTGACATCACAGCCTCTGTTAACCCTGGCAACCTCCCTCTCTCAATTCTTCAGTTTCTGACCAATTCTTGTTGTGTTCTTAATGGCATCGCTATCAGCAATCTCCTGAACAGGAGAACTGGTTCAGCCTGTATTTTTCACTGGCCTGGAATCTCCCTTTGTGCTCCAAATATTAGCTAAACTCTGCCCTTTACTAAAGTTAGGATTATGGGGAACCTGTCCCCACTGCCCCAAATTCATAACAACAATATAGTGGTGGTGTAAAATAAAATCAATTAAATGACATAAAATAAGGAACAAAAGCCGAACCTTAAATCAAATTAATTCCCCTAAAATGTTTGGCAAAACAGAAACAGTTTCAGACCTCTGTTTTTTAAAAGGACAACATTTTTCCTCTGTGTAATCTAACACCCATGTTACCCCCTTGTTTCATACATCAAAGCATCTTTTGATGGGCCATCAACACATCTGTCATGCTTCCATCTCAGGGGAAGACTCCATGCATTTGGTAATTTCTAGCATTCAATAATTTCAACATTCACTAACTTTTTAGAATTATGGACACTTTTGCACCCCTAAATTCTGGTACCCCAAATCTGTACCAATACTTTGCTTCTTCCACAACCCACCTGAAACTCAACAGGACCTAGATCCAGTGCTTAAGAAGCATCAGGGCTGCTTGTTGCTTGTAAAATGGAAGGACTGTGTATCAATAAACAGAGGTCAAAAGTCCTGTAGCACTTTCAGGACATTCCACCCAGTGAAATGGATCTGCATCTTTTGCATACGTCCTCAACTAGGGCTGTCATTTATTAGCACGGTAAGATTTCCAGTAGCTGTGAGTCAGCTGAAATTGGAACTCCACCGGTTTTACACCTCTGGAAGTAAATACACAAGAGTTGAAGAAGAAATGTCACTGCTGCAGCACCCTTCCTATCTGTAACATTTGGTTGTGTGGGTGAGAGAGTTGCTGCTGAAGTAGATGAAACAAGGCTTTGAACAGTCCAGGGAGAGGAATGCTTTAGACGAACGAACCATCTTCTCTTTTCAAATTGATCAAAAGGATGAGAAATTCCGACAACGAGAGCAAAACCCCCAAGAATGCCAGCCAAAAAAATGACTCCACTACTGTTCTGACTTTCCTATACTGTGTTTCTGGAAGCACCCTTTAATCATCAATGGGCAGATTTTATGCTCAGTTTCCATCTGATAAAGATGGGGTGGTGTGTTCTGGATCGCAGCCACTATATATATAATTTCCCTTTGGATAAAGATAAAATGTGTTGTAAGTGTTTAAGGTAGCTGCCACATTTTCCCCTCTTTGGATAGGGGTGTCTCTGGTAACAGTGTTAACATGCTGGCGACTTCCAAAACCCTACATTTGTGATCAGCATTTACAAAAAAAAAAAATGCATATTTTTAAGGCTCCCTTTCAAAAACTACTGTGGAAACATTATTCAGAGATAGTGACTTGGTACAGAACTTTTTGATCAGGATTTTGGCAATCTAGTAAATAGGCATCCATCTGTCTTAAGAGACAATGGAGTGCATCTCCTGGGGAAGTCAAACTGCTGGAGAATCACAGCACCTGCTGTAGCTGCAGAGACCAGTAACTCATAACTGCTTCCTCCCACATTGTTTTTGCTGCGTTAGCGGCACCAACATGACCTCTCCGGGGTGGAAGCCTAGGCAGTGTGTATGGAGGTTCTGGGCTGCCAAAACAACAAGACCCCATTCTTGGCCTCCCTGTGATCCAAAGGAAAGCAGAGCAATACGTTTGACACCAACTTGGCTGCAGGAGTTACTGGAAGGAGGCGTACAAGGCACCATCCAGCCATCTTAGGGACTCCGCTCCAGATTTGTGTAGGGTTTACTCCTTAGCCTTTTCTTCTCCTGAAGATGTTCCATAAGGTAACTCAGAGTGAGCCAGAGTGATTTCAGAAGAGCTTAGCTTCAAATGATTGTAAGTGGAACAGCAGTCGTAACTTGGTTTTTGAACAGCTTAGTTCACAAACAACTCGGAACTCGAACGTCACAAACCCAGAAGTAGGTGTTCTGGTTTGCAGACTTTACCTTAGAAGATGAATGTCCGGCGTGGCTTCTGCGGCTTCTGATTGGCTGGAGGAGCATCCTGCAGCCAATTGGAAGTCGTGCCTTGGTTTCCGAACATTTCAGAAGTCAAACTGACTTCCGGAACGCATTCTGTTTGGAAACCAAGGTACTACTGTACAAAATAAATAAATGAATCCACAATTGCTTCTTCCCCAAATTGCTGCTTAATTTTCCAACACCCTTTTCCTGATTTTTATAGTCTGATCCATAAGTAAATGCTGTTTTTTTAAAAAATGATAATGCTTTTTTTAATATTAAAAAAATTACAAGAAAGTTTAGCTAGATTATTCAAATTCAAGTTCCTCTAGTCTTACTCTTAACAGGTACAAGGCTCATTGATACAGACAAGTGTAAGGTTCATGCAAACAGACATTTAACTAGGGCTTAGTGGAAGGAGCTGGCCTGCATTCTACCTTCACAATACATTCAGCTGACATACCTATCTGTGATTCAAATACCAATCTCAGCCATCTGTCTTGCTTTTCTTTTTTCAGCAGGCTACCTGCATTGTTATTTTTGAAAGTGCAATGTGAATGCCTACTCATTTCTATGTTCGTTTACTGCTTTATGTTTACATCCATTTAAAAAATGTGAAATTGTTCTGAGGATGTGGATCTAAGACATCAAAAGCACCAGCCTATTAGTTTTGTGCACAGCTACTTTCTGCAGCTAAATCAGAGCCTAGGGCTTACCGATCAGAAGGTGGGCGGTTCAAATCCCCGTGATGGGGTGAGCTCCCGTTGCTCGGTCCTCCTCCTGCCAACCTAGCAGTTCGAAAGCACGTCAAAGTGCAAGTAGATAAATAGGTACCTCTCCGGCGGGAAGGTAAACAGCATTTCCATGTGCTGCTCTGGTTCGCCAGAAGCAGCTTAATCATGCTGCCCACATGACCTGGAAGCTGTCTGCAGACAAATGCCGGCTCCTCAGCCTACAGAGCGAGATGAGTGCTGCAACCCCAGAGTCGTCCACAACTGGACCTAACGGTCAGGGGTGCCTTTACCTTACGTTCTGCAGCAAGCTCCCAGGTTTGATCCTGGCTATGAAATTTCATTCAACACAGTGAGTGACCTTCCATAGTGGCCTCGTTCAAACAGAATGAAAAATGGTGCGAATGCACCTGGGTAGATATTGGATCCCCATATTTTCCCACTCACTCTTCCAACATGGGATCAGAAACTTTCACTTCTATTTTCGATTAACCACAGTTGCGTTCAGGGCTGGCCCAATGCATTTTGGCACCTGAGGCGAACCACAAAATGGTGCACTGTAGCAGCAGCAGGCAATGCATTCCTTGGTCGGCCGGGTCTGCTGCCCTTGAGAATCCTGCTGCCTGAGGCGGTTGCCTCAACTTGCCTCATAGGTGGGCCGGTGCTGGTTGTGCTACACCCACACTCAGAACCCAGATTCTTAAGCTATGGTATGAAACTGGATTGTTTTAATAAGACATAGTTAAGAGTAACCACTGTTTGTCTAGGTTCAGAAATAATGCTAAACTGCAGTTAGTTAAAAATAGCAGCAAAAGCTTATAAGCTCTTCCCTGGAGGGAGAGAACGCGTAAGTTCAAGGTTTGTGCATGTAATACTAAACCGTAGTTTTGTGCTACATCCGACCAAAGCCAGTGCCCATTTAAACAACATACGTCTGTATGCACCCTTCAATTCAAGGAGGCTGAATAAAGTGATTTGCCCATCAAGCAATTAAAAACCATTTCAAGCCCTGGCCCAGGGCAGCAGCTGACATGCTTAACAATCTGTGTTAGCAAGGCTCGGAATCCATGCTTGTCTGTACAAAGTTCACAGCCCTCTAGTATTCACAAAGTGTTAATTATGTGGCACAGATGGGATGTTTCAACTTATGGAATAAAGCTGCTTCCAGGCAGGCTGTTTCTTTTTTGGAGCATGTCGTCTGTTTAACAGCTGATTCTGAGAAGGAGCTGACAGGAGACGGATTCTGCAGCATTGCATTCCCTGCATTTCTTGCTGAAAAGAGCACGTTCTCGGCGGTTGAATTCTGAAATAAATGCACTTGGGAAAGTCAAACTCTATGGGAAAGCCCTCAGCTAACCGAATTGCGGAAGGGAAAAGAGACACTGACAATATATTTGCATATTTGCAGTCTGAAAGGGAAAACATACCACTATGATAAGGAAATTCGACAGATGCCGTCTGCGAGCATCTTATGTTGGCAACTATGCTGCCAAAACTATGGAGAACAACAAAGAGAATGCCATTATGGAGAGAATTACAGCACATGTGTTTAGGAAACACCCTATGTTCCTTCCTAAAGCACTCAACTGAAACATTCCCCTCCATCCCCCCAAACATGAATATTGTAGCACAGAAGAATTCATTATTGACAGTCATCTCTCCTGTCGATGTAAAAATGTACCCCCATGGTAGCCTTCTCCCTATCATTTATTATTATTTATTTTCTTATTAGAACTTACACCCAGCCCTTCAAACACAGGATGAAGGCTGCTTATGGTGAAACATTATAAAACAGCTGAAACAGAAAAATAAGCTAGAAACAAAAAATCTATAGCAGCTTAATAAAAAATAACCAGAGTAAAACAGATCAACAGAAATTCAACTGCCTGGAAAGTTATTTGCCTGGCAGTGGAAAGTCACCAGAGTGGGCAACAGGTGGGCTTTTCTGGGAACAGCATTCCAAAGCTAAGGTTCCACCACTAAAAAGGCCCTGTCCCCTGCTACCAGTTGAAGCCATTGGTTCAAGTCCTACCCCCAGGGCAGGAGAAAACAAGCTTGTTCCCTCTTCCATGTGACAGCCCTTGAGATATTTGAAGATGGCTATATCTCCTCTCAGTCTCCTCCTTTTCAGGCTAAACATACCCAGCTCCTTCAACCATTCCTCATAAGGCTTGGTTTCCAGACCCTTGGCCATCTTGGTTGCCCTCCTTTGTACACATCCCAGCTCAACAACATCCTTCTTAAATTGTGGTGCCCAGAATTGCACACAGTATTCCAGGTGTGGTCTGACCAAGGCAGACTAGAGTGGTACTATGACTTCCCTTGATCTGGAAACTAGACTTCTGTTGAGGCAGCCTAGCATAGTGTTGCTCAATGGAAGGACAGATCCTGAAGCTGAGGTTCCAATACTTTGGCCACCTCATGAGAAGAGAAGACTCCCTGGAAAAGACCCTGATGTTGGGAAAGATGGAGGGCACAAGGAGAAAGGGACGACCGGAGGACGAGATGGTTGGATAGTGTTCTCGAAGCTACCAGCATGAGTTTGACCAAACTGCGGGAGGCAGTGGAAGACAGGAGTGCCTGGCGTGCTCTGGTCCATGGGGTCACGAAGAGTCAGACTAAACGACTAAACAACAACAGCATAGTGTTAGCATTTTATTGCCTCATGTTGACTCATGCTATGCCCCAAGATCCTTTTCACATGTACTGCTTATAAGCCATGTGTCCCCTGTCTTATATTTGTGCATTTGGTTCTCCCTGCCTAAATTCAGGAAGAAGAATTGAGATACAGTCATACTTCGGGTTGAATGTGCTTCAGGTTGAGCGCTTTCGGGTTGCGCTCCACAGAAACCCGGAAGTAATAGAGGGTGTTACTTCCAGGTTTCGCCGCTTGCATATGCGCAGGCACTCAAAATGACCTCACACGCATGCGCGGAAGTGGCAAAACACGACCTGTGCATGTGCAGACAAGCCGTCACATCTTACGTTCTGTTCAGGATGCGAACGGGGCTCTGGAAAGGATCTCGTTCGCATCCCGAGGTACCACTGTATAAACACAGGACAATAAATGAAAGTAAAATATGCTATGTGGTCAACAATGTCGTGGTACCTAACCGAAAAGAGAAGTTCGCCTTAAGATGATGGAGACCACCGATGGTCACTTTTGAAATGGTTGTGGATCATGGATAGAAAACAACAACACTGTTTAATGCACTTAAAGGCACTTTGGGCTACTTGAGCCGATAAGTCTTTGAGAACCTGTTAAAGGCTGGTTCACACATAGCTCTGTGTTACTTGACTAGCAGCTGACTGTGCGGATTGACTTCGGTGCTGTTTTTGAGGAGGCGTGGCACTGCCTGATATTAAAAGATTTGTCTAAGGTTTTAGATCTGCGACGGTTCATTCACACACTTAGATCAACATACAATGCGGCTGTCATCTAGTTTTATGAATATACAGGTGTAAACCAGCCATGAGTCACACTGAATAGAGGTGAGAAGTCTGCTAGAATAATAAGTAGTCTAAGAATAATTTCTGTGTTGCACAGACAGTCGGAGAGCAACGAGCTAAGATTTAAAGGGAAATTATATACACAGAGGAAACTGAAATGTATCCTATTAATTTTAACTGCACCAAAAATAGATTCTCTGCCTTTCACCAGCTCCTCCAAAGCACACCAAAAGCTGGCTGTTTTCATCCTCTTAACAATTTACTCCAGTCAATGTTTTGATCTGCTTCATTCTACTGCTTTGTCAAAATAAAAAAAATGCTTACACTGGGGATGTAGGAGGTTTACTGTCCTGAGTATTTCCTAAATTGGCAGTTGCTTGGGTGGGGGTGGGGATTAATAGATGAAGAATCAAATCTGGAGTGGAAAGATAGCAAACATCTAGGGTGTGGGGTAATCACAAAAATCTTGAAAGGAGAGCTATTCCTTTCTTAACCTGGAAATAAAATAATGATGTAAATCATGGGTAGGCAAACTAAGGCCCGGGGGCCAGATCCGGCCCAATCACCTTCTAAATCTGGCCCGCGGACGGTCCAAGAATCAGCGTGTTTTTACATGAGTAGAATGTGTCCTTTTATTTAAAATGCATCTCTGGGTTATTTGTGGGGCCTGCCTGGTGTTTTTACCTGAGTAGAATGTGTGCTTTTCTTTTAAATGCATCTTTGGGTTATTTGTGAGGCATAGGAATTTGTTCATTTCCCCTCACTCCCAAAAAAATATAGTCTGGCCCCCACAAGGTTTGAGAGACAGTGGACCAGCCCCCTGCTGAAAAAGTTTGCTGACCCCTGGTGTAAATGATCACAGCTTAATAAACCTGTATGCATCCAGTCAAGGCATTTCTTCAACAGCCAGTGTGGTGTAGTGATTATAAGTGTCGGACTAGGGCCTGGGAGACCAGGGTTCAAATCCCGACTCACTGAGTGACCTTGAGCCAATCACTGCCTCCCCGCCTAACCTACCTCACAGGGTTGTTGTCAGAAGTAACTGAGAAGTGGGAGAATCATGTACGCCGCCTTGAGCTCCTTGGAGGAAAGGAAAGATATCAATGTAATAATCAAGATAAATAAACCATAATAAACAGCCCTTAATGTTGACCTTGCCTGCAATCAGAGTCTCAAGTCATTTATACATTTGTGAGATGATGGGAGCAACTGCATGGTTGTCCCTCTCCATTCCTGTGTGGCTCAGGGCCGGCCCTCCCATTAGGCAGAGTGAGTCAGCTCCTGGATACTGAGGGATGGGAAGAGGAGGGAACTGTGTGTGTACAATGCTTTACTCTGCTTCTCCTAAGCTAGCTTGCTGCCTTCAGGTGCAGCAGAAGACAATGTTGGCAGCATCCAAGTATGATTCAGCTACAATTCCGGTCAGTTTTTGTACATGAAATACGAGGAGCCATCATCTTGTTGTTTGCCTCAGGCAGCAAAATGTCTTGGGCGAATTTTGGTATACAGCCCAATATTTAGGAATGGTGACAGTGCTAAGACTAGCCCTGGTCCTGTAGAAGGGTTTGAGGTGTAATTCATTCTCACACTGTAATTCGCTTGACAGCTATGTTATGGTGTAGGAAATCTACCACATACTGAACCCTTCAGCAGACACGGGGCAGTATGCAACGGAATAGCTACACGAGCACAAGGCTTAGTGCTGGTGCAACAGGAATCCCATCTGCTCCTCCCCATGTGAGTTCTGTACCATCCTTAAATCTGATCTGGAGGGTTGGGGAAAACCCCAGAAGAGATTTAAGGAGCATGTAAGGGGAAAACATTCCATTGTGCAGGGTGAGGAGAAGGTGGGAATAATTGCAATGAAGAAATGATGATTCTGCAAGATACACCTGCTGAAATTGCCTCTTATACTCAGCTATTAAAAGTGTAAGGAGTCCTGTCCTTTTTTTGCATCTGCCCACCGTGCCTGCAGCCTTTAGAAGCCAGGGAGATGCTTATGCACTCAAAGATGGAGCCTGGGGTTCAAAATGGAGCCCAAAAAGAGACCCATGCCAATGTGCTTAAACTGGTCAGACCAGTAGGTCTTCCCACATAAGCCAACCTGGAATGGACTATTTATTTACTATCCTGCAATAATAATAAGAATTACAGCAGCAGCAGCAGCTCCGCTCTACCCAGCTCTCAAGGACTGCCTATTAGAGGCATCCCACGCTATCTAGACATATTTGTTTAGAAGCCTTCAATACTTGTATCTCTAATTTATTTCTCTTTCCACAACATAATCCAGTGTCCTCGATTTCCCCTACACAGAATGTCTTTTTATCCAATAACATTCCTCTGTTTGATGACTTCCATTTTCAAACACCTGTCCCTCCTGGCTGGTATTTTTGTATAACTCAGTATTAACTCTTTATTGTCAATACTGGATATTAAGAGTGGAAGTTTTGTGAATAAAATCACATTAGGCCCCTCAGAGCCAGCCTGGCTAGCAGAGGTTAAAGTAAGAACAGGTGGTAGCCTCCAGATCTTCTGGACTAGAAGTCACATCAGCCCCACCCAGCATAACAGGGCTAGTAGTCCACAACATCTTGAGGAGACCACATTAGAGAGTGTTGGACTAGGGCAGGGGAGACCAGGGTTGAAATCTTCACCAAGCTGCGAAGATGACTCTATGATCTTGGGCCCATCACTGTTTCTCAGCCCAACCACAGGGTCCTTCCAAGAATAAATTAGGGGGGGTGGGGGCATGTGCAATGCCTCAAGCTCTTTATAGGAAAGGTGGGTTGCAAATGTAGCAAACAAATAAGACTTCCACACCCCACTGTTTCCTTTTCAAACAATCTTACAAAATCTCTCAATCTGGAGCTTGGAAAAAGCAATAACCGAGCTGTCGTCATCCTTTTAATATGTTGGGTAATCAGATTCCTCAGCACTGAAGAGATAGGTAGATAGATCGGCCCCATCTATTACTTTTCTTTTGTTTTCTTTTGTAAGGTTAAGATCCGTCTGAAGAGCTCTTGTTAACTCTAAGCATGGCTTCAGCATTCTTCATTTGAAGGCAAATGGGAAAAAATGTGGATGTTTTCAGTCTAAAAGTGTTGTGGTTGTTGTGGTTGTTGTTGCATTTCTGCATCATAAAATATGCTGGTAGCCCCTATATTATTTGGAATACAGTGGTACCTCGGGTTACATACGCTTCAGGTTACACACTCTGCTAACCCAGAAATAGTGCTTCAGGTTAAGAACTTTGCTTCAGGATAAGAACAGAAATCAGGCTCCGGCGGCGCGGCAGCAGCAGGAGGCCCCACTAGCTAAAGTGGTGCTTCAGCTTAAGAACAGTTTCAGGTTAAGAACGGACCTCCGGAACGAATTAAGTACTTAACCCGAGGTACCACTGTATACATTTTGTTTACAACTGCCAGAGGGATAGCTATGTTGGCCTGTTGCAGAAAAAACTATAGAGCAGAGCTCTCCAAACTCTGTGCTGTGACACTTTAGTGCAGTGGTTTTCAACCAAGTGGTTTTCAACCAGTGTGTCATGACACCCTGGGGTGCCTTGAATGATGGTCAGGGGTGCCGTGGGCAACACTGGCCTCTGTCCCTCTTTCCTTCCCTCCCTCCTCTGCTACCCCTCTCAAGTCTCTGCCTCCCAAAGGCTTGCACAGCTGTTTGTTGCAGCAGCCCTGGCTACAAGCTCCCCAGGCTGATCAGAGGCTGGCAAGGGGGTGCTTCCCAGGCCCCTGTGGGGCAGTGTGAGGAGGCACCTCTCTTTGCAGTGGGGCAGCTGAGAGACATGGGGTGGCAGCAGCGGCTACCCAGAGGACTCCCAAGGAGAGGGAAGAGGAGAGGAGTCAAGGAAACCTTCCACAAGGGAGGGTGTTTGAAAAAGAGTGAGATGCTCTGCAGCTCTGCAGGCAAGGGGTGACATAACTTGGCTCCTGAGCCCCACAGGGGTGCCGCAGAAATAATGTAGTTGGTCAAGGGAGCCGTGGACCCAAAAATGTTGAAAACCTCTGCTTTAGTGTGTTGGTTGCAGTGTGTAGGTTTGTCGTGCAAACACTCCCCGTGCTCCTCCCAGGTCTGGAAAGAGGTTAGTTTAATCTCCAGTTTGCTAGTAAAACTGAATGACTGTGTCGCGAAATGGTGCATGTCTAAAAAGTGTGTCACCAACATGAAAAGTTTGGAAAGCTCTGCTATAGAGTGTCTTAGAGGTCAAGGCCTGCCTAAGCCATTTTGCAACAAGACACACACTCACATGCACGTACACCCTGCTGCTACATCCCACAGTGTTGGGATCCACTATGTGTTGCAGGCTCTGCAGAGATGCTGCCCTAACTCTTGCAAGGCTTTAGCCAAGGTAAGTGGCCAAACAGGAGCTCACAGTCCACAGCGTAGGGTGCATGCTCATTCTGGCAGCCCAGCAGGTCCAGGGGCAGGCAGAAGGAAGGATTCACTTCACAGCTGGGGCTGATGGGAGTTGTCCAAAACATCAGGCAGGGGGAAAGAAAGTTCGTGAATGCTGGTATAGGGCCATGCCT
>NC_138509.1:77086234-77210522 GCF_964252035.2 Podarcis erhardii
TGAATTGTTGAGGAGCCTTGAGAGGAGAGGAAGGGCAACCATAGAGAAAGCAGTTCAGAGACAGGAGGAGGAGGAGGAGGCATGGGCAGGTGTTCCAAGGGCTAACCATAGAGGGGGAAAGTGGAGGAAGGACCACAAGCGCTTCTCCCATAGATTTGTAGTGGTAGACTAGCATAGATGGTCTGATCTGTGGGTTTACTTCGGGCGCTATTTCCCCACCTCTTCCTCTCGCCCTGTCTGATGGAACTGAGAGCTGCAGATGGAGCATGAGAGAAAAGATACAGAGCTGCAGCAGCATCTTCGTAGCTTGGACTTGTTTTGTGCGAAAAGTGCTTGTTGCTTGTAGTTATTTAATTGCAGTGTTTCATCAGCTGGTGTCTTGAGCAGCAACCTCTGGAAAATGAAGGGCTAAAAACTAGCGCTGCTCTCCCAAATTATCTGGTCCCTTTTAACTCCATATTTCAGCTGGCTGACTAAAATCCCTTATTTTGGCTGCTGATCCCTTATTTTCGAGGCTGCTGGTCCCTTATTTTCAAATCTGTAAGTTGACAGCTATGGTCCAATAGTAAGTAGATCAGGCTAGTTTGCATTCTTCCAGGTTTTGAAAGCACCAAGAAGGGCACCTCAAAAACAGTTAGCAGTGTGGTGTTGAGTTGATCAGTTGGTTAATTGACTTAAAACTCATTTTGTTTATTTATTTCAATTCCCTTCCTCTGAAGATCACAACATAAAAACACAAAATACAGAATAAAACAAAAACAAGCCAATAACTCTGCTCCCTCAAAGACATTTAAAAGGCCCTAGAATGTTGATTGGTCAAAGGTCTGGTTATAGAGAATTGTTTTTATTTATTTATTAAGTAATCGAGAAAGTGCCCTCATTCTCTCTCTAATATTTATACTGGTCCGCTGGCAAACCGTCATGACAGTCTGAGCCACTAGGAGGTGCAAAAGGCACACAGACTGAGCCAGAAACATAGCCCAGAGCCTGAATGAGTCATCTCAGAAGTGGGAGGCACCACCATGACTTGCAGGAGAAAAACTCTCCTCCCTTTTTTTTCCTTTCACCCTGACACCAAGGGAGTCTTTTTCTGTCAGGGGAGGGAGAGAGGAGATATTGTTACCCTTTTGGAAGCTGAGGAAGCTGGAACATGTTGTCTTGGGAAGGAAATTGAGGCAGGGAGAGGGGAGATGTCACAGAGAGATAAATTCTAGGAGAGGGAATTTGAGACTGGGAGACGGGAGGCTGGGACGCAACCCCTCCAGTTACGTAGATATTTGCAGGCACTCGTTCTGTGAGTACAGAACGTGACCCAATGGGTTGCTTTAGAGCCTGCATTTCACCAGGTTTCTCTCAACCAGCAGCTCTGGCCAAGTAACTGAAGATCTTGGCACTGAGAGAGGAGGAGGAGGAGGACTGATTACACAAGAATCATCTTAACCCAAGGAACCTGCGCATTACTAGATCCTGTTGCAGCTCTATTTAAATTAAGAGTGTGGGGAAGTACAGAGGAAGTGCAAATGCAGTTTCTCAGAAAATTGATGCAAGAACCCGCAGACGTGAAAGGCAGCATCGGATGAAGATCATTCGAGGTTTTTTTTTGAATGGCATGGAAGTAAAGAACATTTGCTACTTTTTCCTATTGAAGCAGATCCAGTTCAACAAACTCGTGAGGAGACATACCAGCTTTCTCCTTTTCACTTGTGTTTTGAAGAGAGAGCACAGGGGAAAAGAATGGAGCAGGCCTGCCTGTCTTACACGTTAAAAGGTTGTTCTAGGCTTAGGGCAAGCATTTGGTTAATCCCATCGAGAAATATCCCACAAAGTTGTTCTGTTAGCATAAGAAATTTGGGCTGTGTCCCCATAGCCCCTAAATCTGTTCAGGGGTTTTCCCCAACTCTCCAGAGCAAATAGGGAGAGGACATGGGAGGCGATGACAGTACCATTGTGCAACTTCAAATCCTTGCATTAAAGCACTTACTTTGCTGGGTAATGCCCTTGTACTTTGCACTTCCTTTGAAGGAACTTCGGACATTGCCCTATCTCATTTTTAACATGCAGCTCCTCTATGCGTTAAGAAGATAGTGGCTTTTTCAAACCCAGCCAGTAAGATCCATGACGTAGTGGGGATTTGACTTTGCGTCATCCTAGCCCAACAGTTTTATCCTGCTCAGCATTCAAGGCAAAGGTAATAAATGCCATAATGACGTGTTAAAAAAACTGCTTGTTTTAATGCCTTCTGGCCAGCAGGTGGAGATACAGCACAAGGCAGCGTTCCCAAGTTAATCATTCTCAGAAAGGAAAAGTTTCACAAGAACCCATTACCGGGTATGCTGCAAGGTTCCGGAATTAGATTTGTGCATTTCGTACCATTAAAAGAAAAAGAAAAAGAAAGGTCTATAGGAAACAGCAACAACATCTATATGACTCAGATCTCTAAGTTCTGGAAATCGCTGCTGTACTTAACAACTGGGGTGTTGCGGGGCTATTAATGGCTATTAGCCATGATGGCTATATGGAAATGCTGTGTCCAAAGGTATTTATGCTACTAAATCATAGTTGCTGGGAAGCAGGAGGAAGAGAGGACCATTGACTCGGTTTGTAGGCGTCCCAGAAGCATCTGGTGGGTCGCTGAAAAACAGGATGAACTAAATTGGGAAAGGGGAGCTGTGTTCTTCCAGATTTTGTCAAGACTCCCAACATCTCTGATCACTGGTTTCCCCATCCCTGGACTACGTGGGCCTAAACACTATTCCAGCAGCATTCTCCACTCCCTGGGGCAATCTTGTATCAGATCATGGCATCTGTTGATTTATCAGTTTTATTATACTAGGGCTTCATCTGTTGACATTGGTGGAAAAACGGGTTTCATTGTTGACAATTGCAAACGTTCATCAGTATGTTTAATAAACTATTCTTCTATTTTCGCATTGATTTTTTACAAGGCTGCTGAACTTTTCCACTGTTCTGGTGAGCTGGGGGAATTAGATGTATTATAGGAGTGGATGTGGGGGAAACTTAAGTTCAAATTCCTGCTTGACCCTGAAAAAGCAAGTCACTCTCCACCCACCTTACTCCTTAAAGGTAAAGGGACCCCTGACTGTTAGGTCCAGTCGCGGACGACTCTAGGGTTGTGGTGTTCATCTCGCTTTATTGGCCGAGGGAGCCGGTGTACAGCTTCTGGGTCATGTGGCCAGCACGACTAAGCCGCTTCTGGCGAACCAGAGCATCGCACGGAAACCCTGTTTACCTTCCTGCTGGAGCGGTACCTATTTATCTACTTGCACTTTGACACGCTTTTGAACTGCTAGGTTGGCAGGAGCAGGGACCGAGCAACGGGAGCTCACCCCGTTGCGGGGATTCGAACTGCCGACCTTCCAATCGGCAAGCCCTAGGCTCAGTGGTTTAGACCTCAGCGCCACCTACGTCCCTATCTTACTCCTTTTAGGAGACTAAATTGATGCTCTGAGCTCAAGGTGGGGCAACATACATGTGATGTGTAAGCAGTGAGATTCGCTCAGATTCTAACACAATACTGAAGGGGCCTTTTAAAGGCCTACATGGTACATTAACTTGAGAAGCAAGTTTAATTTATCCTTCGCCCATGTCTAAAAAGTTTCTGCAGTGGGGATGCCGTTGATTCAAAGCACTTTTGCCTTTATTAAATGCTTGGCCTTTCAATTCCAGTTGAGGATCCTAGGCTCCCCCACCTGTGAGCTTTCGAAGAATCATCAAAATTTGAATTGGGGCGAAAATTCAGGAAGAAGCAGGGAAATAGCAGTGAAACAGAACCCCCTAATACTTTTCTTCATGCATTTGCCTGGCATGGGGCCTATCTGCCTAATCCTAGTGTGCGCTCTCTCTCTCTCTCTCGCTCTCTCTCTCTCTCTCTCTCTCCTCCCTTTTGGTTGGCTCCTTTCTTGCACCTATGTGGTATTGCTGAATAGTGCTAAAAAAAGACCCAACTGGCAGGCAGACCCAATAAGCAGGGAGCAGCTGGCATGGCTCCTCTGCAAGCATTCATAGCGTTGAAAACCCTCCTCCACCCCCATGTTCAAAAGGTTTTGTTTTCTTTGTTAGCTGCTATCATGTGATGCAAACACGGACTGCAGCAGTTGATTGACTAAGCTGGTGCTGTCACACAGAAAACAAAGAGGAGGCTTTGCAGGATAGGATAGGGAGCTGCTGGCTGATATAGCCTGTAAAGACTAGCAACAGCACATATAAACAAACAATGGTGTGTTTGGCCCCCGTCCCCTAACTCCACTCTCACCGACAGACCCAAGCAAAGAAACTTTGCAAACATTCCCGGCCTGCAATGTAAATCTTCAGTTTTTTTATTTCTCTTATTCCTGTCTCCCACCTCCCCTTTCGCTGGGTTGACGACAAGGACTCAAAAGCAATTTCAGCCTGATCTTAAGGAGTTGCAGTAGCATGGAATAAACAAACCCTTCAAACATTTTTTTAAAAAAATGCGGACAGGAAAAGAGCAAGGGGCGGGGCGGGGGGGACACACACACAGGCAATTCCTACAAAGTCCCGGGAACTCAGTGACAACTTCATTGTTTTGTATTTCCACCAGCCGTTCAGCTACAAAATGGACCCCTGCAGCATCTCACACACACACAAAAAAGAGGCTTTCAAAAACGCTTACAGAACGTGGACCATGCAGGCCTCTAGAAAGGAAGGCATTCCAGAATGAGTGCCAAAACAGAAAATGTGCTTCTCTTTGTTGCCACCAGCTGGATCTCAGATGGTTGAAGCACTCTTGGACCACAGTCCCATCCGATGATCCAAGAGCGCAGGGGAGGGTTTTAAGAGACAATTCCAGATTCAGAAGCCCCAGTGTCTGTAGTCTGAGCCGCTGATGTCACCAGCTGCCTAAGTTCTTCAAACTTATTGGAAACACCTATCTTCTATCTGCTGCTGGATGAAAAGGCAGCAGCTGGCCTGAGAACAAGTGGGACTCAAATGCACAACATCTGGAGGGATTAAGTTGGCCATCATAATCGCTTGGCCGTGAAATGTGAATGTTCCACAATCCAAACCCAGCTTGAACTCCTCGTTGTGATGGACCAAGCCCTATTCTTCAGTCACTTGCTATAATAAATGGCTTTACGAGCTGCCGAAGAAATAGAGCAAAACAATGGAAAGACTACGTTTGGGGGAAGAGTGTAGCTCAGTTGTAGAGTACCTGCAATGTTTTCAAAAGATTCCAGGTTCAACCCTAGGAATCTTCAGGCTGGGAATTTCCCATACGAAGCCCCTGATGAGATGCTGGTCAGTGTCAACAAAACTGGCCAAGACTGACCAATTCTGATTCAGTATAAGGCAACTTCCTAGATTCCTAAACACCATGGAAACTCCAGGGAATAAATGTCTGTGGCAACCTGAAGAACTTGAGGAGGAACTGTACGGTACAGACCAATGATTAAATAATCATAACGTGTATTTTCAATTTTTATGATCAATTTTCCTAAACATCTTTGGAGTCTCACTAAATCAGTCAGATGTTGTCCACTTTGAGTTATAGCCAAGGATAGTTCTACTCAGAGAAGACTCATTGAAATGAATGGATCTAAATTAGTCGTACTCCGAGTAGAACCTAGCTGGATGCAACCCTTGGGTTTTGGCAGGAGAAAACTGGCAATTCCAGCTAATTGTCATATTGCAGCATGACAAGCTAAACTACTTGCCAGATCTGTCAAAGAGTTTCACCCAACTGTGAAAACAAAATGACGGGAGTATTTCAAATGTTATCATCTGCCATTTCATGCCATCCTGCTTGTTTTCAATATGTTCCTTTTCCTGGGTGATCTCAGCAATGCCTTTGACCTACAGAAGCTGTTCTGCTATCCTCATTTCCTTTCTGAATCTTCCATTATACAGATGGGCTAAAATGATTATCCCTAAAATGGGTTATGTCCACACACACACACACACACTCTTCCAGCTATTAAAATCTGCTATGCAACATACAAGACATGTTAGCAATTCTAATGTGCAGGAAGTTTTCTGTGAAACTTGGGATGTCACCTTCAATCTAAAATGAACTTTTGAGGATCTGTTTTTTTTTTAAACCACTAAATAATAATGAATTAAACACTATAAAGATGAGTTACCTTTCAAAAGTTCCACCAGGAAGAAATACTACTATGTATTGCTGTTTCCTTTTCCAGGATTTCAGTTCTTTTTTGTTCAATGTGCTCTTAGGAATAGGCAGGAGAGGAGAGGAGCCTTGCCAATAACTCCTATTCCTCTACATGGCTTAACCTTCCCACATAAAAGGTAAAGGTACCCCTGACCGTTAGGTCCAGTTGCGGACGACTCTGGGGTTGCGGCGCTCATCTCACTCTATAGGCCAAGGGAGCTGGCGTTTGTCCGCAGTTTTTCCGGGTCATGTGGCCAGCATGACTAAGCCGCTTCTGGCGAAACCAGAGCAGCACATGGAAACGCCGATTACCTTCCTGCCGGGGCGGTACCTATTTATCTACTTGCACTTTGTGCTTTTGAACTGCTAGGTGGGTAGGAGCAGGGACTGAGCAACGGGAGCTCACCTTGTTGCAGGGATTCGAACTGCTGACCTTCTGATTGGCAAGCCCAAGGCTCAGTGGTTTAGACCACAGCACCACCCACGTCCCATAACCTTCCCATATACTTACCCCTAAAGTCATTCCCCTCCACAGTATTCTCATCCAGTGATAGATACACCAATTCTTCATACACTAAGCTGTGATGAAAATGGTAGCATTTGCATGCTTAGAAATCCAGCAGGTTTAACCCTATTGAACACTCCAGGTCGCCATAATTATTCGTAGAGGTTAAGGTTGTAAATCGCTACTATGATGGCTTTGTTATGAAAGTCAGCTGGCAATACACAGCACACAGACTGAATATAGTTAAGCCATTGAGGCTTCCTGCAATTTGTACCTGAATTCACAAGAATGGTAATTTCTGACACACACACAGAAAATCCTTTGGCAAGCCAGATTTGGCCATGTGTCTTGTTGCCTATCCAGAACTAAATAACTCACACATAAAATTATAAAGTTGCTTCACTGTGGTCATTTGATGCTGTCCAGAATGGCAAAAAAAAAAAAGCCATTATACTTCAGATCCTAAGGCTCTATATATACCACTCTATATACTACCACAGCTATGGGCCCTTGTTAGGGGACTAGACCACTGAAGGATTAAGCAAAGTCATAGTGGTATATTTTCTAGGCCGTGGGCTTAGTTGGCTTGTTAAAACATTATAATCGCCACTGTTGCTTACAGGAATGAAGTGTGGGCTTTTCAAGAGACTTCCTCTTTCGCCAATACATTTTAAGTATATCTGTTTACTGAAATGGTGCCCGAAATAACGTTTAAGAGGGGGAAAATAGTACATTCTCCAGGGCTTGGTCACATAGATCACTGGGTGGCAACACAGTGCAGCATCATCACTTTGTGTTGTGGTCAACTGGGAATAACGCTTGCCAGTTCTGCAAGGCCAATTTAAGTAAGACACTGCAAGAGACACATAATTGTCATATTCTTTCCCCTATGAAATGCAGCAAACTACAGGGAGTTTATTGGTGCTATTTTATGAGACGTCTGTGTCCTACTAAAGCCAGAGTGTGCTTGGGTGGTCTTTGGTATTATAAACAAGGGCAATGTTGTACCACAGAAGTGCATCGGGACGTTTGCTGGTGATGATCCACATCCAAACACTTTTAACGGGAGCATTTGCAACAGCATGGTGGTGTAAAATGCATAACAAAGATTCCATTTTATACCCCCAAGAGCTAGTAAATTGAAAGACGATGTAAAGTTGCAAAGCAGTCTTGGTTTACTTTGCAGAACAAAACCTTGTTCTTGCATGAAAATTAAAGAGTGTGAAGTTGGGTGGAATCCAGCGAGTATCATTCCACTGACAGAAGGCATCTGCAATGGGACAGGGAGGCAACTTTTGAAAATTCCTTCTGCCCCCTGCAGCTGCCTGCCCCCCAAATAAAAATCTGCTCTGGGGAGAGGTTGCCAAAAATTGCCTTCCCTTCCATTCTGTTGACAGCTGCCTTCTGTCAGTGGAGACACCCATTGGATTCCACCCATTCTAAACTAATTACCTTAAAAGCCTATGTGGCCGTATATGTGACTCTCTTCTATATCCCTTAAAATAAAAATTTAGCTTATGACTAGATTCACACTAAACTTCAAACCACCCGCTCTATAATGTTTCAGAATCGTGCAGTGGTAATTGGCTTTGGTTTAAATGACGCTTTGTATGTTCCTAAACTCACTTGGATATCCTGCATTTTAGCAGGGGAAGTATTTAGGACCACATTGGGGAAAAGTTGTGGGCGATGGTTATCCATTGCATACTTTCTCTCTAAAATGAGGTTTCAGCTTGTGTGAACCAGGCATAAAATCATAAACTATGAAGGATAAAGCTGAAACACTAATTCCAGTTACTTTGCTGAGGAAAAGTTGGTCCTCAGCCAAATGGGCTAAGAAAACAGGCAGCACAATCCTATGTGTGTTCATTCAGAAGTAAATCCACTACATTCAAGGGATTTACTCCCATGTAAGCATGTCTAGGATTGCAGCCTTGGTGTTCTTCATTTGCTCTTTTCAAGGTAACTCTAATCACTGACCTAAAACCTTGTCACATTCTGAACACATGCAGAGGCAAATCTTTCAACAAAACTGCAGTTTAATTTCAGAAAGTGTTAAAATATACTGTACATCAACTTCTGACATACTACGTTAGTATACACAAATGGTCTCTTGAAACTGTATTTATGAAATGTACATTTTAATTTAAATACTCAGT
Source organism: Podarcis erhardii (assembly GCF_964252035.2). Taxonomy (NCBI): domain Eukaryota; kingdom Metazoa; phylum Chordata; class Lepidosauria; order Squamata; family Lacertidae; genus Podarcis; species Podarcis erhardii. The sequence continues at coordinate 77,095,050 of NC_138509.1, forward strand.
ATACACTGCACTTAATCTGCATGTTGCATTTATTAAATACATTAAAATCTGCAATGTAACAAAACGTTTTCTGCATACGAAATTCAAAACACCATTTTAAATGAACAAAAGATGGCTCACTTCATTTTTTAAACTAGTGCGTAACACACCAGCTCAGCTCCACCAACACTAGCTGTTCTTTCTTTTTTTTTATTTGACATTGTTCACAGACTATTACATATCACAATAAGAGTGCTGGATAAAACATGAGGTACGAAAGTGGTTCAAAGATTATAGGTCATGCAGATCATGCTAGACAGCAAAGAAAAATGTGAATGAGAACACTAAATAAAAATACATAAAGAATGTGCATTATAAAATAAAAACTCAATTACACAGCTTTGCTTCTTTGGTTACAAAGTAGGTTGAACAATTTCACAGCTTTTTATTCCCACCCAAAAAATAATAATAATCATACGAAATGTCAAAAAGCAGAGGAATCATGGCAATTTCTCTATTAGAAAGTAGAAACAGAAATGAGCAAAGTTTTCTTCATCAAAATAGCCCATCAATTATCTCACAATGACTGGCGACTACCTGTACAGACGCACTATGGTCTTCATACTTACAATATACAAAAATTTACATTCAAGCTGGGTCTTAACTACTGAAAATAAATACCAAAAGGTAAATTGCCATTAGTGTTAGAAATATGCCAGGATTCTTTTGTTCAATTATTGCCTAAACATTTTATCTATTAAACTCAATCCTGCCTATATCAATTTTTACTGATACTTACATTTATTTTTTTAAAAAAATTAAAAGTTCTGTGACATTGTTCATGTACATTATGAATAGCAGCCCTGTAATAAATAAAAACACAAATAAATGAAACTAATGTAGGCAAATGTTACTTATAATTGAAAGAACAGTGGCTCTAAAGATGAGTTTGTTGCTATGTGAAAAAGCAAGGCTCAAAGTAATCCATGAGTAATGGAAACCTTGAAGAGCCTCACCAAAGCTCTTAAAGACCCCACTCATGTGCACCAAATAAATGCAGACTTTTGCATTATAACTCCTTCTATCATTTCCCTTTTGCACTGATGGCATAATTGAACACCAACTGTGCTGCATGACATCTCAGTGAGGGAAAGCTCTTGTAGAATGATTGTCTAATACTGAAAAGGCCAAAACACACAACTGAAGCATGGCTACTCGCTTTCATATAAAGTGGAAAGAACACCAGTGGCACACAAGGACAGATTGCTTTCAGTTTCTTAATGAGGCAAGAAAGCTTTATGCTGAGGAGACATTCGGCTGCTGCGGAGGTTGCGTTGGCTGTACTATCACTGTTTGCTGTTGAGAAGTGCTACTGGGGTTGGCCTGTTGGGTTGAGAGCTGGGATAACTGATCGTTGTTTGAGAGAGATTTTAACAGTGCATTTTCCCGTTCAAGTAAAGAGTTTCTTTCGACTAATTCTTTTATTTGTTCCTTCAGTACTTCCACTTCTTCTCTGACTGCGTACATCAAATGGCTTTTCACCAGATCCTGCAAACGGCAAATTAATCGTTAATTTCTATAAACAGACTTTTATTTTGCACCAAATTCTTGGGTGTAACTTCATTAACAATTAAATTTGGATCCTAGCACCACAAGTTAAATAGAAATACCTAGAAATCAAAATACACAGGATTAACTCCCCAGCATTGAATTCACTTGCAGTATTATGGCCAACTTCCAAAGCACTCAAAAACCACCAATGCTACATGTCTATATGTTGCTTTCAGGAAGGTAACCTAAATACAGGGATTTCTTACTCTCAAAAAGCTTCATAATATTTTTGTTGACAGAAATAGATAATAAGCAATGCTCTAGTTCAGAGAGCTCTCCAAAATGGTGGCTGAAAACCCATAAACATTAAAAAGGTAAAGGTACCCCCGACAACTCGGGGGTTGAGCGCTCATCTCGCTCTATAGGCATTTGTACGCAGACAGCTTCCGGGTCATGTGGGCAGCATGACTAAGCCGCTTCTGGCGAACCAGAGCAGCACACGGAAACACTGTTTACCTTCCCGCCAGAGTGGTACCTATTTATCTACTTGCACTTTGACGTGCTTTCGAACTGCTAGGTGGGCATGAGCTGGGACTGAGCAACAGGAGCTCACCCCATCACGGGGATTTGAACCACTGACCTTCTGATCGGCAAGCCCTAGGCTCTACATTAATATCTCACACCTTAAGGAGCTCAGACAATTATATTTAAGCTTCAACACCCCTATGAAGTATATCATAATTGCTATAGCCCATCAAGTCAGCATCCTGCCTAAACAGGGACAGAACTTGTCTGTTACAAGTAAACTGTTGTAAGCTGGATGAAAATGTCTCTTTTCTCATGGGCAAATGTAAGAAAGCAAACGCTGTGACCCAAGCTTCCCATTTTGGCTAATTTTTAAGAAGTTCTGTTCTTTTAAATCTGAGGATCACAACCATTGGCAAGTTATTTTTACAGAACCTATATTGTATGTATGATTAGATTGATTTTGTGTGCTTCTGAAGTTACCCCCAATTTTGCCATATTGCTTAGCTTTGAATTCTGTACATTCTTTATGATTATGCACAAACAAAATCTTTGTCTACTCTTGTTTGCAGCAGTGACACTGAGGCTAACAGAGCTGGTACTCTGGAAACTAATCCACTTGCACCACAGGGATCCCCAACAGCTCTCCATCACATGACCATAAATACTGATTAAAAATATGGGGCCTGCTAGCCTTGCCCAACTTGAACTGACGCGTTTTGAGTGGCAACACTTTTCTTATCGGAGAACCCATGGAAAGACTGGAGGATCACATTCCCCTGGATGAACCTGCCCATTCAGGTCTATCTTCAGAGAGCCTGTTCCTGCCTTTAGAGATTAAGTAGGTGGCAACTGATCACAGGGCATTTTTCACTGGCAGGGCTCAGTCTTTGCAACACTCTCCTGAGAGCAGACCACTTAGCATCTATTTTTCTGCCTTTCACATATTAGAGGAAGGCACTCCATTTCCTGGGCTTTTTGCAGCAGCTGGTTTTTCACTTTTTCATTATGACTAAGCTAGTAAAAACAAACCAGTTTTACCATTCCTATAGTGATCTGATGTACATTTATGAGGAAAGCCAGGTTATAAAATGTTTTCAATAAAGAATTTCAAGCAACTTGGAAATGAAGCTGTTTCTGGAGCCCAAAAGTATCTTCGCATAGCTGGTGGGAGCCAACACAACAGGAAACAGCACATTAGTTTGGAATATTCAAGCAGACTACTGACTTTGGCATTTCATGGAATAGAATAACGCATTCGGACCAATATTCGCTTAGACTCAGGGCAGAAACAAACACTGTTTTCTGTCCATGGTTTGCCCTACTATTTTTTCCCATAGAATTTGTTCTCCCTTCTTTTTCCCCCCTCCAAAACTGGATGGCTGGAAAGCATGCTGATGTAACAGCTCTTCCTCTGGCTCCCAAGCCTTTTGTAAACTAAAATCCTTACACATGCTATTTTTTTAAATGTGTGGATGCAGTACTGAACAGGCCCGCAGAAGGGGAGAGTGGTAGCCAAGTACACTTGCCCTGGGCCTCAGAGGGCTAATCTAGTCGGGGAGCCCAGCCAGGAGCCAGCTGCCTTTTTGTCTGAGCATAAAACTTTATTCTAACAAGACTCCCGGGCCTGAGACAAGGTCTACACAGGCCTGGTATTGAATCAATGGCCAACATGTCAAAGATTTTGGATAGCAAAGCAATGCTTTTGATCATACCAAATAATGATGTGCTAAAGTAATGGCACTCCTACTAGAGAATTAGCATTGTCTTGGTGTAAGCTAAAACTTTCGGACCTGGGTATGATGTACAGTGGTACCTCGGGTTAAGTACTTAATTCGTTCTGGAGGTCTGTTCTTAACCTGAAATTGTTCTTAACCTGAAGCACCACTTTAGCTAATGGGGCCTCCCGCTGCCGCCACCGCGTGATTTCTGTTCTCATCCTGAAGCAAAGTTCTTAACCCGAGGTATTATTTCTGGGTTAGGGGAGTCAGTAACCTGAAGTGTATGTAACCCGAGGTACCACTGTACATTAACTTCACTGTAGTAATATATTGGTTTGCACATGGATTCTCCCACCCACCCCCCGAAAGTGCATGAATACATTTGGAATGGCACTACACGAACTTCCAGATGACTTTACAATTGGTGCTTCTTTGCTCATAATAGAATTGCATAAATGGCATGGCACAAGGGCAGAGTGCAGGCAAGCAGCAGGTTGAAGCCTAACATGTTCATGCTATACATGATACCATATTATTATCATGTAAACTGCTGTTCTCCACCTATATGGAGTCCTCAACAGACAAACAACTGCTTGTGTCTGCTTTATGATTTTCTACCTTTAACATCTCTTCCTGATATGGCCTTACAATCCATCAATGTAGGTTATGCAAAAATGACGACAGCAGGCTACAAACCCAGCGCTCTTTAAGAATTAAACAGTTCAGTTCTCTACTTACCATCGCCTGTTCTATTTTGTTGTCAATGGCTACAACACTCGCACCAGATGCACTGTTTAAAAGAAAAGACAAAACACATGTACATGAACTCCAGTGACCTCTGGAATGTTGTTCAGCAAAACTGATTGAAAGGCAAATTGCTCCTTGTGTATTTTATTATGGTTTCCCACAACAACAAAAATGCAGCATTTATATATATTGCTTTTCAGTGCTCCAACTGCTTCTTATGTATCTCAGCAATAATTACAAACCTTTAAGAATGGTCAGTCGGATCTCCATATATTCAGGAACAAGATGGAAAAGAATTATATCCTCAGATCATAAAGATTCAATTCCAGAGAAAGTTAGTCATATTTAAGTCCCATCAAAATCAATGGGTGTTAAGCATTTAAGTGCTTTCAATGGGACTTAGACATGGCTAGTTCTTGCCAGAATGGGCCCAAGGTGTATCTACGCAAACTGTGGCCCTTGTTTAAGCAGTGAACAGGCCTCTCAAGAGAGTACAATGAGATAGTGATGTCATTATCCTATTGGTTGTCATGGTTTGGCACCCTGAGCACCCTTTTTGTGTAACTTAATAGTTCACAATTATAACCAAGTCAACCGCTTTGGTGCTTTTGTGTATGTTAAAGTGGCATTTCGATGCAAGTTTGTTTTGTCTACTATGACAGCCAGTATATACAGTATATACCTAGATATTATCCAATATGACGGAAAACCAACATTTATGTCTCAATTCAAACGATACTATAAGCGGAATGTACGGTAATTTGGACACCTCCAACATGTGGCACACAGAAAAATGAGACCAATTTTGTTGGGCTTTTTTTTTTTTTTTTTAAAAAAAGCTACTGGATGTTTGTATTTCAACTTTTTTCAGTATAACACCAAATGGGGCACAACTGTTGACCTGGAGCATTCGATAAAACTTAAAAACATGTAGTTCCCAAGAGATTAGAGATCATCTTGAATAGAGGACTCTTGAATCCATTTCAAGATGCTCAGTGTGTTGGCCCAATGAGGAGCTTTCTTCAAAAGCCCAATGTGGCCTAGTTTTGTAAGCAGGAGATATCATACCACCAATAGCACAACATGCAATTTAATTGGTCAGAGACCCCATGCTCACATCTATTTATTTATTTAAGGTGGTTTTTTTTTAAAAAAAAATAATAATTCTATGCCACTGTTCTGGACAAAGACCAAACAAAATGGCTTATAACATTGTGACTAAGTCTACAAGCGTTAAATTAGAGGCACATCATCCTGTATCTTAATAATCAAAACAAATGAAAGCACATTTCTGTAATTAGAAGAGAATTTGCAACTTACTATTTTAAACTAGTATTTATACTTTCTAAATGCTACATAAATAAAGTAGGCTACATGTATGCATTAGGCAAGTGGAAGAACTGCTAGGTATCACGGATTTCCCCTGACCTCTGCAGTCCCCCGCCCAGCTGCTCCTAGGGGCAGGAGGGTCCTCCTGAGCATTATGGGATGTGGTGCAGAGGGCTGCCATGAAAGATCAGGGAAGATTGGGTGGGGAGATCAGTGAAACTGGGTGCCCTTCCTTGCAAGAGGAGAAGTGCTGCTCCTTGCCAACTAAGAAATTTTATCTTAAGCCTTCAGTAAAGTGATTTGCAATTCAATAACTGCCAATTTTAAATTTTACAGCTCCGGTTTACCATGGAGAGAAATTCATTTTGCCATATTTTAAAATGTGGCATTTTGTATTCAGCAACAGACAACTCAAACTACTTGTCATTTCTGACACCCACCCTATTTTTCCCTGCTGAAAAAGTTTACATGTGATTACTCCTTTTTCATAATCCAGCATTCAAGCAGAAGACAAATTTAAATGCTCATAATTGGATTACATGTTATTACAAACCCTGTCCCAACATTGAGAACTTGTTTCTCTTTTCAAATGATGCCGCTGCAGCACCAGAGGTCAACCTCAAATGTGCAGTATTGCTTAGTTCAGAGCATATTTAATACGTTATGTAGAAATACTCATTTTGTGTATTGCAAGAAGAGCAAGTTTACTACATTTAAGTAATGACTACTTAATATATTGATTTGTATTGTACCACACAACTTCTAACACCAGTTTCTTGACCATTTTATTAATGTACACTTAATGTATTTCAAATAAAAGGGGGGGGGGCAACAAGACAAGACAGGTTGCTACTCACAAAGTATTACTAAACAACCTTCATAAAATGTTTAAAAGGAAGTAATTAAACAGGGATAACTAGAGTCCAACTCTGAGAAAAGAAGCAAGGACTCTATAAGTTTTAAAGGTTAATGTGTGCTCTATGGCCTATTCTAAAAAATGCACTTCTACATGGAGACACACCTGCTATTCATTCATGCAGGGCTGTTTCACCCCTTATGCTAGAATACTGTTTGAGAAAAGTTTGACTATGCTCAAAGCCTCTACCCTTTGGACTAGCCCTTACAAGAAGCAGCATAAGAACTATTCTAAACCTATCTGTCTTCCAGTCACAGCACTCCAATCAAGCTCTATCATTTGAAAATAGATTAAGCGAAGCCTATTAAAAGTGGTTATTCCAACTAGAAATGCCAGCGTTAGCTAGCAGTAAATGGTTTTCAGTGAATGTAGGAACCAATACCAGCCATTTTGTACTATTTGAGAGCTTAACTAGATAGCAAACCAAAGAAATGCACATTTCCAATAAGAGTGCCATCTCAAAAAGCTGCTCTTAACATTCCCAACTATTTCAAAAGCAGTCTGCCTTCTGCACTGGGACAGAACAGCGTACAAGACACGCAGGTCTGAAACACAAATAACTAGTTGTGTGGTTCTTTGATCCTGGCCAACCTTTCAAGGTGAAACACAGTATATGAATAGCTGGTTTCCTTGTTCCAACTTACCTCAAAAGTGAAAAATAAGTGTACAGCAGAAATTAATTTCACCTTTTCTATGTAATGTTTTCCTGAAACATTTAAATGTTTATACGAATAAATGAGAGAAACACTGAAATTAGTCTTCCTTGGATATTCAAAAATGAGCCAATTTAAAAGATCACCTGTATGATTTTAGAATTACTGTGCAATTTTCCCTCATTTTGAAAGACAAAACAAAAATCAATTCTGTATTGAGTATATCTGAAGGAGCATCTCCACCCACATCGTTCTACCAGCACCGAGGTCCAGCTCTGAGGGCCTTCTGGCGGTTCCCTCACTGCGAGAAGCCAAGTTACAGGGAACCAGGCAGAGGGCCTTCTAGGTAGTGGTGCCCTTCCTGTGGAATGGCCTCCCACCAGATGTCAAAGAGAACAACAACTACCAGACTTTTAGAAGACATCTGAAGACATCCCTGTTTAGGGAGGCTTTTAATGTTTGATGTAGTACAGTATTTTAATATATTTTTTGGAAGCCGCCCAGAGTGGCTGGGGAAGCCCAGCCAGATGGGCAGGGTATAAATAAATAATGTTGTTGTTGTTGTTGTTGTTGTTGTTGTTGTTGTTGTTGTTGTTGTTGTTGTTGTTGTTGTCATGGAGCAGTGTTCACAGATATGCAAAGCGCATACAGGAAACAAATGACTCATTTCAGTGGATGAAATAGTTTTACTTAAAAGTCCTATGTTTTCATCACAAAAGATGTGATTCTTGAAGAACCAATAACTATATCCTTCCCTTTGAGTTGGTACAATTATTCTGAACATGTCTAAAATAAACTTTACAGTAATATAAACACTCAAATATTGCAGAAGAGCATACTGTTTAAATATCCATGTTCAAATATGGACTTCTATATTTAGGAGGCTGATTTAGGGGGCTAATTTGAATTTGGAAGCAAAACCAAGTTTTACCTCCTTCAAAAGCAGACAAGAAAGGAAATTGGCTTTTATGTTTGAGAGGTTTCATACCCTATTAAAAAAGCAGCCTTTTAATATTTTGCATGTTTACATTTTCAAACAGTCTTCATACACCTTGCGTATCAAGAGAACATTCCTCAGATCTTCTATGGCCCTTACATTCTTGTTTTTTGTTTTAAAAATAGTTGGCACACTTAATAGGTACTGTAAGAAATGGGAGCTTTAATACTGAAAATGTGTTTTATTTTTCCAGAGTCCCGCACACCCTTGACAAGGGAAACTGTAAGTGTTCACACACTAGTGCTGGAAGCCTCTGAGCCTAGGTGAGCAAACTGGAATGCCTGGTCTTAGAGGACAGTGTTAATACAGCTGGTGCAATGGATAACCAGTGGGACCCTGTTATCACTGGATATGGACCCTATAGGAAGGACAGAAGGGGACTCAGCGGAGATGGTGTTGCTCTTCATGTTGAAGAGGGCACTGAGTTCAAGAAAAAGAACTCTCAAAAGGGCAGACCGTCTCCTCCACATAATTGCTATACGTCGTGATACCAAGAGTAATATAATTCTGCAGGCATGCTAACAGCTCCCTGATCAAAATGTTCATGAAGATATTGCAATGAAGAATGAAATGAAGGAAGCACCCAAAAGAGGAATTGTTGTACTAATGGCCGACTTCAACTATCCTCAGACAGACTACACATGTTCCAGTTACAAAAAAGGCATAAGCATAAAATTTCTATTCTATTATTTTAAAATGAAACTCAAAGAGACTTAAACATATGAACATTATGATCATAGAATCGTAGATTTGAAAGGGTCGTCTAGTCCAACCCTGTGCTATGCAAGAATCTTAGCTAAAGCATCAATGACAGGTGGCCATCCAAACTCTGCTTAGAAACCTCCAAGGAAGGAGAGTCCAGTTTAGAAACAAGTATAAAGCAACCTGAGACCAGAGGTAATAAATTCATAATAAATAATAATAACAACCTAAATAAACAAGTATTTATATCTAGATATCCCAAATGAATGTGCCTTAGAACAGTTGGTCAAGGAACTGACCAGAAGGATGGTGACCCTTGACTTAGGTGGTGCCCAGAACCTGGTATGAGATATAAACATTACCGAATCAGCTGGGAATAAGTGACCATATTGCTATTAAATTAAATACACATGTAAACAGCTAATTGTCCCCAAAATCCGCCATGGTCACATTTCAAAAAAGGAAACTTCCCCAAAATAAGTGATTGGTAAAAAGGAAGGCAAAGTCAAGAAGATTGAATCTTTCCAATTGCTTGGGAGTCATTTAGAAACACAGCATTAGAAGCTCAACTGGAGCGCATATGGAGATTAGGGCTGGGCGATATATCGATATATCGTCCAACACAGGTTTGAAGTACACATCGTGATAACTGTTTCATAATATATGAGCTGGCAATATATCACAAATCACAATGTGTGTAAGGGCTAAGCGATATCTGGGTTTCAACATCGTGGTAACTCACCAGCTAAACGTTGCAAATGTTATCAGCAGCTAAACCTCACATCACCAACTAAACATCACAATATCACCAGCGAAACATTGCAATCTACCACAATGACTAAAATAAGGATGGAATTATACATACGCAAACAGGACAACATCCTGGCAACTGCTACTACTTAGGGGTCTAAAATGGATAAATGATAATATTATCAATCACCACACACTCAGTTTCATCAGCAGGCAAGTCAAAATGGCCTGCTAGGAGGCAGAAGCAGCAGTGGCAGAAACAGCTTGCCACGACCACGATACGTGCCGGCAATAGCAGCGACAGCCTGGCAGTGGCAGCACAATCAGTGGTGGCCTGCGCATCCTCGTGGTGGCAACTGGAGGGGGCAGCAGTAGCAGTGGCACAAACAGTGGTGGTCTGCAAGTGATGACAGTGCGAGTGCTTCTGCTGCAGGCTGCTGATTATTGTGCCCCTGCTGCCAGGCTGCTGCCACTTCTGCCTACTAGCAGGCCTGTGGGCAGCTGGCAGTCCTAGATTATTTGTATTCACTATGACTCATCACCGTACTTTGGATTGTCCTGAATACCACCATTGGGTAGCCAAGCCCAAAACCAAAAGTCCTGATGGGCTGCATTTTGACTTGCCTGCTGATGAAACTTAGTGTGCGGTAATTGATAATATTGTCATTTATCCATTTTAGACCCCTAAGTAGTAGCAGTTGCCAGGACATTGTCCTGTTTGCCTCTGCGTAGTTCCTTCGTTATTTCAGATATCGTGATATATTGATATATCATGATGTTTTGCTGGCAATATATCGTGATATTGAAAACCAGTTATCGCCCAGCCCTAATGGAGATCAGGAAAGGTATCACAGGGATGAAGAAGATGCCAGCGTGGTTAATTAGCAGAGTCAATGATGCAATTAGAAACAAGAACTTCCTTCAAAAAAGAACAAAAGAGGAATGCAAACTTTGGCAAAAGAAATGCAAGCTGACAATAAGGGATGCTTTAGAAAAGAATTTGAGGGGTACGTTGCTAAAAACATAAAAACCATCAATAGTAAAAGACAACATTAGTAGCAGTGGTGGTTGAACCCTGAATGACAAAGGGCTCAGAGGTGTGGTAAAGCAGGAGCAGATTTCAGAGAAACTAAATGAATTATTTACATCTTCCTGCCTGAACTAACTTGACTAGGAAGGGAATGTGAGAAACTGAGGCAAACAGTGGCAATGAGAAATGAAGTTCCAGACCTAATAAAATAAAAAGACAAATTACAGGGTCCAAATGGCATTCACCAAGAGTTTTCAAAGTACTCAAAGGTGAAACTGGAGATTAAAAAAATAAAAATAAAACACATTTAACTTGTCCCTTAGAACAGTCCCTGTATTTGAAGACTGCAAGTGCCCAATGTTAACACCTATTTTTTAAAGAAAGACCTGGGAGGATCCTGGAAATTACAGGCTAGTTAGCTTAACAGCTGCCCAAGGAAAACAGGTGAAAAGTTTTGTTTAAGATAAAATAACCAGGCATGTAGAACAACAAACCCTGCTGAAGCAGCACAAGCATGGCTTCTGCAAGGATAAGCCTTGCCTCACTAAACTTTGTTCTTTGAGAGTGTCAACAAGCATATAGACCAGCTGACATAAAACCATCTATGTACAAGATATAGGCACCAGCAACTTCAGTAAAACCTGAATATTTGCAGAAATACAAAAAAGGGAGAAAATACAAAGGGGGGGGGGGGGGAATCTCAAGCAATGAATCCAAAACAGTCCAATGCTCAATGTCACATATTGTGGCTACCTGCTGGCAGGGGGAATGGAAAAATTGTTTGGTTGAGGAACAGGATGGAGTGCCCTATACGGAATTAATTTTCGTAGAAGACAAAGCAATACTAAATTGGACAAATGTATTTCAAACCGTGTCCAGGTCTTGGGAGGAAAATCTGAACCTAAATAACAAGTAAGTTAAAAGTGAATTATTTAGCTTTGATTTGTACTCCACTATAAACTTGTGATGCTAAAGTTGTACCCTGCTCCACCATTCCATAAGATATAGGATCAGATAAAGGTAAAGGTAAAGGGGCCCCTGACCATTAGGTCTGGTCGTGACCGACTCTGGGATTGCGGCGCTCATCTCGCTTTATTGGCCGAGGGAGCCGGCGTACAGCTTCTGGGTCATGGGGCCAGCATGACTAAGCCGCTTCTGGCGAACCAGAGCAGCACACGGAAACACCGTTTACCTTCCCGCTGGAGCGGTACTTATTAATCTACTTGCACTTTGACGAGCAATGGGACCGAGCAATGGGAGCTCACCCCTGACCTTCTGATCGGCAAGTCCTAGGCTCTGTGGTTTAACCCACAGCGCCAACCGTAAAGCTCAAAAATTATACTCAGGACTGGTACCAATTTTATAGCACCATGAACCTGTTTTTCAAATATTATTTATCATCATTTATACTACACCTTTATACTACTATGCTGCTCTAATGTGTTACGAGTTGATGTGACAGGAAGGTCACAAGGAGGGCTGCATGCGTCATAATTCTGCAGAAAGTGATAGCAGGAACTGAATTCAGCTCTCTCCTCCCACAGCTTTCCAAAGCAAGTTTTTAGTTTTACTGACTGAATATATTCTTGAAAGTGTGTGTGTTTACTGTCTCCTGAAATCCTACAAACCAGAGCACTGACTATTTCCACTTATGGTGGGAGTGTCATTCAGTGGCAGCTTTGGGGAAGCTGGTATTCTTAGAAATTAATTTGACAACAAAATAAGAAATGACACCAACTCCCTCACTGGCATTATTGGGGATATAGAATACGCCAGATGAAGATGATTTTGATAAAGAATCTGATAAAGAATTGAAATTATATTTTTTGTTAGCTGCGAGGATGGCTATTTTAAGACAATGGAAATATTTAGAAGGGTTAAATAAGGATTTGTGGTTACGGTCAAATCTGGTCTATAACTATTGCTGAAAAATTAAGGTTCACTGGGGGATAAACAAAACAAAAAACAAAGCAAAACAAAAAGATTCATTTATAACTACCTCGCAAAAGTTTATTTTATATATAAATGATGAAAACGATTTTCAAATGCCCTTTGTGAAATATGTTACTATTTGGAATACTTAGTAACTTTTCAGCTTCATGTGAAAATATCATAAGATGCAGAGGACAATATTCTGATTTTTATCAACAAAAAGGTGGACATGTTATTACCCTCCAATAAACAATGCTCATTGTTCCCAGAGATTGTGAAGGCAGAAGCCCAAAATTGTATCTTTTGTGTGTTTCATTTTTAAGCAATTTATTGTATTATCTTTTTAAAAAATTGAATAAATAAGAAGAAATGCCTTAAAAAAAAACAGTGCTGAGAGCAGGACTGCAGCATTATTTCTCCACCATGACTGGTAAAGGGGGAATACATTACGCAAAACAGCAAAAATGTCAGAATTATGCAAATTCAGAGGAATAATGCTTTTCTTATGCCTAAGTGCATAATGTATTTTTCAGTGCAGAAAACAGAGCCTTGTCCATGAGCTCTGGGGGAAGGAAGCCATTTGCTGCCCACCAGTTTTCTTCTGCTGCAGCAGCTGCTGGAAGTCAAGAGTCCCAAGCCAGTTGTACCTGGATGAGGAAAACACAGCGAGAACAGGCTTTGCCTTTCACCCCAGGCTCTGGGGGAGATTAAGAGGGCTCCAGTTGTGCTCCTCCTTGACCCCAAGCAGCTGCCGTTCTCCTCCAATACCTAGTCAGCTTACTCTGCACACAAGCACCAAAATGCACACATTTGTTTTAATATTTGTGGCGTTATCTGTAGGAAGGAGGAGGACTTTGCTTTATGCTGGCCTAGTAAAGATTAGCCACCTTCCGCTTTGATCAGCTACCAGAAACACTCCTCTTAGACCTGAGTGCCCACACCAATGCACTCCAATTTCTGGGAAGATAGCGTCCCTCACTAGACAAGAGTAGAGTGCAAAAATGATGATATGAATCACTATTTAAGATTTTATTCTTCATATCAGTTTACTGCCCCCAACTTGAAAGTTAAATTCTGTGAGTAACTCAGAGAGGTTTCTGAATATACTGCAATAATCAAGAGCAATGAAAAAGCACATGTAATAAGAAGTGGAAAGCAAGAATGGGCACATCATATCCTCATTCACCACTGAAAATGCTTTAACTGCAGTTTATAATAGTAACGTTTTCCCTACTGCACATAAATCACTTTGTTAAAGGGGTGGCATAAAAATGCATTAAGTATCACAAAATATCACTTTGGGAAAAGTGTACTAAATTCCATACTAATTGCCTAATAAGACACTCCACAGTCACTAGAGTAAGCTACTTTAGTGACAGGTATCTTAGGCAACTCACAATACTGAGTTTTCAACATGCAAGTATGCAGTGTGCTGACAATTTAAGTCAACTGTTTTCTCAATGTTTGATCTAATTAAGAATGTGTTAACAAAAGAGTTGCACCCATACATGAAACAAAATAGATTGAAATTCAATAGCTGAATGCAAGTGTAATTTTTCATACAAAGAAATGCCAATGAGCCCAAATGCATTTCAGTTACATGTAGGTATCTCAAATGCAAGGCTTGTAATTGATGTAGGGATTTCTTAAACCAAAAACCATTTTAAGTCACACAGTACCTGTAAGACTTCAGTCTGTACATTTTGTGACTGCAGACTATTCCAGAAGCTTCAGTAGAACCCTTTGCTGCACATTCTTTTTGTAGTTGAAAGTTCCTGCAGGAACTAAGAACGGCGGCAATGGGGACAAACTAAAATCAGAAAGCTGTTTTCAGAGAGCTGCTTTAAGTTGGTCTTCCAAACTACATTTGTAAAAGCAGTTTGGCAAAGATTCTGACAAATTATTAATAAAATCTAATGAATATAAATATGGTGATTAATTTTCAATTTATTAATTAGTTAAACTTATTTTTGGCCTCTATATAGGGCTGTCAATGGCCCAAAGCTGCTGCCTCCTTGCACTAGTAGCCTCCATGATTTTTAGTGCCAGAAACCAAATTAAAAACTTGGTTTTAATACAACTTGGAAAAAATAATGTTCAAGAAGTCTGCTTTCAAATCACCTACTCTATGCCCCTCCCCGATCTATTTTGAGTTATTTAAGATGGGGAGGCCTCCTGAGACTAATGCACCTAGCAACAAGCGTTCAAGTGGCGAGCCGGAGAAAACATGCAGGCTTCCCAAAGGACGCCTCGGTAGTCATCATCTTCAATTTTAAAAAGATTAGAACTATGTAGCTCTCGCAGGTATTCTTGCAAATATTGATATAAAAAGTTTAAAGAAAACACAGGTTTCTTCAAAAATGATCATTCTGCTGCATGGTGTTTCAGTCTCTTGCAAATAACTATTCTTAATTTTGTGGGTTTCAAAACACTCCCCAGAAAATTGCCAGACACAAGAGAATAGACCTTATCCATTGAGTAAGTGTAGCTGCAAGGCAGTTTGCTTTGTGACTCCGACCATCTAAAAGTATAAACACGTCAAGCTTTGCACTGCAGCACAATCATTTTTACTGAAAATGTACTTTGCATGTTTAAAGAAGTTCAATACTACTCCACTGACCTGTAAGACCTGAAAAATAGCTCTAGCAGCAGTTTCAAATGACACCCTCATGGAAACCATCAATACAACCTCAGTAAATCTCTTTTCAAAAGGAAGGCTAAAAGAAAAAGTTCTATTATAGAGGTCTGCGATTAGGCAGAGACCAGATTGTGAAAGTCACCACCTAATCTACCAAACCAAAGATGGCCTGTTTCTACTGTTCCCTATGCTGTGTGGCTTTTGACATCCATAAAAATAGTGGAAATTGGGAGATTCTAGAATACTATCATGCTATAATGTCAAAATAGTTGTAAGAATTGGACAACTCTAGCCTCTGCACACCACCACCACTTCAGGAAAGTAGTGATAATGTTTCAGCTACAAAACTTCTGGCAAGCAGCAAAGGAACTCTTAAAGTGTGGAAAAGCAAACATCATACCCTTCCCCCTAAAATTCAGGGAATTTTTGCATGTGATGAAACTGTTTTCCTGCAGGCATCTCTTATTGTCCAGGGGGCCAGTCTGGAGCAGAACAACCTTGTAACCAAACAGATCCTAAGGGCAAGCTGCAAGTTTTTATGGCAACTCCCATTTAGCCCACCACAGATGAGCTAAGAATTAGCTTGCTCAAACTGGGAACAAATTGTATTGTAGAATATTGTGTTGCAGGCCCTGCCTCCGATGGCAACTTGCCTTCATTAGTGATTTAACAGGGTGCATTGTCTAGCAGTAGCCTGTTTTAATTTACGAACTACTGCTAGTGACCTCTTTTCAGTTGAAGTTGCAAGCTAAGAAGCTTTTTGTTATATGAATAGTCCCCTGCTGTTATTGTGAAATAGAAACTTGTTTGAATATATCCCAAATATATAGGTCACTCTTAACATTTAAACTTATATAGAAAAGTTATCCATTTATTCCAGAAGAGATCAAACTGGATGACTGAAACAAAATAAGAGATCAACTGAGAACCTTGGCAGGTTGCAGTCATTCAACTTCAGTATTATGAGGCTTATACACCACTCAGTTCTGCCATGCATTCAGTTATTGCTTTCCAAGTCATGCAAGGCAGTAAAGTGAACAATCAAAACACATCATCCTGTTTTCACGTTCCCGAGCTCCGCTCAATACTGCTCTAAGAACAGATTTGGCCAATCGGGCAGCTTTCATACATGATAACATCTTAGTGCAAAAGATACAAGACTGGAATCTACCTACACTGCAAATGTTACTGAATGGCTAGAAATGAACATAGGATGCAACCTGTTTTTCTTTATAACTGTAGAACATGCTCTTAATTGCCAATAATGTGCAGAAACTCATAAAAGTGTACTTGAATCTACAGATAGCTTTGGCATGAAAATACCTAAACTCTGCTTCCAAGGCAAAGCCCTCTCCAGTGTTCCTTATAAATGTTGGTCAACAGGTATCTAAAGGTATTGAAAATAATACTGCAAAAGTGTCACAGATTTACTGTTCCAGTTAGGCCAGTCATTCCCTCCTGCAGGATATTCCATTACATTCCCTGTCCCATCAGCACCCTATGGCTACTAAGGAGGGGTCAGTCATTACTAGCCTGTTTTGAGGACTCTCTCACTTTATTTTTTTCCTCACCAAATTTTTTCTGTACTTCTGCAAACCTTGTGTTTTCCTGATCCTGCTGATCTCTCTCTCTCTCTTGGGTGGGCATGGGTAGTGCCATTTTGGATAAATAAGCAGCATCACTCACACCTAAATGTTGAAAATGTTGGGATCATGGCTACATTGAATTAAATGCAGGGTTTTAAAAAAATATTCCTTAATATTACCTTTCATAAAATATTTATATATTTGAAACTCCAATACTACTGAAATACCAAACATTTTCTAGTTAAGCTGGTAAACTTAACCAGAAGTCTACAAGCTGAATTCAAAGCTGCTCTTTTACAAACAGAGATTTCTGTTTTCTATTTGTGGAATTTCAGCAGAGGCTCCTGCTAGAAAAGGCTATTTTCACTAACCTTCATTTCAATCCCCCAACAACAGCACACTACACATTGTGGGTCCCCCTGTCCAAACTCCCCCGCCCCACTGAACCAAACTCGATAACTCTAGATATGTTACAGAAAAGCTATACAGAAATGAACTCTTGCTGTTCCTGAATCCCTTCTTTAAGTGACATGTTTAGATACAAGCACTTAAACCCTTAAATGTTAAGAATTCTTCTATTCTTAATTCAGAAGATGACAGCATTTCAGACTACTATTGTGATTTTAAATCCTGTAATTCTTCAAACTAGAATGCGTTCCTTCTGAAGTGAGCAAGCATGTGAAAAAGCAAGCTTTAGAGAAGCCATTATGTTTTCTTTGCTTCAGTAAGGCAAATGCAAACAAATGATGGTGTTTCATGTTCAAATACAAATGTCTGAACACACTATAGAAAGCTATAGCAGTAGAAAACTTGCTGTAAGCCAGAAAAGCCACCAAGCTTTCTATCTATAATATTAATATTGTGAGAACGCCAAACTGCAGATGTTGAATTAGTAATGCAACTTTTACAGGTGATGTCCTCCAAGTTGGAATTTGTTGCAGTTTCTCGCCACACATCTAGCTTTGCCCAAATCCTTACAAAGGTTTTCCCTATCTATATTCCAATTTATAGCTGCACAATTGTAATGGTTTTCTATCAAAGTATTCCCCACATATACTGCGTTTTCATTCTGCAGTTTAAGTGACCAGTTTCCAAAAATACTTTCCACTGATAGTCTTCAAAAGCCAGGTTGGTGCTGCTGATCAACAACAGGCTTTTTGGTGCTGGGTGAAGACTTTTCTATTCATCCTGGTCTTCTATTCATACTGGTCCTTTCAAATTTTAAATCTGCATTTTAACTTTGGGGTTGCAGCAAGTTTTATTTTCAATCTGTGTTTTAAGCTACTTTTGCTTTTATGTTTTATCTTGCAGTTAAATTATTTTTATACTTATTTATTGTATGCCATTCTTTTTACTGGGTGGCATACAAATATAACAAACAAATCAATTACTACTATTCTGCCAACTACAGAAGAAAAAGAACGTGATGCATGGAACAGGGCCAGAATCCACATGGCCCAGAAGCGAATAACCATTTGACTGACATTTTTGAATACTATGGCTGCTCTAGTCAGGTCACAGCAGCTAAGTGAAGGACGTAGGCAGAAGAGGTATGTTGAGGTGAACATACTACTTGATGACGAGAAACCTGCACAGTGCAAAGCCATTCATGCATACTTCAGCATGTATGCTTTTTTTCCATACTTAAGTATTCATACCTATCCCAGAGGTTCTTTGATTCCCGTAACTTGTTCGAATGGAACACTTGGTAGAAAGTAGCTGAAGGATTCCTATGAAAGCCAGGAAACGAAACAAGATTGAGAACAGATAACAATTTGTTTGAAGGAAAATATTAAGTTTTTAGGTTTCAACATGTAGAGCTCCCCAACACAAAGATCTGCAACAGCTTGTAGAGTATAGAGTAGTACAAAATAGAGAGTTCACTAACACATGTAGCAGAAAGTGTGTAAAAATATAAGTTCCATAGATAGGAAAAGAAAACTGCCTTGCTGGATCAGCCAGCAAGCCCATTTCCAAATATGGCTAGCTAGGTGCCTGTGGGGACTCACAAGCAGGACACAGTGAGAGCATTTCTTGTTTTTACTTAGCATCTAATGTTTAAGAAGATACAACCTCCATACATGGTGACTCCCTTCTAGCTTTCACATATAACATACTCTAGCTCACAAACAGCAGGCTTTCCTCCTAATATGTTTTCTTATATAAGCGTGTCTTTTTACAACTTTTAATTTATAAAGTTAAGATGACATACACAATGGAAATTCAAGCAGTGAAATTTGAAACCATAAACTGAAGGATTCATATTTGCTCATTTGGAAACAAACAAGTCTGTCACATTGGTCAAATATTTTTGACCAAGAATATTTATAGTCTTAAACGGCAAGACACACTTGCACATTTCACAAGTCATTTCACAAAATAGCAAGAGAAAGGAGACCCTAGAAGTCAGGTATACTGTGTATCCATCTTCCTAAAAGAGTCAAGCCAAGAAATTCTTCATTTGAGTTTCAGTGTTCCATAAAGAACCTCTCTAATCTTGACATAAAGCCTACAAAATACTCACAACTTTTGATACACCTGAATTCAACAAGGTAACCTTTTCGCCATATCCCAATTTTCAGTGGGCTGTTCCAGACAAAGTCATATACAAACGTCTCCGCACTTAACACACGTTCAACTTAAGTGTGACTGCATATTTGAGCAGCGCCAGGAAATAATTAAATAAACTGATTTAAACTGCAAAAAGGCACTAAAAGGGCAAAAATGGCCCCCAAAAGTGGGGAAATGGCCAGCAATCCCAGGATCCTTTGCACCAACCTTTGAGGCCTGTGGAGAGTTGGAGTTTGAGAAAGGAGGTTTGGAGGGAGCAAGTATGGTGGAGTTTTGCGGATTTGTGGCAGAGTCTGGCTTTTTTATTTTGTGTTCCCCACTGTACATGTTTTCACCTATACAAGTGGTACTCGGGAACATAACCCCTGCATAACTGGGAAGGCAACTGTAATAGCATTATGAGAACAAGTGACTGTGAAAGTTCAAAAGCACTTGCTTCTGTTTAAAATTAACTGCAGTGTCAACACAAATAGATGCTCATTGTAACTATGGTTAGGGGAAGCGAGTCAATTTCACACCAGATTTTATGAAGCTAGCTTGTTTCCACTAGCCACAGTTAATATCAACCACAGTTTAGGCATTGGGAGGCACAGTATACTGTAATTAAACTAAAATGATAGTACTGAGCTCCTTTTCTTGCAGCCATATTGAGAGAGGAGAAGGAAGGGTGCATGCAAGTCCATTGAGACTTATTTTCATAACTCTAAAGCATGGTATATATAAAAATGCAGTTGTTATCTCAAAATTGAACATTAGAAGTGGGATTAAATATCATATGAAGGTGACTGTTACATCAGCTTGCCAGGTGGCACAATCTCCTCTCTCCTCCCCCTGAATGCTGTTTGGGGGGATTCTTCAGACCCCCCCATCCCCAAAAAAGGAGCTCTTGGGCTTGATGTGCTTGCTTCCACTAATGCAACAACTTAGCAATAGCTTGGGAGAGAGTCAACTACGAAATTCACACATACACAAGGTTAAAGCTTCAATGTAAACATGCTACAAGGCAAATCCAAAACAGAAAGCAAACATATAGCTCCTGAAATAAAGCAAAAATTCTCTCTTCTGTCACGTCTGTAACAAGACTGACATTTTCTCAGGAAGAATTAGCTTGTAACAAAATAGTTGTTAACCACTTTCCCCAATATTTTATGAGGCTTGGGTGCGGAAGGGGTGGTATGCAGAGTTGGGGATAAGAGAGAGTGTACAATGTTCAGTTAGCACAATAGTGTGCAGAAATGTCTAAATGTATTTCAATAATTACTCAACATTAATTATCAGTCACTGAACTTTTGATTCTTAGTCTACAAAACTGACAACTGTTTTCATGAGTTACTAATAATTCAGCTAGTCCACTATCCACATTCAGATTCATTCCAAAATTCCTGCCAACTAACAGCAGAAGCAGAAAATAAAACTTTTGTTTTCTTGACACCAACTACAACTGCCAATTTTTCTTCAGCTACGCATATGTGATTATTTTTATTATGTATAAAAGGTGAAGGGCTGTTATCCTAATAAAGTAATCCCAAAACAAAATATTAACCATAGAAACTAAATTAGGGTTGCCTCTAAAGAGCATTTCAGAATAGTTGGAATTCAGAGAAATGTACAAACAGCTGTACAAGCCCAAAGCCCTCCTGACATGAAGCTTTTGGACAGGAGCTCTCCAAGAAATGCAGTAAACTGCTTTTGGAGCCGAAATAAACTTACAAAAACAGTTTGCAATATGGCACAGATTTATGCAATTATTTGGTTGCTCCAGAAAATTCTGAAAGGGAACTTTTTCTACTGCCACAAAGATCAACGTGCTTGACTTACACTTGTAAAAGGAAAAGAACGCCATGCAAATTTTATGTGCAGCATAAATGAGTTGTTCCAGAAATAGTTGAATAGAAATTTTTCAGGGAGAAGATTGATAAAGCAGTTTAAACATCACATTCAAACAAATGTTTACTTGATTTTTCTTTTAAAAAACAACTTGTACAGATTTTAAGGAATGGAGCCTTAATAGCAGACACCTCATTTTGGAATCTAAACTTAATTTAGGAGTAAGACAAAATATAAAAGCACTGAAAACTTTAGAACTACTGAAAAGCTGTGTGAAAAAATCATAGGGATAGTCACTTGGAAAAAATATGACTTTAATATTTGCTTAGTATTATGTCATTTGTCCAATTTTATGTTGCACAATGTTCATTCATTTTGATATTAATTTTTTTCTGGACAGATGCATTTCTAGAAGTGGAAAAAATTTCAACCCAAACCACAGGTTGCTCCATATTTAAGTTGGAAACGCCACTGCATGCTCAAACCTTGAATACAGCTCAGGTAGCATTTTGGATCACTTTGATTAAAATATGCAAACACATATTATGGTGCAGCTGTTGTTGCATAGAGGAACAAGTTTCTCTCTTTTTTTTGGTCAATGCTTCTAGGTTTTCAGAGGATTTTTTAAACATTTTTTTAGTTCATTATGGATCATTTCCCAGTAGTTTTTAATTATACTACATGTCCACCATATATGGTAAAAGGATCCCTCTACTGTCTTACATTTCCAACAATTAGAATCATAGAATCATAGAATCATAGAGTTGGAAGAGACCACAAGGGCCATCAAGTCCAACCCCCTGCCAAGCAGGAAACACCATCAGAGCACTCCTGACATATGGTTGTCAAGCCTCTGCTTAAAGACCTTGGTTGCCCTTGGTTGATTTTGACATTTTTACTACTCTATTTGGTTTCAAGTACCACCTATGCAGCATCTTAATAAATGTTTCTCTTAGTGTTTAGCATGCTGTAAACTTTATATTTACTTTGCCCAGCTGCTCCCATAGTGCAAAATCAATACTGCATCCCACGTCCCTGGCCCAATTTATCATTGAAGGTTTAACCATTTCCTCCATTGTACCCCACTCAAGTAGTAAGTTATACATTTTTAATAATATTTTGACCCTGGATCCTAATATTATCTTTTCAAACTGTGAGACCTGCATTTTTAACAAGATACAGTATTCAGTGCTTCAAGGTTGGCAGTTCTAGAATATGAAAGAGGCAACTGAAGTATATCGCGCTAGCAATTAAGCTAAAGGAAGGGCCTGGGGGTCAACTGGCATATTTACTTTATTAATTATTCTAGAAAACAGGTGTAGCATACCACATTCCTAATACAGTCTTAGTAAAAACTTATTCAGAATACAAGCCAGAAAGCAGTGCAAGTATGCCCCTGAACAGCTGGCTACCTGCTACTGACAATCCTTTAAAAAAAGAAAACAATACTGTCAATGTTCAACCAGTTGGGAAAAAAGCCAGCTTTGTTTTCCCTTTCTTCTTGCCTCCCCCATCTTTGGACCAACTTACCTGCTTCGGTCTCCTCTTTTCACACCATTTCCTTGTTTTATACGTTTCCTCCCCACCTCTGTGCTTTTTCTCTTTTCATTTTCCTCTGAATGCCTTGAGTGGCTAGCACTTTCGATCTATCGCTACCTCTCTGGATAGATCACATTTAATATAAACACTTTGTACCTATGATTTAAAGGGGTTTTAAATTAAAAACAAGAAAAACAATACAAAGAAAGCAATGGATAATAGTCAAGATTTTTAAAGTTTTAAATTAATTTAGTTGTTTCAACAACATTTCAAAATGCCTGAGTAAATAAAAAAAGGAGTTTGCTTGGCATCTAAAAGATAGCAAACAGGCATACACCTCCCTGGGGAGGGAATCCCATAGCTTGGGTACCACAATGGGGAAAGACCTCTCCCTTGTACATGTAAGTTTCCCCTGTGATGCAGATGGTATTCAAAGAAGGATTATCAATCTCTGCCAGTCAAAACACTGGCTGCTGCCTTCTTATGTGATATGTTCAGCCCATGCTGAACTACAAAGTGTCATGCATAAAGCAAATAGCCATTTGTGGAGATGGTAATTAAGGCATAACATTGATAAGACTACTAAGTTGATGTGACATTCTACCTTAAATATGACTACAGTTTCTTTGAATCCAAATTCTGAAAGTAAGCAATACCACTGGTGTTCATTCACATATTTCTATTAATGAACTATAATGAACTGAAGAGCAAGTTGTGAAGAGATTAGAAACAGTGGGAGTGGGGTTAATGAGTTCAACAAGCACTCAAGGAAAGTACTCCAGGTACTGTTTAAATATTATCTGTTCTACATATAATTATTTTTTAGATCATACATGTGGGTAAACTGTGGATGTATTGAACTGCTGGTTGGAGAGAATAGAAAGCAATTCTTTGACTCCTTTATTAGATAGCTGAATTAGCAACAAACCTGGAAACTTATGTTCAGGACAAAAGTATGCTTTTACTATGCTAAGTTTGGGAGAGAAAAAACCTTAGCTACTGTGGAAGTTTTAACAACACATGAGACTTGTTGGCTGCTATCTTTTTCACATACAATGCCTACCCAGATATGTAGTATGTTTACTGTGCTTAGCTTATTGCTGATTTTATTTATTATTTGACTTTTTTAAATGACTTTTTAACAGTTTTACTAATAAGGTTATTGTTTTGCTCTTTTTATCATACCTTATTTTGATCTAGAGTTTTAACTTGTAAAACACATTTTGCGGTGCCTTGGCAGAAAGGCAGTACAATGGACCCTCGGGTTACGTACCTCTCTGGATATGTAATCTTCGGACTGTGAAAGCGGCAAACCCGGAAGTATTTTTCCGGGTTTCGCCACTCGCACATGAGCAGAAGCGCTCTGAGTGCATGCACGGAAGCGTTCTATCGCACTGTGTGTGTGCGCAGAAGCTGCGCCTCTGGTTACGGATTTTTTGGGATGTGCACAGACCCCCCCAGAATGAATTAAATCCGTATCCAGAGGGTCCACTGTATATGAACAGTTCACTATACTCTATAATGTATATTTCCAAATATAGGCCATCTGGGTTTGGAAAAGAGGGCAATATTATAGCATTTTCCATAAAATAACATACTTGAAAGTTGGATGCCTTATGTTCCAAACCTCCTGGGTGACTATTAAAGCTTACAGAAAATCAGAGTCAATCAACATCAACACAAAACCCTTGGTTAACATTATAATACAGAACCAGATTTTCAATTATGCCTTTCTAATGGTTATTTCTGACACTGTAAAGCAGTATTATCTTTAAATTCTGTTGGTACTCATTATGTATAAAAACTAATTGAATGTCTATGCACATAGCTGAAAAAATGCAAGTTAATCAACCTCATGTTTCCATCAAGCACCTTGAGTTCAAGCCATGATGCAAAGGAAGATCCCAGGAAGGGGCTCAAGCCCGAATCTGCACTAACTTCAAGCACCATTTTGGCAGGGACTTGGTCCGGCTGGGAGCTCCTGAGTGAAGAAAGATCCCAGCAGGGCTTGCAACCGTCAACTAATTTAATAGGCACTAACTACATGTCCCACTTGGCAAAGAAAAAATTTAAGGTTCCTGGTTGTTCCCTTACAGCCCCACAGCTGATGGCATAGCTGGGGGGGGGGGAGCCTTCATAGACCCAAGCTAGGGCTCCTATCGAGCCAAACTAGGCCTTTGGGCAAGAAACTCCACACTGCTGTGCTAAACCATAGTTTAGTGTTACATCTGAACAAAGACATTCATATCCATCTGTTTTTCCACTGACACTCTGAATTCTATGCCTTTATTCTTTCAAAAAATGCTAAAAGCATCCTACAGTCTAATTATGGGTGGATAGTGAGTACTCTGTCCATGTCTCATTTCCTGCAACCAGTGTCTGTAATCAGGAAAAGCAGTCTCTTTTCCAGCTGGCTGACTGTTCTATTGTTTTTATGAAAGCATAACTCAAGAAGCCAGATGTTCATAGTTGTCATCTCTTGATTTGGGGAGGGGGATTTACCCCATAAATAATTCTACTAACAGTGATTACTGAAAATGCTGGGGAACTACTCACCAAAATAGCAGAGGAAGAGACCATTTAACCTCCCAGCAGAAAAATCATGGGATTCATGGGAAATGGCTAAACCGAGTATGAGTACAAACTAAGTTTAGTTTCTATCCAAATAACCTGTATCTCACTGCTTTTTCATAGAAAGTTAAAATGGTGTTTCAGTGTGCATTCTCAATTTAAAATGAAAAGGGCTATCCATATTTGTATTCTATTTGTGTTTTTGGTTTCACACCCAGTATTTATTAGAGGAAGAAAAACCTAAGCATATTCGTTCTTGTTGCACTTCTGTAAGCAGTCAGCAGAACACTTCAAGTAGAGATGGTATTACTACACAACGCACCGGTTTTTGTTTTATTTTACTTTTTAAATTCCCACGCCAAAATACTTTCCATTGCCTGATACTGTTGTTGTCCAAGCTGTGTTTCATAGAATAAGATGGACAGTGAGCTACTGGTTTAGAAGGCCTAATAATGTAAGAGTCCCTCAATAAGCTATAATGTGCCTGAACATTAAGTTCACATGGTAAGAACGTTTATGGCACAGAACCCAAGGTCCTGGTTTTGACTTTTGAAGTCATAAATAAGTTGGTAATAGAACTCCTGAAGAGGTCCTAATTATTTCTCTCCAACTGAGGGGAGGGCATGGAAATCCTAATTGGTTGTTGCCTCAACTTATGAGATTTCTGTACCTATAAGACTTGGGAAAACCAGGGCCTGAATCTCCCTTCTTTGGGCTGCACTGTGGTAGCAGGAGCTAAACCTGCAGAAGGGTGGCAAAAGTAAACATTTGGTCTTGAGGCTTTCAAAAAGGAACTAGTTACCGAGCCCTCAGGGTGGTTTAGGTAAAAATAATATCTAAACCAAACAGAAATATAATCACCTTTTTCTACATGTCTGCTGCAATAGCTGTTTTGTTCGTCTGGAGGAGACTTTTCTGGTCTGACCTTTTTTTCTTCCCAATGGGGTGGGTGGGAGAGAACACATAATGCTCCCTCTAATAGCAAACTCAGGTGGTGAGCACCCACTGAATTGGCCACAGAGAAATAATAGGGAGGGTATCAGCATGCTTAGGGAACCCTGAATTTGCAGAATTATTTGATTTTTACAAAGTCTAACCATAACTTCAACTACACATGGATTTCAAGGTGGTGTACACAAAATACAAGTATTAATACAATGTTAAAAACAATAAAAATTAAAACCTAGTGGAATATAAAATAACAGTCATTCAACCAGCTACTAAAACAATGCAATAAATATTACAAATCTGGTAAAATAAACAGTCTTAACCTGGCACTGGAAAGCTATTAATGTTGGTCTTATATCCCAAAGCCAGGGTGTCACCACCAAGAAGGCCCTCTCCTTTGTGGATACTTAACACACTTACAGATGGAACTTTAAGAAGCGCTTCATCTGAAATCATTGAAACATAAAGATATGTAGGCCAAAACCTTGGAATCAGCTACCGGTCACACAGATTTTAAAATACTACTGGCTCCATTGCTCTACCTCTAAAACTGATTCCACACATGACTGATACGGGCACATGGCATGGCCTCAGGCCTTTCCTACAACCCCAAAAATGTAGTGTGCCCCCCAAGAATTGGCCAGTGCAGAATATTGTAGAATTGCTGCCAACTCTCAAAGAGCCAGGACACAGCAGGCTACTGGCTGTACTAACATTCTAGAACATACATGTATAAATGGTACCCATCTATTAAGGAAAAGATCAAAGGATCAAGAGAAGGTAAAGTGAAATACCAATTACTAGTTTGTTAATAGTACTAGGGGGACAGGAGGCCTAGAAAATGTGAAATTAGTCTTTACTTGTGACTTGCTCCTAAGTACAATATCCTCACAAGCTTAGGACATGTCTTAAAGGCCTGCCGGAGACAGACACTGCACACTCCTATTGTGAAGTAATGAATCATTGCAATCTTTTGTTGCAAGTCTCACTTGCATCTATTTGGTGATGATGCTCTTTGGCATAAATCAAAGAGACACATGAAAAGAATACAACAGCTATTTGAGGGAAGGGTTCTAGTAAAGGGTTGAAGCCATTCTGCTATACAGGTCTTTAACCTCCTGTATACCAAAATCCCATGGCATCTAATGGGACCTGCCCCATGTTAAGCATGCCCCAGTATTTTGATTTATTCACATCAACAACAGAATGGTTATAAATGCAATCCACACAAACTGCCTACTTGCCAAGGCATACAGGCTCAGACCCACCCACAAAGCATTTATTCAGCAAACCTGGATGTCTTGGGGAACTTTTTTGCTGCTAACTAATCACACAGAATAAGGTCTGAAAGCAGGCCTATTTCTTTTTGCTGCTGTTACTGTTTCATTTCCTCCTTCAGCTGTTTATATGGCTCTGCATTTTCTGCAAACACTTTTGTGTTCTAGCTTGCCTTTCATAAACTACACTGGTTTTCCAAATGTTCCACTCCGGAAGGCATACACAACACCTTAGTGTGTGAATAACGCTCCTAGTCACAAGTACAACAGCTCTCATGTTGGTCAGCACTAAGCCACTGATACTCAAACTGTTTTGGGGGGTATCCTGGAGTTGGCTCAAAAGCTTTTCAAAAATGCATCAAGAGCAGCAGTAGCTTTGAAATATAGCTAAAATATAATGACCCATCAATATTGCTAACCTTCCACTGCAATGTGCAGCTACCAGACTGCTGCCTACTTACTAGGTCACGCTCAACTCAACTGGGGCAGCAACAAGGCATAACAAGGCCTGCCTCACGCCTCACAAAAACCAACTAGGAGCTGTAAAATATGCCCCAGATTATTTTTTTACAATGTACTCTGGTTTCATAGCAAACATGCAGTAGGCTCTCAGCAGTCAACAGAAAAGCTTTCCCTGAAACTAGTTTTTAAAATGCTGCTTCAAGAGATCCTGCTTCATTTAAAGTATGCATGTTGACACCCAAGATCCATTTTTAAAATGAATATAGAAAAATTGGTCTGCCAAGTCAAATAAAGTATTTGAAATATGCAGCAATATTCCCTTGCTCAAAAAAACCCGAGAACAGTCTTAACTATTGTCTGATATTGAAACACTAGTTATGTCTTTATGTTAGGACATAGATGGCTGGGAGAAAATAGCTACATAGTTGTGGCACTGGTACTAAATGTTATTAGATGTTCTTAAAATAAAAAGCTCAATGTGTGCATCTGAGCTGCACAAGATGATGTTATTCTAATAACCTGAAGATAATATTTCTCCCTGCCAAAAAGAAATCTGACACAGCTTTAGCAAAGGAACCATAATACTACAAGACTTCCCTTGTTTTGCTGCTTGAAGTTTTCATTTCAATGCAGAATTAGCTCACTAAAGTCTGTAAAGCAGAAAAGGGAAAAAGCTTCTAGAAAGTTGGCATTACAAGATAAGAATATAATAATTTAAACTTTTATTTTATAACAGATTACTTCAACGCTTGCAAGCATTCTGCACCCTTCTATTTGATTCCATTGCACTCCCTTCAATCACTCCCTCCACATAGGCCCCAGAACTGAGAACTAGAACCTCTGATACTAATATTTCAGACCACCCATTTTAATAGTGAGACTTTTAAAGGATTGCATTGCTCACAGTGTGCATTCATACTAATTGCACTCACGGATCAGAAGGTGATTTTAAAGGAAGCAGTCTTTAACTGCTATAGAGCTGAAATTACATAGTAAAATTAAGAACTTGTCATCCACTACAGATTTTATTACCTTTGTTCCTATTTTACATCTACACTTTTAGATGTGAAAGAAGAATGAAGCAGCACTGCATCTTGTGGGAATGCTTCGGGCCTATGCTGGATTCCCACTTGCATTTGTTTCTGGTCCACATCCACAAATCACTTCAGCATGGCAAACTGCTATTTTGGAGGCTGAAATTATGAAAGCCTGTAGCTGTTCTGAGCATGCTCAAGAACACAACTTTAAAGGATGAAATTCAGTAACAGCAGGATATGAGCAGTACCTACTGTTTTCAATTTGCATAATCCTTTTATTCCCCCTCCCTTCAAGTAAATCATATAAGAGCAATGCATAAAGAGACCCTTATCAATGTTGATGCTAATGCAAGGTTTTGTTCTATTATGAAAGAGGCCTCAAGAGCTCAGTTTTGCCATTTATAATACTTTATCAGCAACAATTAGCACGCTATACAAGTAAGCTTTTTCATAGAAGAGAGAGATACTCTATGAAGAAATCCTTACAATCAGGTTTTCAACAATCCAGCGGCTGCTGTGGAGACTTCACAATTGCAGCTATTCATTAGAGTGCTGGACTACAGCCTGCACAGTTCACACTGGTCAGTTATCTATCCCTTTTCTAACCAGTCTGGTAATATTTGCACCGGGTATCTGCCAAACATGTAGGAGGCTTAAACAAGCTTTCCCAGTGATGTATTCTTTCAAGAGTGGCAACATATTTCTCAAGAGCCAAAAGTATAGTAATCAGCTAGTTATGTTTTTAGAAGTCTAGTGAATGTTTGGATTTAACAGGATTAAAAGATCTAAGGTTTCATTTTTACCAGTTTAATTTATGCCAGTTATTAAACACATCTGAGGATTTTGTCATCTGAAATGCATTAAGTATTTACTAAAATAAACTCAAAATGGTAACTACAGTATATATTCTATTAATATGGCATCATCTAGCAGTTCACATTCATCGCTTATTAGTTTCTGAGTCCAACATGGAGAACAGATTCTATATATTGTGACAGCTCTGCAGCTTAAAAAACAGTCTGGTTGTCTGGATGTACAATATTGCCAGAATATTTTGTATATTAGCAATTTGGAACTCTTACTTTTATACTAGATACAGTAAAGGACCCCTGGACGGTTAATTCCAGTCAAAGGCGACTTCAGGCCGAGGGAGCCGGCGTTTGTCCACAGACAGCTTTCCAGGTCATGTGGCCAGCATGACTTAATTGCTTCTGGTGCAACGGGACACCGTGACGGAAACCAGAACGCACGGAAACGCTGTTTACCTCCCCGCTGCAGTGGTACCTATTTATATACTTGCACTGGTGTGCTTTCGAACTGCTAGGTTGGCAAGGGCTGAGTCATAGGGATGCCAATCGTAAAGTCGGCGGTTCGAATCAGCACAATGGTGGTGAGCTCCAGTTGCTTTGTCCCAGCAACTTGTATACTACACAGGCACCAACTAATTATGAATTATTTCTGGAATAAAAAGGAGAACTAAAATACAGAGGCACCAAATTACAGCATCTCCAAATGTAGCTTTTGAAAACTTTGATTGGAAACTTGCTAGAAACAAGTAATTTAAAGAGAGCATCCAATAACACTTACCAAGTCACATAATCTAGCAATATTCCCAGCAGGACCAAGGCCTTGGGCTGTTTCATACCAATTCCCAAGTTAAAGACTACTATTCACGTTTTGAAGGTCCTAGCTGCACCACATTCCTGATCCATCCCAATATACATTAGTTTACTATATAAAAGTACTCAGAAGCAGTTCTTGAACTGGTGCTGGAGCAAGGAAACAATCTGTTCTCCTGGACAAAAAATATTAATACAAGCAAGAGCCTCCACCATGCATTAAGAGCACAGTTTGAAAACTTGATACCGTCCTCACCAATATTAAGCTGCTGATATGTTCTGTATTGTCATTACAAGCGCTACTTCAATGTAACACCTTTTTTGACTCATTCAGAGGTTAACTGAACTGACAGCTAAGTAATTTAATATGACTACAAGAACATCAATAAAAGAGGCCTCACATTGAGATAATGGGTTTCTCTTGCACATTCCATGTTGATAGAATCCTCGTGGAGGCCAAATCCAGAGTTAATCTCTGGTACCCATACAGTAAGTAATTTGAAATCCAAACACAAGCCAACTCCCCCTTTTTATAACTTTCTGCAAAATGTTTCCGCCTAACATTTCTCCTGTATATTTTATCTCAATTATCAACACACAAGAAGCTGGCCGAAGGGGCCCAGCAAGCCACTCTTCTGTTGCTGAAGAAATAAAAGGGGGCAATATTTGAACAGTATGTGAACACCCTCTTAAGCATGCTGTTGTTTCTTGGAAGAGGCCTGTCATAAGACAGCTGAAGTGTCCCACAGACATTTCTAGTTGTACACAATGCCCCACAGAACTAGTTTATTTGCATTCGGTATAGCCCAAGGAATTCTGCTATACTGTACTGGTCACTGACAAAATAATCCATGTATGTGTGTCAGCTCAAAAAAGTTTTGCTTCAAGTAATATTATTTACACACATTATTCCACAATACCATAATAAACGTAACTTGCATACAGCCTTTAATCAGTACCACCAACTGAAGAACAAAGCCTACAATTTGAAGCAAGCATACTAAGACTAAAAATATCCTCAATAAATGTGATTAGGATTGTACTATACATACATTAAAATTTCTTATCAATACATCAGATCCAACCAAATTTAGCACACCCACTTAAAAAATAGTATGTCAGTGGGTTGCATTCAATGGCTGCACAAGTGGAAGGCAGACCATGCAAGCACCCTTATCGCTTCCCTTCCTCGCCCCTGCATCTCTTGTACTCTCCAAAACCCCTGTTCAGAGGGAACTCTGTTGTATGGGGCAGCGGTGCAACAGAGAGTATTGCCTAAAATCAGGAAGAACTGTGCACCAGAGCAACTCCCCAGATCCCTCTGCACAATTTCAGGCTAGTTCCTCCTCACACTGCATAGTATACAACACAGATCTGAGAGAGGCAACTCTCCAGAGGTTTCTCGGGGGGAGGGGGAGAAGAGAAAGATGGATTGCACAAGTCCCTTTTCACTCACACTACAACTCGATATTAGCATCAGGCTTAATACCAAAGCTATCCCTTTCCCCCCTACCAAGACTATTTCTTTATCTTGAAGTTGAAACGAGGATGTTTATTTAATAAGACAAAATACAATATATACCTCCATTAGCGGTGGTTTCAACTTCAGTAAACCATAGCAAAATCAAGTTAGATGTAATACCCAATTGCTAATGCTATGCTATCAATTTCTGCAAAGCGGCAGGTGCCTGTTCTCTTCTGCATTTAATCATAAGTAGATTTGTTGACAAGTAGAGATCATACCTATACTAGGTTACAATTTCCTCAAGTAGAGAATTTCTACTTGATGCTTACAACTCAAATGTAATGGAATACTCTGATGCATAAGGCAATTTCATATGCTATTTGAAAGACTTTAAGAAATAAGCACATTTTAGGGAAAGTTACTCTACACTTTAAATTAGCACCAACAGTGCAATCCTATACACATCTACTCAGAATTAACCCTTAATTGGGACATAGTCTCAGATAAACAGGTATAATAAGATTGTGGCAAGAGATGACTAAGGATTTCCATCCCTATGCTACTAAATTTACAAAGAGGAACTCTTACAGAGCTAGGCCAGAGGTTAATAGGACAGTCCTCTGACTTCTACGAAGGAAATTCAGTCATTTCCCAAGGAAAGTGTTTGCATCTTTTGCCCCTCTCATTGTGCTACAGTACCGTTCTGCTTATTTCCTTCTACTGTGCTTGTACAAATAAACATTTTCATGTAGAGTAAGATTCTTAATGAAGTGGTTTTTTTAAAAAAAGTTATCAATTATTTATAGAATGTTTAAGGGCTACATTTCCAAATTTGGTACTTTACCCAAAGAAACAGAGCCCATATGAAGTGTGTTACCCACACAACTTTCCCTAAAGAGAGGGAAAGCCCTGTCTTTTCTTCTGTCCACAGCAGCAGTTGTTAACAAGAATTGTGGAACAGCACAACTTTCCTTGAAAATCCTGAAGCCCTTTACGATGCAATTCTATACATGCAAGCTTGCAACTTACACCCAAACAAGTTGCTTTATAACTCGCTTCTTTTCAGTTTAAGCATGTTAAAGCTACAATCCTAAATACACATCATGAAACTAGTCTCACTGATTTTATGGGACTTGTCTCTGAACAAATATCCCAAGTTAATACTGTTAATCACCAATCTCTCAAAGCTTGTTCCCTTTATAATAACCGCACACCTAACAATGATAAAGCAAGGGTTCTATTTAAAAACAAGTAATGTGATGCCACGGCTAACTTGCGTACTTTTTCCTATGAAGCACATTTTGTTAGTAAGCTTTTGCAGCCATTACACTGAAACTGCTGAAGAAAACATGTTACAAATCTGCCCACTGAATTACACACACCCATTGATAACTATGTTTCCATTGCTGTCATGTATATGTATTCAACATTAACAGAGAATAGGTCTGGATTTATTCCGCTAACATAGCTCAAGTTAAACAAGTGTATAGCATAAAGACTAACTATATATCCAACTTGTGCTTTAAACAATGGAAGAGAGTAACCTTACTTCAAGTTATCAATTGTGATGGGCTTGAAAGTCCTTGTAACTGTTTTTTCAAGACTACGGAAACAGTGATTTGCTTTTTGTATTCAGCTTAATATTCATAGTCTCATTTCCTTAAGTTCTTCCTTACGGTGGTTTACACATTTTTGCTACACAAGTAGTTTAGTAGTGAATCCCCTTTGTCACATCGTATGTCACATCTTTGGAAGAGATTAAGACACTTAAACTTGATAAATAAATGCTGTAAGAGTGTCTGCAACTAGACACCTGCATAAAAAAAGAGATAGAAGATAAATACCTGTCTTCATCACCATCAACAGGAATAGATATGCCAAAGACAGAGCTGGCAAGACTGTTCATAGGAGTAGTTGCAGGTAAATTAAGAGGGTTTGCTAAAGTGTCCGGAATAGGTGGCTTCACAAGAAGTTTATTTTCAGCAAGAGAAAGTGGTGGTTGAGGTAGGGGTTCAGATTTTCTTCTAGTATCATCAATCTGGCCTAAAGGTTGATTTGGAAATTGTCCAATGTTAGATTGTGGCAGATTTGCAGGTACATTGGTTGTGCCTTGCATTAGTGGAAGGCCAACATGTTGCTGGACAACACTGGAGCTCCTACTGACAGATGTATGGCTGGTCAGCTGGGACTGAACTAAAGTAACAGGGGCATTTGGCATAGTAACAGAAGTTGTAGACACACTGGGCACACTAGTACCCGGTACAGCTGCAGGCACATTCTGAACTCCAGAAACTATACTGTGAGGAGCACCAGCCACTTGACTGCTTCCACCCATTTGCTGCTGAGTCATAGATTTCTGTTGCACAACCCCCGCATGGCCAATGCCTTGCTGCACCACACCTCCTGGCTGAGGAATGACAGTCTGAATTGGAGTTGTCAGGCCACCCTGCAATAGCCCAGATACCTGTCCTACAGTTTCACCAGTTTGCGAAGAAACTCCCATCACTGGTGCTATGGGTGAGGGATTTGGACCAGCTATTTGTGCTGCTGGAAGACTGGACGCTCCAGTGCTCGGGACAGAACCTGAGATGGCCTGTTGAGTAGCTCCTTGAGACTGCATGACTGTCATATGTTGAATGTATTCCGGCTGGGCAGGAGTTTGGGCTGGCACCAGATGCACTGGTGGAATCTGCGACTGAGAATAAGCAAATTGCTGAGTCTGAGCCACAGGTACATTAGCTTGCTGTACCTGCTGTTGTGGCATAGGCAAACCTGTCTGGGCTATCGCTACATTCGAAGGTGGCATGCCTTTCCCATTAGGTCCAGCCTGTCCCATGTTCTGTGCATTTACCTGTGCCTGGGTCTGCAGCGGAGGCCCCATCATTTGCTGGCTCGCTGCTGTAGCCCCTGAATAGATTGGCTGAGCATTACTGTGAGGCACAGCCCCGCCTATGGGCTGCTGCCCAATGACAAAATTGGGTTGCTGTGGAGAGGGTTGGTTTATTTTCTCTGGCTGGAGTAGCTGTGACACAGCAGCAAGAGAGCTGTCAGCCAGGGAGTCGGGGCCATGTGCCGAAGTTGCAACCCCCGAAACTATCAAAGAGCCACCAGTAGCACCTAGGCCACTATCCCTATCTTGAACAGCTTGTTCAAAAGTACTGTTGTGTCTAATGCAATCCCCAGTCCTGGCTAAAACGGCCCCGCCCTCGGAGTCCCGGTCATAGTATTCCATACACGTCCATCGCCCCCGTCTATAGGGCTCTCCTGTACCGTGGTCCAGCTTAATCACCCTGAAGCGGGAACTGCATGCGGCGGCAGCCGTTAGAGGCATGGCTCCAGAGCCAGCAGCTGCCTGCGCAGTGCTGCCTCCTGCTGCCGCTGAAGAGGCCGGGGCGGCAGCCGCTGGGAGCACCGCGGAGCTCCTGGGAACAGCTCCTCCGTTGGCGGTCGGCACAGCAGGGGAAGGCGGCGGCGGCGGCTGGATCCCTCCGGAGGCCGCGGCGACGGCGGCGGCAGCCACTTGCCCATCCAAGAGCAGGTTGGGAGAGACTGTCCCCGGGGTCTCCGCGTCGCCCACGTTGTTGAGGGTCTCCTCGGAGGAGCTGCGCTCGCAGACATCTTCGGGTCCGTAGTCGGTGGCGCGGGACACGTCGAAGATCTCGGAGGAAACGTCCTCGGTGCGGGATTCATCCGGGTCGTCCAGGCTCTCGGTGTCCTCGGTGATGCTGCTGGCCACCTGGGCCGTCGTCACGCTGGTGATCTGGAAGCAGCTCTTCTTCTTGGCCGGCATCTTGGACATGGTGCTTCCCCCGGGAGAATAAAAGAGGAGAAGTCGTCGTCGTCGTCGGGGGAGAGAGAATGAGGATGGGGGGTTCCGCCCACCTGCCCTCGCCGGAGGAGAAGAGAAAAGCAAAGAGCCCCAAAATGAAAAGGCTCGGGGGAGAAGGCAGAAGTCCGAGCCGGCCCTGGCGCAGCGGAGGGGAGGATCACGTTCTGTCTACAGCGCAGTCGCCGGCGGTATCGCACATTCCTCCGGCCCTCGCGACGCAGCCCCGGCTCAGCAGGCGGCCACCACCAGGCCTGGGGTTGGCGATGGGGGGAAAGGGAGAGCGAGGCAGAGGAGAATGGAAGGGGGGCGGCGGCCGAGCTCCTCCTCTTCCTCCCCCCGAGTAAGGCTGCGGGCCCCTCGGCGGGCGGGCGGGCGGCGCCACCTCCTCCTCCTCCTCCTCTTCTTCTCCTTCTTCCCTCAGCAGCGCCCCGCCGTCCCCCTTTCGCAGCCGCGGCTCTCTTCACACAGCCGGCTGTGGGCTCCCAGCGCCGGGGTGGCGCTCTCCGCGGGGGTTTCCGGCGAGACCCGCGGTCCCCGAGGCGGGCCCAAGGCCGCTAGTCCGTCCGCTGTCCGTCCGTCGGGTCTCGGGGAAGAGGGGCGGCGGCGGCGGCGGCAGCCGGCAAGTGAGGCGCAGGCCGCCCTGCCTCCGCTGTCTACCTGGAGATCAGCACCAGACGCATCTTCTCGGGAGGAGGGAAGGAAAAGGGGGGAGGAACCAGCCCGGCTCACAGCGGCCCCCTCAGGCGGGCGGGCCTCCTAGACGCGGCTCTCTCTGCGCCGACGACGGAGGAGCCGGCCGGGCCCTTTTCCCTCCGCCTCACACTCTCTTCTTTCTCTCCCCCCTCCCCCTTCTTTAAAGTCCGTGCGCGCTGCGCTCTCCAGCGCTGTGCCGAAGGAGCTGAAATTCAAACTGCTCACTCCCCTCGCTCAAGATGGGGCTCAAATGGAGCCGCGAGGCAACCTGGGAACTGGAGCTTAAGTCGCTGCTACTGCGGCAGCCGACACGGGGGGACCGCCTCTTACGCACAGGCGCGCTGACGTCACCGCCGCCCGGGCGCGCCTCCCATCCTTCCCCCCGCCCTCCCCCAGGATGAAGAGGTTCTGTCCTGGCCACGGAAAGGGGGCGGGCGGAGGAGACGAGGCGGCCGAGGAGAGGAAAGGGGCGGAGTCACCGCCGAGGGGAAAAGAAAAAAACCCCTCCCCCCTGAGATCGTCATTTCAACCGTTTGGAATGTTCCACTCGCCCCATAGCAGCCCCCCTCCTCCTCTTTCTTCACTGCGGGCTTGGTACCTTCCGTCGAAGGAGAGGGTGGGGGAGGGAATGGCGGCGTGACATCCTCCCCCCGCCTCAACTCGCTCCATTTTGGCGAGGAGGCTGAGGTGGTACTTTGCTCAGTCTTTCTCCGTGCGAGGCCGAGGAAGGGAGGCTCAACCGCGGCTGCCGTAGCTTTCGCGTTACGAGAACGTCAATGTGGCAATGACAGGAACAGGATTATTTTTATATATTTATATATTTTACGCTGAGATGCACGACGCGCCCTATTACTAGAAACCTTTTGCTCCCTGAAGGGTTTTCTGAAGGGCTTCGCCCCTCCTCCCTTTGCCCCGCCCCTACAGAAAGGCCACGCCGTTGCGTTTCGCCGTCTTTAATCCGAATTCACGACCAGTTCATCTTGCACACGGTCGCCACAAGATTCGGATTAAGGTCGCTTCGTTTCCTACAAAACTTGTCGACAGTGTTAAAGCGGTGCACTAAAACACGCCTCAGAAGTGAGTAGTCCCGTGGACTGGCGCTGGCCACGCATAAAATAAATAAAGCTGATTTGATGGCCAAATGAACAACTTGCATCCCACATCCTCTTGTGCGTTTTTGCTTGAAAGTATGGCATGCCCCTACCGAAGGAGCTTGATGCTGTTTTTACACCTAGGTTCGAGCACCCTCAGAGTGACCCTTAATTTATTCAACTTTTTAATAACACTGGGTTAGCTGAAGCTGTACAAGGTCCAGCTGATTGAGGCCCGTCTAACGAAACTGGTTTTAAATGGCACTTGCCCATAAACAGGCATGGAGAGTGTGGGTGTGTCTTTTACAACACTTCAACCATGCTGCTGTGAGCACAAAAGAGCAATTAAAAGTGTTGTCAGGGTAACTCCTCCGCACAAGGACCCGCCTCGTGGGGAGCCCAGGGAGAGAAACACCTCAGCATCACAGGACCCTCGCGCCACTAAAAAAAAAAATTGCCCAAAGGTAACGGCCTTTGCTCACACGTGCAAGAAAATTCTAAAAAGCGTTGCACTACTTTTACTAATTTTGTATATGAGCAGCACCAGTCAAAGTTATAGGACCAACTAAAACATCACAAGAGTAAGCAGCAAGCTTTTCAGCTCCCGTAATGCTTTGTACTACAACGCTCAGTGAAAACAGCAAAGGGAGATGGAGAGCAAAAGAGGCTTCAAGGCATGATGGCAAAGTGAAACCTTTGAAGTTGGCAACAAGCTGGAATGTGGGAAGAGTTAGACAGGCAGGTAAAGCTGCAATCCTAAACACACCTAAGTGAGTAAGGCCTCCCACTGGACACAATTACTCCTGCATGGACATGTGGAAGATTGGTCCTGCACATTCTGTTAAACCACTTTAGATGCAAAGCAGATTCTTTTCTTTTTTTGGCTAGCCTACTGGGAGAGAGAAGGAATGACCATTCGTCCTTTGAAAAGATAAAAGCCATGAATTCAAAAGCTTCCTCACTACTTTGTGGTGTTACAGTTGGTCCTAATAAACACAAGGTGTGGAACCTCAACCCTTCTGAAGTTTTTTTTTTATTCAATCTGATAGCAGCAGCCCCAGCAGAATTGGTCCATTGTTAGGGATGATGGGAGTTGTTGGCAGAAACATCTGGACAACAACTGGTTCTTCCAGCCCTGCAATAAATTATATTACTCTTTTGTGGCTTCTGAGTTTCCCCCTCTAATGAATCGGCACAATTGCATTTTTGTCCATAAAACAAGTGGGTATGGCAAATCCCAGTTGACTGTGTTATAGCCAACAAGCTAAGTAAGTCTCAACTATTTTGTGTAGCTCACAAAGCTTGCAGACTGAGTTAGGAATACAAACCTCTATGTCTCTTGAGTTTCATGAGAATGCACATTAAGATTGCAAAGTCTAATACAAGACATGACTTACGTTTACAAGGGGAAATGTCAACAGGTTTATATTAGCCCACCGCTGGAACATGGGTAATATCTAAGGCTGGTCATCCATATATTTAATTCTATTGATTTCAATTAGCAGAAACAGCAATTCGCTTTTCTCTGGATTGACGTCTGCTCCGATTTAGCACTTAAAGAGGGAGATTTCCTTGGGAAAGGAGCAGGGCAAGGGGGAAAGTGCTAGAAACTGTGACTAGAAAGCACAGTTGGAAAGCCCCTTGGACCCATGTTTTCTAAGCATGGAACAAGTGGAAGTGTGAACAAGTCTTACAGTCACTGGAGGTTATTAGGCAGTAATAGAAATTCATATATCAGGGACCCATGGAGAAAACACATTGCAAGAGAAAATGTTACATGCTGTATACATCCCTCATTAAATGAAAAAATATATATTTGCATCCACAAGCAATATTTGCATCAACAAAGTGCATTCTGTTTATACTCGGTTTGAATAGTTTGCAT
Source organism: Podarcis erhardii (assembly GCF_964252035.2). Lineage (NCBI taxonomy): Eukaryota > Metazoa > Chordata > Lepidosauria > Squamata > Lacertidae > Podarcis > Podarcis erhardii. The sequence continues at coordinate 77,134,920 of NC_138509.1, forward strand.
GGTTTTAAGTATTTCAATCTTCCCACTGTCCACATTGAAAAGGAAAACCAACATTTAACTAAAGTGCTTCAGGGGCATAGCTGTCAACGTTTTCCTTTTTTTAAGGGAAACTCCCTTATTCCAAATAGGATTCCTCGCAAGAAAAGGGAAAAGTTGACAGCTATGTTCAGGGGTCAGCAAACTTTTTCAGCAGGGGGCCAGTCCACTGTCCCTCAGATCTTGTGGGGGGCCAGACTATATTTTTTTGGGGGGGGGTGAACGAATTCAAAAATCCCATAAATAACCCAGAGATGCATTTGAAATAAAAGCACACATTCTACTCATGTAAAAACACCAGGCAGGCCCCTCAAATAACCCAGAGATGCATTTGAAATAAAAGGACACATTCTACTCATGTAAAAACACCAGGCAGGCCCCTCAAATAACCCAGAGATGCATTTGAAATAAAAGGACACATTCTACTCATGTAAAAACAAGCTGATTTCCGGACCGTCTGCAGGCCGGATTTAGAAGGCGATTGGGCCGGATGCGGCCCCTGGGCCTTAGTTTGCCTACCCATGGTGCTCATGAAAATAAAAGGTAACATTGTATTTGCATTTTCTGCTTTGTAGCTCAGAAAATGTAAGTAAATCCCAAATTGCTTATCTCAAGGCACTAAGAATCGGAAAACTAGGGCAGGCATAGACATGACAAGTTGGCAGGACAGATGGACCTGCTGTTTTACTTGTCTTCGACATGTTGGCCTAGGCCTCTTACCTGAACCTCATAGTCCACCTCAGAATGGATAAACAGCTACATCCTGAAGACTGCTGCTATGAATCACCTTCCTCAATTGGCCTTAATGGCCACTAGGATCTCCAAGGATGTTTCCTCCCAGGAAGAAACCATCAAAGAAAGCTCTCAGTTCAACAAGCAAAGTAAGCATTTCATTAAACATGGTCCTCTGGGAATCTCAATGGCACAAACTGCTCTACAACACCCAAACTCACAGGATGATAATTCAGGAAGTAACTGCAGCCAAGGTTTTGTTCTTTGCATGCATGTATAAGTAATTATCAAGATTCCTTTGTGCTAACAAAACTGTACAGGCGACTCTCAACTTAAGCTGGGGTTACTTTCTGGGGCTAGTGTATAAAGCAAAAAAATCACATATACAGTACATAGTCAAACACACTGGGGTCAGTGGTGGATGGGATCGCCAAAGTCTCCCCCCCCCCCGACACCTGTTCACTTTCTGCTTCCTATTTATTTATTTATTTATTGCCAAGCATGTAAAACTGGATGTGCACAAGTTAAAGCTGTGAGTTGTGAGTTAGCAATATTAAAGTTGTACCTTAGCTCCTGGTTATAATGGAGCCAAACTTCTTGGGCTGGAAATTTCTGCTACTCTGTGGTCAGGTCAGGACACTAGTCTTGTCCAGAGTACAGATAATAAACTGATCCAGGGCCAAACCATTGTATGTCTCTTTGTTTTGGAACCAGGGACCTGATTCCCAGTTAAGCCCTCCCTTGGTCCTATAAGCTGTTTCTCAACACCAAACATGTTAGTAGTCACATATCCCAATATACAGTATGTGTGTTTAGACTGGAAGAAATCAATCTGCTCCTGTACCATTCATAAATATTTCGGACTAAGTCTCCAGGAATTATATACTGAACCAATCACTTCTGGAAGGACAATAGTTGTGACACGAAATCCTGCCTAAAGTATTCCCATCGTCCTTTTATATTCACCGGTCGTCCACAATGCAAAACATCCTGATCCAACACCCCACATTGGCACTGTGCAAAATGCATTGTCACTTGACACTTAATATTAGGACATTCCAAATCCTAGCGTGAAAGAGTTAATCACTAAATGCTCCATTCAAGAGCATTGTTTGCACAAGGATTTTGGTGTAACTTGAAACAGCCCTGTAATGAGGCCCTTTTCAAGCAGGCTATAGTTAATGAGTGTTCATCAACATGGATTATTTGGCTGAAATCTGGCGTGACCCAAGGAAGGGGGAATGGAACTTGACAAGAGATGGAAGAATGGAGGGGGTGGGCAGAGAGTGGTAGGGAAGGCGAAGAACCAGAATGAACAAGACACACTGATTCATTAGCAAAACGGAAAGGTTTATGAAAAGTCAAATATCTATGTAGTTACAGCCCCTGGGTAAGTTGGCTGAAAGGTTCACAAATAACCCATACAATGGCCTTGGCAGCATGACAGGGATAATATTTTTGAAAAGTTAGACAGCTATTGTTGAATTATGCTCTGGTATGCTGGAAACAAGCCTGCCGGTACTGTTATTCAGTGTCAAGCATGCATGTATTCCTTTTTGTTCTTGGCATGGACAACTACTGCTGTTTAGTGAGCAGAAAATCCCAGGTAAGACAACTCACATTGGGCTAACTATGATGGACCAGTGATCTTAAAGCAGGGGTGTCTCTCAGGACATTATTGGATTCCAAGGATTGTATCCAACACTAGATTGAGCAGACCCGCTGAAATTGATGGCTATGGCTAATTTAGGCTAATTAATTTTTGTGGGTTTATTCTGAGCAAAACCTAACTGGATGCAGCCCAAACTCTCAGCATCCCTGAGCACTGCCTGGGCCACCTAGCACAGATAACATCTGGAGGACCCAAGTTCCCTATCTCTTTTTTAAAGAATTCCTCAACACAGTCCCAGTTTGCCAAACTTTGTATACTCATTGTAGGGTCTTTTGACGAAACTCCAAATGCTGCCTCATATTTTGAGCCATTAAGATTTAACGTTTAACACTTCTTTCCTATTGAAGTGGTTACCTATGCCCATGAACACTTTCAGTTTTATACCTCTGTAATCCATCTCGATGTATCCCATCCACAATAGTGGGCAGTGCTTGCTGGGATGTACTAATACTGTGTGTTATTCCCTTTCCTCAATTAGTACTTCCCTGTTCACCATAAGTTCCAGAAACCTGTGGTTTGTTGTCAGCATGCGCACAGGTATTTGTTTATCTGAGCATGCATCTTTATTTTTTTTATTTTTAAAAAAGTAAGTTTTGCACATAAGGGCAATTAAAAAAGAATTTTTAACAAATGCGTGTTTCACTCCAAGCCAGGAAACTGAAGTTTGTTGCGGGTAAGCATGCAGGTTTTTCTTTATCTATGAGCGCACAGCTTTTAATTAATTTTTTTAAAATACCGTACATTGTTTCTGATATAGCAGATTTGCTACAAAGCAGCCCAACATCACATTAGCAACTTAAAACCTGAGCAAGGTTGTCCCCCCCCCGCCCCCACGCTGTGTTTCACGTAGCATTTGCATATTGCTGTACACACCAGAGTGGGGGAGAATGTGTTTACCAGAAGCACATTACTTGCTTGGTCTCGACCAGAGCCAGGGCCTTTTCAGCTGTGGCCCCGCCCTGGTGGAACGCTCTCCCACAAGAGACTAGGGCCCTGCAGGATTTGACATCTTTCCACAGGGCCTGCAAGACGGAGCTGTTCCGCCTGGCCTTTGGCCAGGGTGCAGTCTAACCTATTTTCCTTTGTATAAGGAACAAGCATGAAGGAGGCCTCTCAGCCTATTCACAGGTCCTTATATGACCAGTGATTTTAATTTGCCTGAATTAATTTTAAGATGTATTTTAATTAGTTGATGCCTGTTTTTATGTGTACTGTGTTATTTATATGATGTTAGCTGCTCTGAGCTCGACTATGGACAGGGAGGGCGGGGTACAAATAAAAAATATTATTGTTAATTACTACTACTACTACTACTACTCCCTGTGCCTGTGACCACCTCCCAAATGCCAATGAAGCCATCTTCTGAACATGCCCTGTGATCTGCACATGTGTAACAGCTTTCCTAAATGGACACACCTCAGCTTAACTGCAGTTTATGTTTTCGATTGGGTGGAAGCTGGTTTGAGAAGAAATGTATCAGACCAGCAGTATCTCTCTGAAGAAACTATAGAACAGATTCGGATTGTGGGTAGTGTCGCATGTTCCTGGCTTCAAATACCCGCCGTGGGAGCACACTGGAGCTAGAGTAATGTGTACATAGCCTCAGTATCAAATCTGCAGAGTGCGTGACGGGCATAAATGCTACAAAGCAGCCCAGCCCCACACCTCAATATCAGAAAAAGCTAGCAATTAATTTGCTTCTGTCACGAATGTCAGAGGTACAGTAGCCCTGTCAAAAAGTAGGAACAAGCCTATTCTTGGGTCAATCAGTTCTTCTGTTATGCTAATCTTTATTTACTATTATTAGTGAAATAATTATTACTTTCAGCATATGAATCCAGATATGTGGTCACAATGAATGATGGCATAATGTTTCATCGTAAAGGCTATGCATTAATTGGATGGCTGCCAGTAGCTCATCCAATTTTAATTAAGGGTACCCACTCATTTGGGAGTAAGCCTCATTTACCTTTGTTTCTCTTTTTTGTAAGCCTCTTTGAGACCTATATGTGGTGAAAAGTAGGGTGCAATATACCTTTAAAGCACATTTCCCCGCCTCAAAGAATTGTGGGCACTGCAGTTTACTCCTCATATAGTTAAAATTCCCAGCAACCCTTAACAGACTACAGTACCCAGAATTCTCTGAGGGGGAAAATGTGCTTTGAATGTGCTTTAAAGGTATAGTGTGCACAGACTTGGTGCGACTTACTTCAGAGTAAACAAGCCTTGGTGTGAGTAAGGTAAGTCAAAGGAAGTTTTGAGGTGCCTTTGTGTACCGTAGACAACAGGAAATGGTTTGCCTGATTCATACTAGACTGGTAACTTGGCTCAGTCGGGGACAACATTGGCTGGCATGTGATTCAAAAGTATTATCTTTGTCCACTACCACAATTATTACTCATTATAAATATTAACTTATTTTTTTCATGTTTAGATTGAAATTGCATACATTAGAATTGTGTTGTAGGGGGTTGGACTAGATGACCCTTGGGGTCCCTTGCAACTCTACAATTCTATGAAAATCCATATTAAATTATTATTATTATTATTAATAATAATAATATACTGCCCTATACCAGGAATTCTCAGGGCGGTTAAAGAACCTTAACTAGAAGGTTCCTTAACTAGTTAGGAAAAGGTAGTTTTCAGAAACATATTTATCAAAGGTTAACTGAGATTTCCCATTCATGTGTTCATTCAATGCCAACCAAATGAACCAATATGCCAAATTCATCATGAACCTGGATTTTGTCTTTGACAATGAATGAGCCAGTGTGTTCGACTAGGACCTGGGTGACCAGGGTTTAAATTCACCAGGGTTCAAATTCGCACTCGGCCACAAAGCTCACTGGGTGACCTTGGGCCAGTCATCATGGAGTGTTGTGTGAATTAAATGAGGAAGGGGAGAGCCATGGGCTCCTTGGAGAAAACGGTGGCATATAAATGCAACAAGCAAACTAACCAACTGCAAAAACATTCATAGAAAAGTTGAGATTAAACAAAATGAATTCAGCTCCGTGTCATTGTTTGGTATTCTAGCAAATGCCCTTCCTTAGAGTCAGTTTATTCAAAAAGGTAAAGGAAACAATCACAATCAAACCATTTTTACTTCTAGAAGGGGAAAATATGTATATGTACAAGACTGAAAAGCCCTGGCAATGTTTTGTACTTTTAGAAATCTGCTTGTTAGTCTCCATAAATGGGAAGTTTGGGCAAGACTGATTACCATGCCGTTCTGCACATTACATGAAGAACTGTTTCTCAATCTGAATTATAAATACAAAAAATAATGGACCTGGAAAGGTGAAGAACACCCTCTAGGCTGAGAAATAAAACAGAAGGCATAACAAACATTTGGGATTTATCACTAATGGTTGAATTCTAACCATGGCTACCCGGCACGTCCTCTTGAATTCAGTAGGGCTTACTTCTAAGCAAAGCAGGGTTAGAACTGCAGCCTTACTAGTCTGTTTGAGGTGTGATTTTACGTGTTGAGAAAAGTGCAAGACCTTTAAAGGTCAGAGCAGCTGTTTAATTGGGGCAACTACTTTTTTTAAAAAAACATTTCTTAAATTGGCTGAGCCCCTTGCCCGGCTGATCTCATTCACAGTTACTTTCATTAGGAAGCAAATATTACCATCTACTTCAGTTTACACAATAACGATCAACAGACAAGTGTTCGTTCATGCAATAGGAGTCCTCCCATTCCCAAAATCCGCTGGGATGAGGAGGGGTTTGGAATAAGCAGGTCTCTGGTTCAGCCACAGATACACAAGGGTAAGCCCTCCATCCTGGCTCAGTCAGGGTTGAGCTGAAGCTGGCTCAGGCAAGGCCAGGGTAAATCTGGGGAAAGGGGCATTCTGCGGCTACGCAAAGGGCATGGTGAGTGTGGGATGGAGCAGGGGGGAACCTACCCCTATTCCACATTTGATCTAGCTCAGTATTGTGACCTAGTAACCCAGTGAAAGTCACAGTGGCCAAAAAATCAACAACCAGTGTTTTAAAGCTTTCCTTCCCTCTGACAGGCTGGGTCTGGTTCCACTGGCAATAGCCCCTCTCTGGAACTGAGTTTGGAACAGAGGTAAGCTACAGTGATAAGGAGGGACGCAGGTTGCACTGTGGGTTAAACCACAGAGCCTAGGACTTGCCGATCAGAAGGTCAGCGGTTCGAATCCCCGCAATGGGGATTGCTCGGTCCCTGCTCCTGCCAACCTAGCAGTTCGAAAGCACGTCAAAGTGCAAGTAGAAAATAGGTACCACTCTGGTAGGAAGGTAAACGGCGTTTCTGTGCACTGCTCTGGTTCACCCAAAGCGGCTTAGTTATGCTGGCCACATGACCCAGAAGCTGTACGCCAGCTCCCTCGGCCAATAAAGTGAGATGAGCGCCGCAACCGCAGAGTCGGCCACGACTGGACCTAATGGTCAGGGGTCCCTTTACCTTTACAGTGATAAGGAAAGGAAAATTGCACGGTTGAGTGTGGGATAAAACCTGCTTTGATACTTCATCTAACCTCATCAAATCAGAATAAATCCTCATTAAATAGCCAGCACCATCTAATCTCCCCTTTCAACTAGTGTGCCGTGGCACCCTGGGGTGCCTTGAATGATGGTCAGGGGTGTAACACTGGCCTCTGTCTCTCTTTCCTTACCTCCCTCCTGTAATACCCTCTTGTCTCTGCCTTCCAAAGGCTTGCACAGCTGTTTGTTGCAGCAGCCTTGGCTACAAGCTCCCCAGGAGAATGGTGTGTCTGGGGGCTGGCCAGGGGGTGCTTCCCAGGCCCCTGTGGGGCAGTGTGTGGAGGCATCTCTCTTTGGGCCGGGGGGGGGGCGGGCAGCTCAGAGACAAGGGCGGCAGCTGCAGCTGCCAGAGGACTCCCAAGGATAGGGGAGAAGAACAGAGGCTAAGGGAACACGCCACAAGGGAGGGTGTTCGAAAAGGGGTGAGGGGTTGCCAGCTCTGCAGGAAAGGGGTGACATAACTGGGCTCCTAAGTCCCACAGGGTTGCTGCAGAAATAATGTAGTTGGGTCAAGGGAGCCACGAACCCAGAAATGTTTAAAACCTTTGCTGTAAACCAATAAGGATGAATGCTTAATAAACAGGTTGTCCACAACTAGTGCAGTTGGCTTCTCGGCACTTAAGAAAAATTGGAAGAGGCCAGTTGGTTTGGATTTCTGGGGTGTTCATGATAAGCAGGCAGTTTGCACTTGGACAGGAGTTAATTCCTTAAGGGAAACCACCAAGACAGCCTGCAAATCACAGGTGTGTACACACTACAGCATGGGTAGGCAAACTACGGGCCAGGGGCCGAATCTGGCCCAATCGTCTTCTAAATCCAGCCCGTGGACGCTCCAGGAATCAGCGTGTTTTTACATGAGTAGAATGAGTGCTTTGATTTAAAATGCATCTCTGGGTTATTTGTGGGGCATAGGAATTTGTTCATTCCCCCCCCAAAAAAAATATAGTCCGGCCCCTCACAAGTTCTGAGGGACAGTGGACTGGCCCCCTGCTGAAAAAGTTTGCTGACCCCTGTACTACAGCTTACTGCAGTTCCAGCATGCTCCCAATGTTGGTGTTTGCTGCCATGTACGTGGGATGTTAGCTGCAGCCCATCTGTATCCAGTAGGCTCTTGAGAAATGCTCCTGTTTGATGCAGTTTCCCTCAAACTAGCTCCCATCCAACTAGAAAACGTAAGCCATGGTTAAGCTGAAGCAAAGGAAAAGGCATTGCATAGCCACATATGACAGCACATGCGCCAATGACAGCTTCAGTGTACTGGAATTCAGCATGGGGAAACAAATCAAGCCATGCACATAAGTTGGCAACCTCCCTGACCTCCTCTCTGGTGTGTACAGCGATGCAAGAAGGCAACTTGAAATGCAGCATGTGGGGGGTGACCTCACTGTGTTTTGAGCTGCTAGCGCGCGCATAGCCAGTCTGAGGGGGAAGAAAAATTCAGTCATATGTCATTTGGATTAGTTATCATCTCCAAGTGAAATCAAAGAGATAAACAAACATGTTTTGATCAAGTATGAGGGCACAGACCTTCTTTTGTGAGCTGCTCTGGGAACCTTCTTTGGCTGAAGGGTAGCAGAAAAATTAAAACAAAGAATAAAACAATGCAAGATCCCTGTACATTTTTTGACTTAGAGTCACTGAAACTCTTTGCATATGAAAATATCCTATCCTTTCAAAATGTTCTCCCCACATTGGTTTGTCCTGCTGCTGTTCTCTCACCTTTTGAACTTGCTGAATAATGTCAAAACTAACTCCTAAAATTACAAGAGCCTTGCTGGAGAAAGTTGGCAACCCAAATGAGAGAGGGAAAAGCTTTCTACGCATGCTCAGAGGCACCCTCTTAATTATTACCGTTTTGCGTGTTTTAGCACTGAAGCTGGGCATTCATATTGGTTTCGGAGCTGAACTCTGGGGTTTCAAGACCCACAAAGCTATTAAAGGGAGGTGGAAAGGAAAGGAACCCATTATAAAGCTTAACAAGCCTTTATCAGCCCATCAGCATTTTCTAGTACTTTTATGAAAAACTGCCTGGAGTGGGAGACAATTCTCCCTCTCCAGATTCCCTTTTCATGCTAAAAAAAATGGCCTAACCACATGCTAAGTCAAACATTTATGACAGCATATGAGAAGGATATGTTTGAGAATGATGTGGTGAGAATGGTCCTCTTTCTTGTGGCTTTTCAGATGTGATAAAATAGGCAAGCTGCTCCTGTTGTTGTTGTTGTTGTTGTTGTTGTTGTTGTTGTTGTTGTTGTTGTTGTTAAAGGCCTTTGCCATGATGCAGAAACCCCTGTTAAGACAAACCTCTTTCCAAAGGAAGCAGGAGAAGAACGGAGTTCTGAAGCACTATTAAGTTTATGGGATTCCCCCCCTCCTTCTTATTCCTTGAGATTCATACCTATTTTAGCTTAGAGCATATTCAGCATTCCAGTCTTCTGATCAAATAGACTCCCGGATCAAGTTAAATTTAGCCCAAGTTAAAAGAGCATTAGGAATATTTTCAGATATCTCAGATACAAACCAGCAGCAATTTCATCTCATGTAACTATTTTAGTGTTGGCAAGAGCTGAGAAAATCCAATTATTTCTGCTAGACTTTGCAAGAACCTGTATTACGGCAAAAAATATACTCGTTATGAAGGCTGTCCCTGATTCACGAAAGGATTTTTATCATCCACGATTCTTAGAAAAAGAAAATGCTCTTTTCATCCATCCTCTTTGTAAATACTAGCTTTTCCTGATCAGCATTATTTTTTTCATGGGTCAATTTTATAACGAGTTATCCAAAGTTAGTCCTGCTCAGAGGATGCCTATTGAAATCAATGGGCTTAAACACATTGCAGTAGTCTAGGCAGGAGGTCACCACCAGAGCATGGACAACTGTGGTCAGGCCACCTGATCCAGGAATAGCCATAGCTTGCAAACTAGCATAAGATGGGCATAAGCACCTCCAGCTACAGGTGTCACTAGAGACTCCAGTGAGAAGCTGGAATCCAGGAGTATTCCCAGACTATTAACCTGATCCTTCAGTGGAAGTAAAGGTACCCCTGACCATTAGGTCCAGTCGTGACCGACTCTGGGGTTGCGGCGCTCATCTCACTCTATGGGCCGAGGGAGCCAGCGTTTGTCCTCAGACAGCTTCTGGGTCATGTGGCCAGCATGACTAAGCCGCTTCTGGCGAACCAGAGCAGTGCACGGAAACGCCGTTTACCTTCCCGCCAGAGCGGTACCTATTTATCTACTTGCACTTAGACATGCTTTCAAACTGCTAGGTTGGCAGGAGCTAGGACCAAACAACAGGAGCTCACCCCGTCGCAGGGATTCAAACTGCCGACCTTCTGATTGGAAGTCCTAGGCTCTGTGGTTTAACCCACAGTGCCACCCACATCAGCGCCACACCCGCCAACCCGTGTTCAGTGGAAGTATAACCCCCCTAATTCCCAGACCTAGAAAACACCCACCCACAGCACTTCCATATGACCAGGATTCAGTCTTAGTTTATTAGCCCCCATCCATCACTGCTTCCAGATACTGTTCCAATATCTTCACAGCCTCTCCTGAATTGTGTCATCAGCATATCACAGAATCATAGAATTGGAAGGGAAGTTGAGCATCATAGTCGAACCCCCTTCAATGCAGGAATATGCAGCTATCCTTTACGGGGATCAAACCTGCTACCTTGACATTACCAGTGCCACACTCTAACCAAGTGAGCTCCAAATCCCCAGAAGACAGCTCCCAATGGCTTCATACAGATGTTGAACAGCCTAGGACACTGAATAGACCCTAGTGGGACTATTCAAAAGCCATGGGGCTGAGCAACTGCCTCCTTGTACATGGGTAGGTAAACTAAGGCCTGGGGACTGGATCCGGCCCAATCGCCTTCTAAATTCGGCTCACGGACGGTCCGGGAATCAGCGTGATTTTACATGAGTAGAATGTGCCCTTTTATTTAAAATGCATCTCTGGGTTATTTGTGGGGCATAGGAATTCATTCTCCCCCCCCAAAAAAATATAGTCTGAGGGACAGTGGACTGGCGCCCTGCTGAAAAAGTTTGCTGACCCCTGTCCTGGTATTTCTTTCTGGTGGTGACCCTGCAGGTAGGAACGAAACCGCTGTAGTACAATAGCTCCCATGCCCACCTCCTTGAGTTGTTCTGAAGAACCACCATAGTCAATAGTGTCAAAAGCCAATGAGAGGTCAAGGAGAACCAAGAGGGTCACACACACATTCACACCCCTGTCTTCTTCTGATAATGGTAATCAGTCATTGCAATCAAGGCTGTTTCGGTGCCAAACCCAGCCTGAAACCAGATTCCATGCACAAGAGAGGAGAGGTGCAAGAGCTTTGTGGGTCAGCACAACCTTTTAACTGGGCCTACAATTTTTAATTATTTGCAGGTTGGCTCAGGCCCTTAATCTGGATAATCTCATATACAGCAATTGCTTTCATTTGATAGCAAATGCCAGTATCTACTTCAGCTTACACACATTAATTATCAACACATTAGTGTTCTGTCATGCAATACCAGTTCTTCAGTTCAGCTTCCAGGTGGAAACTTCTACCATGGTAAGAAAACTTTGGTCTTTGCACCGCTTGCAATGCTAGCGACTAACATTGGAAAATCACATTGATGGTCCAGCATTTTAATGTTATTTATTTTCTTGCATTTATACCCTGCCCATCTTCCATCATGGAACCAAAGGCGACATAAACATGGTTCACAGGCAGCCACCCATCCAGACCTGCTAACCTTCAGCAAGGTGATGGCCTCGTTTGCCTTCAGGCCATGCAAAAAACGCAGAATGGACAGGCTTGAGGAGGCCATTTGGACACTCATTTGACCCACCACAAAAATTATAGAAGGCTTTCTTTCCTCAAGCACGTGTTTTAGAGCAGTGATATTTCCAGGCCACCCAGGAGCTGATGCCTTCATTGAAAAAGAGGCCCTGAAGCATCAGTGGACTTGCATTGCACATTGTTCTCAATGTATCTGACTTTCAGGTTCAAAGGTAGGCTTTTACTACACTTCTCTTTCACTTTTTTTTCGTTCACACACAGTGTCTTTCCTTCCTCCCTGTTTGTTGATAAGGATGCATTCAGGAGCAAAGAATGAGAGCTTAAATAAATAAAGGTGTGTGTGGGAGAGCATATTTATAACAGGTTTACGTATAGCTCTGACAGTTCTATTGCTGCTATCTCATACACATCACTGTTTAGCTTGCATATGGTCCACTTCCCACTTACTGTACATTATTCAGTAAATAATATGTTCCCTTCACTTTCCTGTCTTTTTCTTAAAGTATATTTTTCTTGCAGTATACAGGTGTAATCCCTCTTCTTAAGAAACTTCATCTTCCTTTTTTCACACATCCAACTCTGAAACTCACTATATAAACCACAGGATACCAATGCCAGCCACCCGTATCTGATCCCATTAGTTATTTATTTTTGCAGAACAATAAATTTTACAAATGTGATGACATTTATTGTTCTGTGTTCATGGGTGTTTCTGTGGGTGCAGTATTTTCCTATCTGCTTAAGCATACATATAATTCAACTTTGATGGCTATGATTTCAGTGAAACTTAAAAAAACAAACCACCTTCGTTCATTAACTGGAGAGGAAATTGAGTTAATTATGTCAAACAAAATCAACCAACAATTTCTACAGTCAACAAAAGTGTAATTCCATTTGAGTATAGTGTATATATTCATATACATGGTGCACACAAAAAAACAACCACATTCTGCATGCTTATCAAAGGATAGCTCATTCCATGGTCTTATTAGCCAAGGAATGAATAGGTATATGCTAAACCTTTATGAAAACTGGGAGACCAGAGTTTGGGAACTGGTCACCTGGTACCCCATTTAGAACTTTCTTTCCTTATCACTTTAGAATTCTACTGCTTTCTTAATTCAGTAAGTGGTGGCAGCGGCAGTTAGTAATTCATTGGGATATCTTCTCCTCTAGGTTTAGCCCCAAGGGCAGAACTGGAACATTTAGATACCCATTTTATTTTTCTTACCTACTGCCCACCTGAGACAATGTCAGATTAAGAGGAGTTGTTGGAACCCCCAAGAATGTCACACGATGCAGACCAAATCCTATGCATGTTGAAGTACGTTCTAATACCGTTCAATGGGGCTTACTTCCCGTTAAATGTGCATAGGAATCTTAGCCATAATGGGTTCCCTTAGGTAAAGATAAAGGGACCCCCTGACCATTAGGTCCAGTCGCGGACGACTCTGGGGTTGCGGCACTCATCTCGCTTTATTGGCCGAGGGAGCCGGCGTACAGCTTCCAGGTCATGTGGCCAGCATGACTTAGCCGCTTCTGGCAAACCAGAGGAGCGCATGGAAACGCTGTTTACCTTCCTGCCGAAGCGGTACCTATTTATCTACTTGCACTTTGACGTGCTTTTGAACTGCTAGGTTGGCAGGAGCAGGGGCTGAGCAACGGGAGCTCACCCCTGTCACGGGGATTCAAACTGCTGACCTTCTGATCTGCAAGCCCTAGACTCAGCGGTTTAGACCACAGTGCCACCCGCGCCCCTAATGGGGTCCCTTAGAACTCTACAACTCAATGATTCTATGATTTGCATACTGTTGTAGCCAGTGATGTTAGAGCAGTCAAGGATTATTAAATGTAGCAAAATAAAACAATGGTTAGCAAATCAACTAAAGCTGCAACCCTACACACATTTAAGTGGGAGTAAACTCTCCTGAGCTCCTTGGGACTTACTTCAGTGTGAACATGCATAGAGGGGCTGCAGGATAAACCAATGACAATGAGAATTGTGCTTGTCAGGATGGAATACGTGCATCTTGCAGATTTAACATATAGAATAAGAGAACAAGAAGAATATGCGTTTAAGGAAGACTGGAAAATGTTTACTGAATATATGGGTGAAAATTGTGTTCACTTAAAAACACTGGTAGCATTAAGATAAATTCAACAGTGTAAATAAGTTTTGGTGAATGTAACAATGGTTTACTGAATGGTTTAGTTCATGTAAGATGTGCAGGGATGTTTGGTATGCAAGTTGAACCACAGAAAGAGAAGAAGTGAAGTCATTGATTTAAGGTTGTTTAAATGAATATTTTGAAATGTAAATTAACATTTAATAAAAAAATTATATAGAATTGTGCTTGTCTGGAATGGAGGAGAGAAGTTGCTCAGCTCAGCTTTCCCAGCTTCCTGAATGTAGAAACCATAGGGTATTTTATGTCTATAAAAAGCCATTTTTTTATCTTCCCCTTCCTACAGATAGTCCTACTGTACTTCATTTTATCCTGAGAGCAGCTCTGTGGAGTAGCTTTGGCTGAGAGGCAGCAATTGACCCGAGGACACTCAGTGAGCTTCATAGAATTGTAGAGTTGGAAGGGACCCAAGAGCAATCTACTCCAACTCCCTGAAATGCAGGAATCTCAATGAAAGCATCATAGCTGAGTACAGATTAGAACAGGGGTTGGATAACTTTTTGCCTTCCAAGACATTGTTGAATTACCGCTCCCAGCAAACATGGCCAGTTTTGTTAGACTACAGCAGCCTTTCTCAACCTGTGGGTCCCCAGATGTTCTTCGACTACAACTCCCATCACCCCTAGCTAGCAAGGCCAGAGCTCAGGGATAATGGGAGTTGTAGTCCAACAACATCTGGGGACCCACAGGTTGAGAACTGCTGGACTACAGCTTCCATCATCCCTGACCATTATCTGTGTTAGCCAGGGTTTATAGAAGTTGGAGTCCAACAAGATATGGGGAGCAACAGTTTCTACATTCTTGCTCTAATCCAGGCTTCCTCAACCTCAGCCCTCCAGGTGTTTTTAGCCTACAACTCCCATGATCCTTAGCTAGCAGGACCAGTGGTCAGGGATGATGGTAATTGTAGTCTCAAAACATCTGGAGGGCCGAGGTTGAGAAAGCCTGCTCTAATCATTGCATAATACTGGCTCAGTGAATAGTCAACATCTATTCCAGTAATTTCTGTGGCTTCCACCTCAGGTCCAAGGCATGGTTTCTCAGCTGCCTTTCAATTTATGTTACATTGCATCTTCAGCTCTCCATCCTTTCACACAACTGGGAGTCTAAATGTGGGGCTGAATGCCATTCGAAATGAAAGTTTAGGAGGAGGCAATCCATTCAGGAGGTCTATGGAACCTGCTTACTTTCAGCCGTAAGACATTAAGAAAGGGAATATTAATACTTAACCCTCAGTCTGCAAGTGCTGCTCATCTCAGTGAAGTGCGATGCAAACTTGAGAAAGTGTGTATTCATGTTTCCATGGCAGCCTAACAATGTTAGGAAAACTGAGCTGGGACATCTGATTTGAGAGAGGTATCTGGTCAAGGTTACTATTATCTGAACGAGGGTGCAGCACACTGAAGAATTTAACGCTTGTAAGAATGCAGAGATAAGCAGTGGAAACTCTCATGCTCGACTGGAAGTGTCTCAGTTTGGTTCTGGATGAAATGGAGACTTTCGTAAGATTGAAGAGAGAATTCTTTCAGGAGTATTCTAGATTTCAAAACAAATTCCTTATCCATGGGATTTCGTCTGTGAGGAAACTGGGAGTGTGCTTTTTTTCTTGAAGCCCATATACACCACAGAATGCAGTACTCAGGCATGCACCTTCTAAGGGAATAAGTTTTTTTTTTGGGGGGGGGAGACTGTGTTGCTGTGTTCTGGATGCCCAGAAATCTTGGGCATAGGTAGTGGAAGAGGATACGGCTGTTTTCAGTGCCTTCTCAGTAGTGGCACCCACTCTGTGGAACCCCTTCCCATAAGATGTCAAGGAAATAAACAACTATCTGACTTTTAGAAGACATATGAAGGCATCCCTCTTTAGGGAAGTATTTAATATTTGATGTTTTGTCACTTTTTTATTAATAATATTCTGTTGGGAGCTGCCCACAGTGGCTGGGGAAACCCAGCCAGATGGGCGGGGTATAAATAACAGATGATGATGATGATAGTGGTGAATGTTATTTGTTTATTTATTAAATTAATATTCTACCCTTCTTCTCAAAGAAGACCGGAGTGCAAACAAGCGATAGAACTATTTAAAATGTCTTTAAAGTATTCTAAAACAATTCCAATACAGATGCAGACTGGAAAAGATCTCAGCATGCAAGGCTTGTTGGAAGAGGAAGGACTTTAGCAGGCACCAAAAAGGCAACAGAGATGGCGCCTGTCTAATATTTATGGAGCTGAATTCCAAAGGGTAGGAGCCACAGCACTAAAGGCCTGTTTCCTATATAAATTTTGAAGTGCAAAAGCTTAGCATCACAGCCCCCATAGCCACACCCACAAAGAGAGTCCATGGCTGCATCCACAAGGAGATTCCAAAGATCCAGGCCATTGGGTTGATCCTTTTCATACACATGCAGTACATAAGATAATACACAATTCATCAGGATTAGCAAGATTGCAATCCCATGCATAGTTTTTCCGGGAGTAAGCTCTATTCAATTCAGTGGTGGCGCCCACTTCCGACTGCATAGTTTCAAACTTGCAAAACGTACTGAGCTTTAACAAAGGATCTACAACCTGAGGCTTTTAAATTAGAAACGCCGACCATCTCGCAAAGAAGTACTACCATTCAAACTGCAATCAAAAAACGAAGCAGGGAAACCCTATCAAAGAAAATGAGAAAAGTATCCAGTTTCTGCTCAATTCTTTTCTGACTTCCTCTATGCTAATCAGCCTCAAACAAACTTGAAAGGCTCTTTATTACTTCGTTCACTCACCCGAGAGAGGAGAGCCTGTCAATTATTCTGCTGCTCCAGCCAATGATGTCATCACTTCTGCTCTGAATATGTTCCGGGCCTCCACCAGCGCATGTGCTCTTTCCTATCTTTGTAGCAAAACTGCAGTCCTCAGTCCTCACCATAGACAATGTGGGGAATTGGGGTGAGAGACCACTTTTTTAAAGATACAGAACAGGAAAAGCTACAGCTACAGCTGCAGCCCCTACTGTTGCTCAGAACTTTTAAAGATCTAGGCAGGATCTAGCAAACCTGTGGGGATATATAACTGATTGCCCAAATGCTTTCAGATGGTTAGCATCATAGATGAATCAGGGGATGTGGGGATTATTTTTGGCCTGGCTTGGCTAGGGAATACAGGATAAGGAATAAGCAGTCAAACACAGAGAAAACAAGGTTAGGAAAAATCAGAGACGAGGAAGCTCAGGGATACAAGATGACGCAGCGAGGAGATCAAAACAGAAACAGTTTCTTTCTGCTTTCTTCTACAAAGGGATGCTGGAAGATTAGGTAGAGGGCACAGAAATGCAAGTAAACTGAGCTTGCATTGCCTGTCTTCTTAACCCCACCCAGTGACCATTTGGCATTCACAAGGTCTTGCCCCAGCCTTGGATTCAAGCAGATATCAGGCATGGCTCTCTCTCTCTCTCTGGCTTCTCAGACTGAAGCTTTTGCTATACCTTCTCGCTCACATAACTCAACTCTCCACTCTGGCCTTTGTCTACCAGTGAGTTGAAGGAGGGGCCCCCACCCATTTTCTGTCTGGCACAGAGCCACTTCCTTTGTTACCTTAGTGGCCCATACATAGAGGACCATTACCTCACCAGGAAGCTAGCCTGACTATTCCAGGAACTGAATCCATGCTGGATCCAAGAATTAGAAGGTGGTTCAGGCATACAGTCTCCCCACCCCCAACCTCATAGCACTTATTACAAATGTCTGAAGAAGACTCCTCCTCTAGGGCTGCCAGCTGTTCAACCAAGCCTTGCTACTATTACTTTCAGGAGCAGCTTGATTTGCAGCCAATAAACACTTTGCAAGGCATAGTGAAATAGACATTATCACCTGCTCAAGCTCAATCAGCTCTTTAAAGGCACAACTGTAAGTAGATGCTGAAAAACTGACAATAATATGCTCTACTGTAGCCCTGGGGAAGCAAACATGGTGCCCTCCAGATTTTTCTGAACTACAGTTCCCATCATGCTAGACCATGGGTCATGCTTGCTGGGGCAGATGGGACTTGTAGTCCAACAACAAGGGGGTAACACTTGCAAAAGCCTGTCCTGCCCTTTTTTTTTTTTTTTTGGAAACAGATGTGTTAAAACATGACACAGTCAGTTCACTAACACTGTGAAATGGAAGCAAGTTTACCTTAACATATATTTTTTTTTAAGGATTTCCCAAAAGGCAAAAAAGAGAACATGATTTAGCAGGGACACAGATGGAAAGTATGTAAGAGATTCCTGGGCAATCACAAAATAAGCATAACACTGTTGATAAGCAGAGGGATGGTTAGTAGATAGGAGTTTTGTTTACTTCAGGCTGAAATGTTATGGACAGGTATTTGAGAGAGAACGAAAATTAAGGAAGGGCCATAGCTCAGTGCTAAAGCACATGATCTGTATGTAAATGTCCCAGGTTCAATCCCTGCCATCTTCAAACAGGGCCAGGGAAGACTCCTGTCTGAAACCTGTCACTGCCAGAACATAGATTGCACTGAGCTAAATGGACAAGCTGCCTGGTCTAGGTATAAGGCAGCTCCCTAATATGCATGGAATCAGCCTGGATTCCATGTCCATTCCAGGGTGACTGGCAAAGTGTTACAACACTCAGATAACACTGGTGCATATCTTCTCCACCCGCTGTAGCCTGCCAGGTCATTAAAACCAGAGACAGTATAACGCAAGTAATATTTGATGATGCATGTGGCATTATCTCTTCAGCACGACTGATACAAAAGGCTCAGCCAGCATCACAGCAGTTGCAGCTAGTGCTGATAATATGACTGGGGAGTTAGGCTTACTCTCTAGCGAGTTAACTATGCACCAGTACTATGCCAATAGGAGCTGTAACCACTCATGAATATGAGGCCTTGGCCAATTTGCTCTTGATTTTTTGCTTCCACCCCAAAGGTTGCCATCAAGACAGGGTGTGGAATATGTATCTTTTCTATAGTGTAGTAGTCAGCAGCAGTGAAATATATGATCTGAGGAAGGGTCCCGCGGTTATGCAAGTCATCATCTTATCTCCTGGATACAGTAACCCAGTCTTGCCACATATGCTGTTAAATTCATTCATCACTTGGCTGAAGCTCCATCTACACTGTACATTTAAAGTGGTATCATACCGTTTTAACAGCCACCCCTTCTCCCAGAGAATCCTGGGAGCTGTAGTTTGTTCAGGGTGCTGAGAGTCATTGGGAGACCGCTAGTCCCCTCACAGTGCTACAACCCTCAGAGTTCTCTGGGAAGATGGATTGATTATTAAACCACTCAGGTAACTGTAGCTCTGTGAGGGGAATAGGGGTCTCCACCAACTCTTAACAGTGTGCCCTTAGCAAACTACAGTTCCCATGATTCTTTGGGGAAAGCCATGACTGTTTACATATAAACCACTATTATACCACTTTATAGTGCAGATATAGTGCTGATATACCACTTTATAGTGCAGAGGCGTAAGTGCCCACATAAAAGAAGGAATTGCAGTGTCATCAGCAATTCCTTGTACAGTGGTACCTCGGGTTACAGACACTTCAGGTTACAGGCTCTGCTAACCCAGAAATAGTGCTTCAGGTTAAGAACTTTGCTTCAGGATGAGAACAAAAATTGTGCTCCGGCGGCATGGCAGCAGCAGGAGGCCCCATTAGCTAAAGTGGTGCTTCAGGTTAAAACCAGTTTCAGGTTAAGTACGGACCTCCAGAACGAATTAAGTACTTAACCCGAGGTACCACTGTACAGTATGTCTTCCTAAGTTGAAACAGAATGGTCTGGCACAATGTTGTTCAAGCAAAACAGTACACATAGCCATTTTAGCTTGTATGACCACACATAACATGTCCGTCTCCTTTCTATCCAAAGATAACGTGATGGGGGGGGGAGAGCGGGGTCAGGGCAGCATGGGGATTAACAGATCAGAAATATCAAGTTGTAGCAACCACAAGCAAACTGAAGGCTCGAGAATGTTGGTCTCGTTCAGATGTGACAGCCTATGCATGGCTGCCTAGCTACGCAAGGCAGCTGCATCAGCAGATGCACAAGCAGTAGGATTCTTTCCTTCGCTGTGTCCCAGAGGCGGATCCTGCAATATCGTCATGATGCCTGAATTTGACCTGGAAAACGAACACCCTGTCCCAGACCTGCAAATGGGCCTGTCTAATCCTTCCATGCTTTAGATGAACAAATGGCATCAGAGCACTGGCAGATACCCCAAGAAGCTAAGAGCGGCAGCTGTATCCAATGCTTGTGTCACTGGCAAGTTTCTAGAGTTGAGAGTGAGGGCGGTGGGAAGTCCTTTGCAGTTATAACACCAGCCATGGTACTTTCCATTACTCATTTCTCAGCACCTTTGCTCATTTTCCTGCTACTTCTTTTCTGTTTCAAACCTCCAAACTTCCTATTTTATTTCATTTTATTAAATTAATTTAAGAAGCGCTTCGGAAAACAGCTTGTGCAACTAACTTGTGCATAGGCTGCGTGGAGTTCAGCCTCACCATCAGCCTGACAAAGATGATGATAAATAACAATAACAATAACAATAACAATAACAATAATAGTATTGTAGGTGAATGATGTCATTTTAAAAAAAATGCTCCTGAATGCAAGAAACTCTCTTCAATGGAAAATTACATCTACCTGACATTTTTGGTATCAAAATGCCAGAGCCCCTGTTTCCCTGCCATTTAAGCCAGATTTACTCATTCTAGCGGAAAACCAGGAGGTTTGAAACAACAGCAACCCTGGCAAAGATATATAAATTGAAATCCAACCTTTGTTGGAGATGTGGCAAAGAAATAGGAACAATACATATGTGGTGGAGGTGTGAGGAAATTAAGAAATTTTGGACAGTAATACATGAAGAATTAAAGAATCATAGAATCATAGAGTTGGAAGAGACCACAAGGGCCATCGAGTCCAACCCCCTGCCAAGCAGGAAACACCATCAGAGCACTCCTGACATATGGTTGTCAAGCCTCTGCTTAAAGACCTCCAAAGAAGGAGACTCCACCACACTCCTTGGCAGCAAATTCCACTGTCGAACAGCTCTTACTGTCAGGAAGTTCTTCCTAATGTTTAGGTGGAATCTTTTTTCTTGTAGTTTGGATCCATTGCTCCGTGTCCGCTTCTCTGGAGCAGCAGAAAACAACCTTTCTCCCTCCTCTATGTGACATCCTTTTATATATTTGAACATGGCTATCATATCACCCCTTAACCTCCTCTTCTCCAGGCTAAACATGCCCAACTCCCTTAGCCATTCCTCATAAGGCATCGTTTCCAGGCCTTTGACCATTTTGGTTGCCCTCCTCTGGACACGTTCCAGTTTGTCAGTGTCCTTCTTGAACTGTGGTGCCCAGAACTGGACACAGTACTCCAGGTGAGGTCTGACCAGAGCAGAATACAGTGGCACTATTACTTCCCTTGATCTAGATGCTATACTCCTATTGATGCAGCCCAGAATTGCATTGGCTTTTTTAGCCGCTGCGTCCCACTGTTGGCTCATGTCAAGTTTGTGGTCAACCAAGACTCCTAGATCCTTTTCACATGTACTGCTCTCAAGCCAGGTGTCACCCATCTTGTATTTGTGCCTCTCATTTTTTTTGCCCAAGTGCAATACTTTACATTTCTCCCTGTTAAAATTCATCTTGTTTGTTTTGGCCCAGTTCTCTAATCTGTCAAGGTTGTTTTGAAGTGTGATCCTGTCCTCTGGGGTGTTAGCCACCCCTCCCAGTTTGGTGTCATCTGCAAATTTGATCAGGATGCCCTTGAGTCCATCATCCAAGTCGTTGATAAAGATGTTGAATAAGACCGGGCCCAAGACAGAACCCTGTGGCACCCCACTAGTCACTCTTCTCCAGGATGAAGAGGAACCATTGATGAGCACCCTTTGGGTTTGGTCAGTCAGCCAGTTACAAATCCACTGAGTGGTAGCATAGTCAAGTCCGCATTTTACCAGCTTCTTTACAAGAATATCATGGGGCACCTTGTCAAATGCCTTGCTGAAATCAAGGTAGGCTACATCCACTGCGTTCCCTTCATCTACCAGGCTTGTAATTCTGTCAAAAAACGAGATCAGGTTAGTCTAACATGACTTATTTTTCAGAAATCCATGCTGACTATTGGTGATCACAGTATTCCTTTCTAGGTGCTCACAGACTGCTTAATGGTCTGCTCCAGAATCTTCCCTGGTATTGATGTCAGATTGACTGGGCGGTAATTATTTGGGTCCTCTCTTTTCCCCTTTTTGAAAATAGGGACAACATTTGCCCTCCTCCAGTCTGCCGGGACTTCGCCTGTTCTCCAGGAATTCTCAAAGATGACTGCCAGTGGTTCTGAGATCACATCTGCCAGTTCTTTTAATACTCTTGGATGCAGTTCATCTGGCCCTGGAGACTTGAATACATCTAAACTAGCCAAGTATTCTTGTACTATCTCCTTAGTTATTCTGGGCTGTGTTTCCTCTGCTGAATCATTTGCTCCAAATTCTTCAGGTTGGGCATTGTTTTCTTTATCGGAGAAGACTGAGGCAAAGAAGGCATTGAGCAGTTCAGCCCTTTCTGTGTCCCCTGTTTGCATTTCACCATCTTCTCCTCTGAGTGACCCCACTGTTTCTTTGTTCTTCCTTTTGCTACGAACATACCCATAAAAGCCTTTTTTGTTGCTTTTAACCTCTCTAGCAAGCCTGAGTTCATTCTGTGCTTTAGCTTTTCTGACTTGGTGTCTACACGTGCTGGCTATTTGTTTGAATTCCTCTTTGGTGTTTCCCCCCTTTTCCATTTTTGGTACACATCCTTTTTTAATCTTAACTCAGTTAAAAGTTCTTTAGATAGCCACCCTGGCTTCTTTAGGCACCTTCCATGTTTCCGTCTCATTGGTATTGCCTGAAGTTGTGCTTTACTATCTCCCTCTTAACAAACTCCCAGCCATCATGAACTCCCTTTCCTTTTAGTATTACTGTCCATGGGATCTCACCCAGCACTTCCCTAAGTTTTATGAAGTCGGCTTTCTTAAAGTCAAGAAATTGAGTCCTAGTATGCTTGGCTGCTCCTTTCCGCTGTATAGTAAACTTCAGAAGAGCATGATCACTTGTGCCTAATGATCCTTCCACTTCTACCCCACTAACCAGGTCATCAACATTGGTTAGGACCAGATCTAAAATGGCTGTTCCTCTTGTTGCTTCTCCCACTTTCTGGACAACGAAGTTGTCTGCAAGGCCAGTGAGGAATCTGTTTGACCTTATGCTCTTGGCTGAGTTTGACATCCAGCAAATATCCAGGTAATTGAAGTCCCCCATTACTACTATCTCCCTTCCTTTTGCATGCTTGGCCATCTGTTCCAGGAAGGCATCATCTATGTCCTCCGTTTGGCTTGGGGATCTATAGTAAACTCCCACAATGAGGTCACTGTTATTCTTCTCTCCCTTAATTTTGACCCAAATGCTCTCACTTTGGCTTTGAGGTTCTAAATCTTGGATCTCTTCACAGGTATACACATCCCTGACATATAACGCCACTCCTCCTCCTTTCTTGTCTGGTCTGTTTCTCTGAAATAGATTGTATCCCTCCATTATTACATTCCAATCATGGGACTTATCCCACCAGGTTTCAGTGATGCCTATTATGTCATATTTAGTTTGCTGTACCAAGAGCTCAAGCTCATCTTGTTTATTTCCCATGCTTTGCGCATTAGTGTACAGACATTGAAGTCCATTAATCATTCCCCCGTGTCTCTTATTTAAGGATTTTTTCCTCCCACCACTAGGTCTGCATGCTGTTTGCTCCATTTGGTCTATGACATTTGGATGATCATCTTCATCAATTGATAGACTCCTACCTTCAGGAGCACTTCAGAAGATGTTGAAAATATCAGTAATAAAAAAAATCAGAGCTATATCTCCTTGGATTGATAGGGGAAGAGATACTACCGGCGGGCGGGGGGCGATAATCTTCTTATATGCAAGTACAGCAGCTAGAGTAGTGATTGCTGCTAAGTGGAAGTCACAAACTCTACCCTTAAGGGAGGAATGGTTTTGTAAACTAAATGAATACTTAACTCTGGCAAAACTAACAGCTATTGTAAGAAACCAATCGAATCAAAAAATAAAAAAGGAGTGGGAATGTTTTGATGAATATATGGTAAAATACTGCTCAAAAAAAGAGATATGCTAATATGCCTAGATTAAAATGTAAAGTATCTGAGGGAAGGTAAATTAGTAAGGAAAGATAATAAGAATATATAGAAGATTTGAGAAGATTGTAAAATGCAAAGATAAATGTAATCTCAGAATGTAGAGGAAATCGAGTGGGGGCAAAGGGAAGCGGGGGGAGGGACAAAAGAATATCAGGTTTGATTGATGGATATATGGGGGGATGTGGAGGATGTGGTGATGGCTTTGGTTTATTTATATTATGATGTAAAATGGAAAAAACCAATAAAATATTGTATTGAAAAAACAACAACAAGCAGCAACCTTTTGCCAACATCCCACTTGTGGTATCTCAATGACCCATTTCCAAATTAAGCCCTCATGGAAGCACCCCGAGACAATTCAGCCAGCATGAAGCACTCAGCTTCCTGCCGTCGTTATTAAATTCTGTTACAACGGAGGCTGCAAGGGGGATTAGACAAGTGTGCTGTGATTGCTATCCAGACTCTTTACCGGAGAAACAGGACTTGGGAGCTGGAACTTAAAAGCACCAATTTCCTTTGGAAATGTTTCCAAGTCTTCCCAGGTGGCGGAAGATGTGGAAACGGAGACCCTTGCCTCAGACTGTGAGGCTGAATAATTTGCCCTGACCTCTATAAATATTGTGCTAGGGGCATCATGCACTAGTAATTCTTTCCTCGCTGCCCTAAATCCTCTTTCATTTTGGGCCCCTTAAAACAATCCCTATTCTTTTAAGTTTGCCAACACATGCTGAGGACACAATGTGCAGCCTGATCTTATCCATGTTGGCTTAGAAGCAAATCTTGCTGACTTCAGTAGGGCTTATTTACTCCCAAGGAAGTATGGTGTCTACTCAGAAGCAATTCCCATTTCATTCAGCGGATTGCAGCATTATAGTTCTGGGAGCTGTAGTTTATTAAGGAGAAAACAGGTACAATACTATTGAGTACAAAATACAGACTGTAGTTTCACACATGCAGTCTGAGCTTGGAGCAAGCTCAGACACATCCTGCCTGGTCGGCTACATAACACGAAGAGAGTGAGGAAAGCAAGCGCTACATAGCACTGGAAGTGAGGGTTGTGACCTAATCGAGTCTAGGAACACAGCTCTGTGGTCTTAACCCCTTCATGCATTAACTTGCACTCATGCATAGTTATTTTTCCCATAGATTTGCAAATAATTTGCATGTGCTGATTTCGGTTCTGTAGGCTCCCAGCCCATGACAGGCTTGAGGGTAACCCTACACATAAGTGCATGGCGAGAGGGGTAAGTGGCAGCTGGGGACCCAAGTGGCAGAAAACACGGAATGTGTTGATATCGGGTCCACTGGGACTGTTTCCAAAGGGTGGTTTGGCTGGGCATTTTCCAGGGCCTAAGACCAGCAAAGAGCCCACTGCAGTAACCATGCTAGCATTACCAGTTTGCCTAGAGCACTGGTCTTCAAGAGACCCAATAATGGGTTGTGGCTTGATCCAAGATAGGTCGCAACAGGAGCACTGCTGCCATGCAGATCTATGGTAAAAAAAAAAAAAGTTTCCCAAATGCATGCTTGGGTTAAAAGTGGGTCCTGGGTCTGCAAAGGTCAAATATTCCTGGCCTAGAGTACCCAAGAAGGTCAGGTTCCTCCTATTGGAATTCTGAATTTAGATGTCCTTCCTCTTCCAGGTTGGGATCCCCAAATCTTGGATCCAGCACTGATTTTGTTTTCAGCCCAACATTGTAGCCTCAAATGTTTTAGCAACAGCAACTGATCAGAAATTCTTGGTTTCCCTCTCATGTTTCCTGAGCCGTATTACCCACACAGTCCTTTATTTCCTAACCCCCAGGAGACAAGCTCTGAACAGACCAGCTGAAGAATGACTCCTCATGGCTTCCTTTGCTTTCGGTCCTCTGAGGAAATGAGGCTATGACTGACTGGTCAGTTTGCATCTCTGAGCTTCTACTGTATCATCATTTATGGGTTTCCAGTTTCCTGCCATCCATCACCATACACCACACTTAACTAGACAGTGCAGTTATGCTGCCACAAATAGGCAAGAAGACTTGGATTGCATCAACATAAACCACCTCTGTATTTTCATGTTATCCATGTTGTTGTTTTGTAAAATGCCAACAAGAAGGTATCTTTTAATGAACAGCAGCTGCTGGGCGATTTCTTCATGAACTAGGAAGAAGGGAAAACTGAGAGGAGGTTCTGCTTCACTTTTACATGCCAGCTGTCCCCCCCCCCCCAACGAAATCTCCCCCTCAAGCTATTTTTCTTCTTCCATTATACACCTAATACAATCTTTAACCTAGTTTTCTGACTGATAAGCATGTAAAATCAACTTCAGACAAACTGAAACCTAGAGGAGGAAATGCATTCAAACCTCCTCGAAAGGAAGTCGTAAGTGCGACAGCAGTGCAGGCAGGACACAGAAGTGTTAAACAGGGGAAGGGGCCGGAGGAGGAAGGAAATCAAAATGTGGTGTCAAACTCATGAAAGGCATGTACCATTATGACTTCCATCCGCTTGTATCAGAACAAAAGTAGCCACCATATGTAGCAGAAGGCAAGCGGGGGCAACAGGGAATGCCAATTCCATGCCCTCCAGCTATATTTGTGCTCTCCCTCTTGGGAACCAGTTGCTGTTTTCTCATAGACTCAGAAGTGACCCCAAGTGATCCAGTCCAACCCCCGTAATGTAGGTGTCTTAACGTGTGATTCCCCATCCAATTCGAAACCATACCAGACCCTGCTTAACTTTGCGAATGTGCTAGTGGTTTTATTGCTACACCACGAGGATTGAAAGCAGTTTGTTTGTTTGTTTGTTTAAATATTTTTTAATTAAAAATTTCAGCATAACAAAATTTCAAAACATATCATCTGCGTTATTTCCCCCCTTCCCCCCACCTCCCCACTGAACCCTCCCCCCAATACTTCCTTCAGCTCCTCTCTCTGATTCCTCAACACATATTATTCTCTGTATACTGTAAAATTGTGCAAATCCTTATATTGTCTGTCTACTGTGTTAACAATCAATACATTTGTGTATGTTTATTCAAAAACTGCCAAGGAGTCCAATTCATTTTGTTGTCTTTTTAAGTACCGGTAATTTGTAAAAAAGTTCCCATTCTTCTTTGAAGTCACAGTTGTCCTTATCCCACAGTTTGTATGTCAGTTTGTCAGTTTAGCCAGTTCTGCATAGTTCATCAATTTCTCTTGCCACTGTTCTTTTGTCAGGGTTTCCTCATTCTTCCATCCTTGTGCTATCAAGACTCTTGCTGCTGTTGTAGCATACATAAATAAATTCTTTGTTTTCCTTGGCAGGTCTTGTCCTACTATCCCTAACAGAAATGCTTCTGGTTTTTTCTACAAATGTCATTTTAAACATTTTCTTCAATTCATTATATATCATTTCCCAATTTTTTTTTTAATTTCTCTACATTCCCACCAGTTTGAAGCCAATTACAGCAGCCAAGAGGCGTGTCTTCAGCATGCAACCTAAACAATATAATGAAGGTGTCAGACATACTTCTTTGAGTTGGGAAGCCCCACAATTTAGGGGCTTCCACAGAGAATGCCCTTTTCTGGGTTACTACTATTCTGTTGAATCTGTACATATATTGTATACATGCAACTCCCTGTTTACATGGGGATTACATTCAGAGGCACCCCACATTTAAATTGTATATGTTTGGAACACCATTGAAAAAGCCTGAGAACATCTAGGGTGGGGTACGCAGTCCCTGGGACAGCACACAGAGAAAGGGCCTAATCCAGGGGCCAAAGATAAGGGCTATAGGGCAGCCGGGCAACCCTACTAGTTGCAACAGACAGCAAATTCATTTTGGCAGGGAAGAAAGTAAAGAATTGGAAAAGAATCATAGATGGGATACCAAGGGCCCTCTAGTCCAACCCCCTCCAATGCAGGAATCTCAAGTAAAGCATCCATGACAGACGGCCACCCAACCTCAGCTTAGAAACCTCCAAGGGAGGAATGTCCACTGCTTTCTGGGGGAGTCTGTCAGAAAGTTCTTCCAGATGTTTAGTCGGAATCTCCTTTCTTGTAACTTGAAGCCGTAGGGAAGCCCCTGTTCCCCCATTCCTGCCCCATGGATCACACAGCTCTGTCCTCTAGCATCTCAGCCACGGCTCCATCCCCCTTCTCCATATCTGTTGCCTAATAATCTGGACCTCCTTTCATTACTCATTAGTACTGTCCAATCAATGGTCTGGATGCCCCTATATTCAGAGCCTCTGGGAGAATGGAATCAGGTTGTAGGGAAATATATGACTCTCTTGTTTGAATAACTTGGAATGATTTGCTTCTTTCAAGTCTCAAGTCCTTCTGCATGTTTACTCAGCTTTTGGCACATGCTGCAGTTTCAGTTGCGGAGGCCGATCTGTAGAGAACTGGTGGGTAGGAAGCCCAGTCTCTGAAAGCAAGTGTGAGTTGCAGGAGATGACCTCTGGTTTCATGAGCCGTCTCTTTGGAGGGCTTGATGCCATGAACTTTTATTTGCTCCCTGCAATGCGCTGATATAAAACCATACCAATTAACGTAAAGCAATGGTAGCTGTTTTCTGTGGGAACATATAGGAAGTGCCCCTACGTTAATATGTAATACAGTGGAACCTCAACTTACATACGCCTCGTCTCACAGATGTTCCAAGTTGCGTCCGCGGCAAACCCGGAAGTAAACACCAGGTTTGCCGCGATTTGCACATGTGCGAAAGCGGCTTCTGCCATCTGCGCATGCGCAGAAGCATGCTACTACCAAATGTGCACGCACACAAAATGCCTCTTCTAGCATCCCGTTTCGACCAGCGGACAGACTTCCAGAACAAATTATGTCTGTAAGTAGAAGTTCTGCTGTATGTATTTCAGGTGCTCTGGAAGTTCCATATTGGGAAATGTAATGAGCATGGTTTTATACGTTATAAACAGCATGGCTCTATGTGTTTTTTCCTTTGAAGTCCCATTGAGTTAAATGGGTTTAGAAGTGCAGATAGGATTGCAGCTGAACTGTGAAAAATTGTAAGGTGCCGAGGACAAACTCTTGCAAGAGCAGTGTGTGTGTGTGTGTGTGTACAGTATCTCAGTGGTCACATGAACCCACAATTTCCATTTTGCCTTTTCAGAAATGTGAGTTACTATGTAGCACACACAACCTTTCTTAAACAGCCGTGTTAGAAACCAGCCACATAGTGTTTCTGTTTATATATCAGCCACCTTTTATAACAGGCCAAATTGGTCTTCGCCACTGCTTCCTCCATAATAGGAGGGCCTTGTGTATTTTCTCTCACTGTTTGCTCGGAACTTGTAAGTCATAACAATACATCTACACAGCAGGACTATAGTTAACTGCCCCCTTTAATGCTGCAGGTTGCAAGAAATCCTGCTTGCTTTCTATTGTGTGTGGCGACAAAGGGTGTAGAAGGGAAGTAACCCCTCCTCCTGCCGTGTATCTTAAGTCAGGAAAAGCAAATACAAATCTCAGCGTACACGCAAGGAGCAGATAAGAGAACGTTATTTTCCTAGTGATTCAGCCAGCCATTGAATCAGAAAGAACGCCATATGACTTCTTCATGCGTAGCTAAATACACAGAATATTTTAAATGATCTGTTTGGTACTGATGCTTGTTGCTGTGTTGGCTCTAGAGGTGCAAAACAGGTAAGGAGAGGGACCTTTTGCTATTCCAGATCCCGCTGTTTACTCAAATGGGCTTGAAAAGCACATACTTGATGCTTCCACTGAAATGGATGTTTAAAACTTTGGTCAAATGCACATTTACTTGTGTGTAAATCCATTTTAAAACTCATTGGAATTATTTTGTTGTTGTTTAGTCATGTCCAACTCTTTGTGACCCCATGGACCACAGCACGCCAGGCACTCCTGTATTCCACTGCCTCCAGCAGGAATTTACTTTCAAGTAAATATATATATGGGATCAGATTATATTGTTACAGATCACCCCAGTCCCTGCCACATGGGATTCCAGGGGTCTTGGCCTTCAACCAGGATCTCTGCTCCTTTGGAGAACTGAAGATGTGGCAGAGGCTGTCTTAGCTTTCAGAAATGTGATTTATTCACACGTTTACACCTGAATTTAGATCAAGAGAGTCCAGATCTTACACCATAGTTATCTTAAAGGGGGCTTGTTCCCCACAGCAGTGCAGCACTGCTGTCCAAGGCATCACTTCCAGGCTGCCTTCAGCCATCCTGCCCAAGATGGATCTCTATGGATTTTTCTTCTTCCTTCCAGCACACTCAAAAACCACTCTTTTCCTGTCACCTCTCACACAATCCCCATCACCTTGGCAACCTGTCTGCCCAGGCCCAAGGATTCCTCTTAGATGGTTCATTAACCCTTTTTGTCATGTTAACACCTTTGCTCATCACTAGCCTGGCCAGGCTGGTTTGCATAAGCTACAGTAGGGTTGCCATGCAATCGTACCTTGGAAATTGAATGGAATCCGTTCCGGAAGTCCATTAGACTTCCAAAACGTTTGGAAACCAAAGTGCAGCTTCTGACTGACTGCAGGAAGCTCCTGTAGTCAATCGGATGCCACGGACGCCACACCGGACATTTGGCTTCCAAAAATCGTTCAAAAACCAAAACACTCACTTCTGGGTTTTGATCGTTCAGGAGCCGATTTGTTCAGGAACCAAGGCATTTGAGATCCAAGGTACGGCTATATTTCAAAAAGTGAAAATTTGAACACAAAAGCTGATGAGCTTTTTTACCTATCTTTAATGAACATCACCCAAATATCCACAATTCTGATATGGGCTGGCTGCCATATTCCCGGGTTTTCCCAGACATTTTTGCTGCTTTACAGAAATTCCGCCTGGTCACCATTTTCGAAGGATGAATCCTGGCTATGTTCTGGAAATTCTGGACGTATGGCAGCCGTACATAAGCCAGCCCAGGGATTCCTTGTCTGGCTCAGTTCTGCAACTCATATTTCCATTCATGTCTCAAATAAGCAAAATCCTACCATTTATTAATGTCTAGGGTCTAGGGTGGTCCCTCCCAAACTTATAACAAAATAATGCTTAATTCTACATGGATCCCAGTTGTCAAGCAGGTTGGAGGGTGGAGGTCGGAGAACGAGCCCCTTCTGAAATCTGTTACTTGAAAGTTGACAACTGCTTACAACTTGATGTTTGTATTTTGAAACCCCATCATTAAGTGCTATAGTTCTGGGTAGCTAAAGAAAACCCCATTGTGCTCCATGGTAAGGCCAGCCCTATAGGTACAGAGAAATAGTCAGAAACAAAATGCCTCTTAAAAATAAACAAGAAGTTTGCAGCCGACTCCATGCTGCTCTAGGCCCCTGCGTTTTTACATTTTATTTTACTTTTTATATGTTTGCAGAAGGACAGGACAATCTATATCACTCTGATAGAGGAATAGCTAGGATTAGATTTTTATTTTTAAAGGTCTACAGAGGAAGTATACGGTCTTCATAATCAGACAATAGTATGTTTGCATTGGCAGTTACTCATACGTTCGCGAATATGCCGTCTTATCTGAAATGTACATTATGACTAATTTATCTCATAAGCAGTTTCACTGTGAGCTCTCTATTACAGGAATTTTTGGCTTGTCTTCAGCACCAATTCAGATTGCATAATTTATAGATGACATAATCATACCAAAAGAAGGTTAAATGAAGAAAGGGGGGGGATAGAGACTTCCTGAGTTGCTAGCCCTTTAGCACTGGAAATTGCCACTTGAATTATGATAAGTGTGTGTAAGAGAGCAATAGTATGTCTAGAATCTTTCTTGCCATTTTTTTTAAAAAAGAGGAGCTCTTTGATGCTTCTAAAAAAAGAAAAGGAATGGCTCGCTGCATACATACCATTCATTTAAACCACATTAACCGTCAAAAGAATACTGGGAAGTATAGTTTACCCCACCCCTCACAGAGCTACAATTTCCAGCAACCTTAACAAACAATGGAATAGATATCAATTGATCAAGAGGCAACCTAGCATGTGTGAGCATTACATTGTAATTTAAGGTGCTTCCAGATGGGTGTTTATTGTGGGATTGGGACTCCTCCTGAATGCATATTTTGGGTACTACTACTACTAATAACAATAATTATTATTAATTTATTACTTATACCCTGCCCATCTGGCTCCAGCCACTCTGGGAGGCTCCCAACAGAATATTGAAAACACGATAAAACATCAAACATTAACAACTTCCCTAAACAGGGCTGCCTTCAGATGTCTTCTAAAAGTCAGATAGTTGTTTATTTCCTTGATATTTGATGGGAGGGCCCTCTGCCTGGTTCCCTGTAACCTCGCATGACATTGTTGGCACCCTAGTAGCAGCCCGCATCCCCAACCACCACCATCAATGTTTTAACATCTGGATTGAACTTTCCTGGGGGAAATTGGATAAGTTGAACCTTTAGCCATCACTTTCTTTGAAACATCTTAGCATCACATTCTACCATACCCTTTCGGAGAGGCAAGCCATTGCTGCAGCTGCCTCACCAAAGTGCTTGCCCATCCTTGTAGACCACCACAATGCTTGGAGGCCAGACAGTCAAGTCGTGTACCCACAGCAGTGACCAGAGGAGGAATGACCACTGGGGTGGGGCGCAGAGAGAAGAAACTCCATGGTGCATCTGCAGTAACAAAACCCGATGTTTTAATCTGCCTCACCTGCAACAAAACATGTCTCTCCTGTATCGGTCTCTATAGCCACAGCAGGCACTGCAACTCTCCGACACTTTGACACACTCCTTTATTGTTTTCCAAGACAGACGGATGCCAAGAGTATCTTACCCATTGTAAACGCAGCCAGTCACTGTGCTCTGCAGGTGAGGGCTTCCTGCAGATACCATCTTATCAGGAAGTTAGTGCTGCAGAATTTAGAAAACAGGACACCTACCCTTTCCTTAAATATTAGACCAGGGGTAGGCAACCTAAGGCCCGTGGGCTGGATCCGGCCCAATCGCCTTTTCAATCCGGCCCACGGACGGTCCAGGAATCAGCATGTTTTTACATGAGTAGAATGTGTCCTTTTATATAAAATGCATCTCTGGGTTATTTGTGGGGCATAGGAATTAGTCCATTCCCCCCCCAATATAGTCTGGCCCACCACATGGTCTGAGGGACAGTGGACCAGCCCACAGCTGAAAAAGGTTGCTGACCCCTGTATTAGACAGACACCACCTATGTTGTCTTTCAGATGCCCAGAAGTCTTTTAACCAGAGATCATTCCCAATCTGAATCTGTATTGGAATTGCTTTAACAATATTTCATTGTCTTCTTTTCTGTGTGTTTGCCAACCTGGGCTCTCTTGAGAGGAGGAATATACTCAGGGCTTTTTTTTCCAGCTGGAACTTGCAGGAACTCAATTCTGGCACCTCCCAGATGGGCACCATTGCCATAATAAGAGAACAAGGAAGGCGTTTGTGGTGAGTTCCGGCACCTTTTTTTTCTAAGCACTGTATATACTTTTAAATAATCATAGTCATAGTCAAAAATAATACCGATTTTACAGAGGGTTAAACTGAGTCAACTTCAGAACCAATTACTCAGGATGCCACAGTGATTCAGTGGCTGAAGCGTTAGTCTGTGGGTGTTCCTTTTGGCTTATCTAGCAAGACCCATTGTGCAAGAGGATAAAGTGACAAAAGATGGTTGTAACAGACTAATATAGCTACCCCTGTGGAATGTGCCATGTATGTGTTATATAAGTTCAAATTATAGGTGACGACATTAATTGATACCTGGGAGACCAGGGTTCAAATCCCTGCTCAGCCCTGAAAACTCACTGGGTGACCTTGGGCCAGTCACTGTCTCTCAGCCTAATCCACCTCACAGGCTTGTTGTGTGGATAAAATGAGGACCTTGTATGCCACCTTGAACTACTTGAAAGAAAGGTGGCATATATTGTACTTCTGCCATTCAGAATAGCATGGGTTTAAAATATCTCAGCCTCATAATGCAGAGGTTAACAAAGGAAATGAGAATCATCCCTAACACAGGATGTTCAGTTATTCCAGTAAGATTGGATGAAATGGGAGGAGCAGTCCGATCATTTACTGAGTCCTCAAATCACAAATTTGATTAGTTCATTTTTGGAGAGCGGCTTCTGTTTCATTAGTGTTGGTTTGCCGGTGGAAAAGCGTGGCATAAAATTTTTATTATTTGGGCATTATTTGGGTGGAGAACGAGGAGGTCTTGAATGCAACCCAGTCCCACTGACCTTATTTGTATAATACCCTGCTTGCAGCAGACGGTGAATTCTCCTAAGCTCCACCACATATTGCCACTTTCCCATCACTGAGAGGGAACTTGTTCTACAAGCTCAGACATCTTGGCTCTGAGTAATCTTGAAAGAACGTGTCCTCCTTCGCACCCATCCATTCAGCAAGAGCAGAGCTTCAGTAACAACCAGGGACATGGAGTTTAAAGATGTGTAATGCAATTTTTGAATGCCAAGGCTGCAATGCTGTGCCTATCTACTCATGCATAAACCCAATGGGAGCGACTCCACCTTTAAATAACTCGTGGCAGCACTGCAAGCTACATTTCATTTAAAGTTGCACCGGAGAAGACTTTGCCATCTCCTTCCAATGTTTAAAATGCTAAGACTTTTAACAGCAAGCCTTTCAAGTGGGATTTTGTTCACAGTTTTTTTCTGCCTCGGATTGAAATTGTATTTTTTACATGTGTTTATTGTTGCTGTTTTTATTGTTAAATCCCTTCAGGATATTTAATGCTAAGCGATTAATAAATGAAATAAGTAAGAAGTTCATTCCTGCCCGTGATGGGACTTACGATGCGGTAACTACAGTGAAGTTTCTCCCACTAGGCAAATTAAGAGGAACACCTCTATCCTAGTACACTGAGGCCACATTCACACCATACATTTAAATCACCATGATGCCACTTTAAAAAGCCATGGCTTCCCCCAAAGAACCCTGAGAACTGTCGTTTGTTTAGGGTGCTGAGAGTTGTTAGGAGGTCCACGTTCCCCTACAGAGCCACAATCCACAGGGCAGTTTAACAGCCAGTCCCTTTTCCCAGGGAACTATGGGAATTGTAGTTCCATGATGGCTCCTAATAACACTCATCGGCCTTAACAAATTACACTTTTCAGTATTCTTTGAAGCTGTTTGAAGTGGCATCATGGTGCCTTACATGAATGTGGCTCTAGTAATGGAACCCACCAGAGAAGAAGAAGAGGAGGAGGAGGAGGAGTTTGGATTTGATATCCCGCTTTATCACTACCCTAAGGAGTCTCAAAGCGGCTAACAATCTCCTTTCCCTTCCTCCCCCACAACAAACACTCTGTGAGGTGAGTGAGGCTGAGAGACTTCAGAGAAGTGTGACTAGCCCAAGGTCACCCAGCAGCTGCATGTGAAGGAGTGGGGAATCGAACCCTGTTCACCAGATTACAAGTCCACTGCTCTTAACCACTACACCACACTGGCTCTCGTGTTCCTGCTGCATGCATTGTGGTAATGGTTTTCAGTGTCATCCTCCACATGTGTTAAGAGCTCCTTAGAACTCGGTCGCTGAAAGTCCTGCTTCCCCTCAGCATGAGGCAATTGGTGGAAATCACAGTTGTGTATTGTTTGGACTGCTGGCTAGAAGCAAAATGATTGGCTTGTGCTCAGGTGAGGATCAAACAGAAACAGGGGCATGGTGATAAGAGACCACCCACCAAAGTATCGCATGTGGGCCTCCTCAGTCCTCTGGAGAAGGTGGCCCCTCAGCCAGATAGAGGGCCTGTGAGGCTGCATTCATCAACCGCCCTGAGGTTCTTCACCCTAGTCTATTGTTGTATCACTCATCTCCCCCAAAAGGTGAATGCTATGTCTCCTTACAAGGCTATTGTCAGGCAACAACCTTACTCTGTATCATTAAAGGAGGACTGATGTATATTTGCCTCAATTGCTTTGGCTCTGGTAGAAATTTCTGTGATATCCCTGGGAAGAAGACCACTGTCCGGAAAGGCCCTTGAATTGTGCCTAGAAAGAAGACAATAGGGAGCCAGTTCAAACTTTGGAGCATTAGTATAACAGCTGTGGTGAAAGTAGATTACATGTTTTGCTGGCACCATGCTATTATCCCCAAACTCTATGCACATTCCATACCAGCCTGTCCCATTTTTGCAACCGTAACTGTCTCCTTGTGACTCACCCCCTCTGCAAAATTGTGTTCTGCCCTTTTCATGGGATGCTTTTTGTCTCCAAATAGATATCCCCATGATCTCTCTCTTCTTTTTGTATATAATTTTTATTAAATGTTCTGTTGTACAATTTAAAGTACTCATTTTTACATCCTTAAAATATCAACAAATTCCCACCTTCTTCTTCCATGGTCCATAAATCCCTGCATATTTTACAGAAACTATACCATTCAGTATTCCATTATTCCATCCATCACGACTTATTTACACTGTTGAATTTATCTTAATGCTGCCACCGTTTTGAGCGGCAAACAGTTATTTCCCAGATATTCAATAAACGTGTCAGGGAACTGCCATCGGAGCCAGAGGGAGAGAGAGGGCTCCAGAGGGATTCCGGAGAGCGTCCCGGGATGGGGAGAAGCAGCCCATCTTCTGGGGAAGGAAATCAGCATAGCACCAGTGGAGAAGGGGGGCAGATGGGGGAATCGGCGAGGCGGTCCCATGACTCCTCGCCGGGGACCAGCGGGGAGAGCACGGGTCCTCTGCTGCCCACACCCTCCTTGTGCAGAAGGCTTCCGCGCAGGGAGAGTAGGCGGAGACTAGGCGTCAAAGAGCTTCTTTGCTGGAATAAGTTCAAGAAACGCCCACTGACGGATTCTGCCAGTGATTGAGACAGCCACGGGCGAGTGGCTGTCCGGACGGAAAAGGTTCACTCAGGCAACCCAGCCAGGTGTGGCGCCAGATTACACACGAGCAACCTCTAGAACCATTACAAAACGTTTTCCAATCTTCTCTAAACGTATGTTCTTCTTGTTCTCTTATTCTGTGTGTTAAATCCGCAAGCTGTGCATATTCTGTCGACTTAAGTTCTTTGGTTGGGGCCTCGCTCGTTTTCCATTTTTGGGCTAACGAAACACAGGCCGCAGTAGTGGCATACATAAATATCCGCATGATCTCAACACACACACCCGGGTTCCAAGATTAATGCACATGTCTGGGTGATCTTCTCAGTTACAGATGACAGACAAGCTAGCAGGCAACTACTTGATTGAGATGTAACTTACAGCTTGGTTCTCTTGTATTGGCACCACATGGTTTTCCCGCTGCGAGTGCTTCCCCCTTCACACACACACACACACACACACACACACACGACTGATCAGCATCGGTGCAGAAGACAAGCCAAACAGGGAACTGCACAGGCATGAGAACTACACTTTTGCTGATTGAGCAAATAGTTTGTAACATCAGCAAAGGGAGCCCAGCCAGCATTATCCTAAGAGCTGGCCTGTCCCCCAGATGAGAACAATAATGGAAGTCTATCCAGATTACAATTATCCATAAATTCTAGAACCTGGTGATGTCAGAGGCTTGCAACACAACTGGCCCTAAGGGTCTGTCTGTCTGTGTTGCAGTGAACAGAAACCCACGCTTGCCTGGTGTTGGTTCACAGCTTGGCTTGCATCTCTCCTGTACGTGACTCTTAAAATTGCTGCTGAATTACAGGTAAGCTCTGTGCTAGAAGAGTAATAATGAACTGGCCCTTGGCAGAAAACCGGTCAATAAGTATGTTTCTTTCTTCTTCTGGCCCACTGTTGGGGGACTTTCGGTTGCTTGCAAAAGCAGCAGTTCAAAGCAGAATACATGCCGAATGGATGGACTGGGGGAGATTAATGTATATCAGATACAGAGTTATCTCCTTTATCCATCTGTCACGGAGGCTTTATCTGAGTTCCCTGCATTGCAGGGGTTTGGACTAGATGACCCTAGGGGTCCCTTCCAAGTCTACAGTTCTATGATTCTATGAAACTGCTTGCCTGGGCTTTTGCTTGTTTTCTCCAGGTACCAAGCATTTTGGGGATGGGTGACTCGAAAACTACAATGAATCCAGAATGTGGCAACTAAACTGGTGACTGGGAGCAGCTGCCAAGACCATATAACACCACTCCTAAAAGATCTACGTTGGCTCCCAGTACATTTCTGAGCACAACCCAAAGTGTTGGTGCTGACCTTTAAAGCCCTAAATGGATTTGGCCCTGTATACCTGAAGGAGCGTCTCCACTCCCATCATTCAGCCTGGACATTGAGGTCCAGGTCTGAAGGCCTTCTGGTGGTTTCCTCACCGAGAAATGAAGTTACAGGGAACCAGCCTTCTTAGTAGTGGCACCTGCCCTGTGGAATACCCTCCCATCAGATGTCAAGGAAATAAGCAACTATTTTACTTTTGGAAGACATCTGAAGGCAACCCTGTACAGGGACGTTTTTAATGTTTCATGTTTTACTGTGGTTTTATAATTTGTTGGAAGCTACTCATAGTGGCCAGGGCAACCCAGTCAGATGGGTGCCATATTATTATTATTATTATTATTATTATTATTATTATTATTAGTGGAAGAGTCTTTTTCCAGCTACATGCTAGTCTTTTAACCCATAGTAAGAAACCCTGAAGAGCTGCAGCCAATCAGTGTAGACAAAACTGAGGTAGATGGACCAATGGTCTGACTGGGTATAAGGCAGCCCCACCACCACTTTCTGGACACTGCCCAGGAGAAAGGAGCAGAACCACTGTATAACAGTGCCATTAAGTTCAATGGGTCTACTCTGAGTAAAATGAAGTTGAATACCACCCCAAGATAAAAGAATAAAAAATTAATACAATATTGGCAATTGAGGAAAATAGGTAAAGCTGGTAAAATGCTGAAGCTATCACCATGTGGAGATATGGGGATATGGACTGGAAGAAATTTTATTTTAAAATTATTTTATTTTTTTGTTGAATATGAAAAGAGAAAATTAATGATAACATGCCCTGTGTTTTCCTTGCTGTAAATTACCTTTTTCTATTTGTTTGCTGCAGGTTACTGTTGGAACTGCAATTTATTGCAATTTAGAAAAAGGGAAATAACTGTAAAAGGGAAAATAATGTGTCCAGGATTGTGCTATTGTAAGGAACAACTTCCCAGCCCAGGGGGTTAAAGAGATGTCAAGTTCAAAAGAAGCATACTGAACTCTTCCCACTTTCGCTGTTTAACATAATGGTTCAGATTCTACTCTTGATGTGTCATCCCTCCCATGTGACAGGATATATGACTGTAAAGTTGGCAGGGATTTTGCTCTTTATGCTACGCTGTGCTCACAAGTGGCTGCAAGGAATGATAATCTGCTCATTGGCACATGTATTGAGCAACAGTCATAGCTGGAATGAAAGAGATTCCTTCATTTCCTGTGTCTGTATGATAAGAAACAGAAACTGCTCAAAGGCTGCCAGACCACCTTCCTTCTGCTGTCAGGACTTTTAAAGTACATATACCAGTACCGTAAGTGAAACATACATAGTACAATCTACTCAACACATGGGGTTCAGCAGGTAAGCGAGTTATAGCATTGCAGCCTTAAGGATACAGCTTTAATGAAACGAGTATGAAGGGAGGAAACAAAAAATGGGATGAGCATGTGGACCATATCAAGAAAAGAAAGCCCAAATAAAATACATTAGAAAGCAAAAGCTTCACATATAATTATGCAGAACACATAGACAAAATTTGATATTGTATTTACAAAAACTGAAAATAAACAATACAGTGGTACCTCTGGTTACGTACTTAATTCATTCTGGAGGTCCGTTCTTAACCTGAAACTGTTCTTAGCCTGAAGCACCACTTTAGCTAATGGGGCCTCCCACTGCTGCCACACGATTTCTGTTCTCATCCTGAAGCAAAGTTCTTACCCCGAGGTAATATTTCTGGGTTAGTGGAGTCTGTAACCTGAAGCGTATGTAACCTGAAGCGTATGTAACCCAAGGTACCACTGTAATGAGAAAATTACCCATCAGGATAAGAGCCTCAGAAACCAGACTCTTCCCAAATATTTTCCTGAGAGGGGAAGCTTTTACAGCAAAAGCGGCTAACTATGCAAATTAAAATCACATTAATTCCAATGGACTTGAAAGGATATTAATGTTGCAGAATCCCTTACAGCCAAGTTGGGTATTCTGTGGCTCTCCAGATGTAATCAGAAGTCAGCTCCTCTGGCCCCCAGCCAGCAAGGCCAAGGGTCTGGCATGATGGACTTTGTAGTCCAATGACTTCTGGAGGGCCACGAAGTACCCATCCCAGCTATATAACTTCTAGACACTTTTATCACTCCTCACTTCCTCTGACCTCAGGAAGGGGAATATCATTGATGTGTCGCTTTCTCTGCTTCGGGATCTTAGCAATATAGATTTACAAGCCAAAGGCATGAAAAGATAAGGCCACTTAATGATCACGCCTGTTAATCCTTCCCAAGGCTGTGCTGTGCTGACTTCAGACTCTGGCTTTTTGCAAAGGAGCTATTTGGATACAAACCTCAACAGAACCAAATCCTTATTGAACTCAGAATCCTTTCCCGTTCTGTACAATGGCAGTATTTGAGAGCTCAAAACAAAACAAAACAAAACAAAAACCCTCTTCATGATTAGGAAGCGGGAGTTGGCATTGAATACGTGCAGGATAGCGTTATCAACGGCTACTGGTCATTATGGCCCCATGTTATCTCCAGCATCAGAGACAGCATGCTTCTGAATACCAGTTGCTGGGAATGACAAACTGGAATGTGTGGTTACCTCCATGTCCTTCTGGTGAGATTTCCAGAGGTATCTGGTCAGCCAGTGTAGAAAACAGGAGGCTGGACTACCCAGGCCAGCCTAGTAGCTGGAGGCATGGCGTGGCTGTGCCTTTCTCCTGACCTCCATCCAGCAGAGTCACTGCAGCATACAGAGAGTGGATGTGGTGTTGGAAAGATTGGTGCAGTGCTAACACGGCAGCAAGAGCACCAGATTGGCTCCACCAGTGTGTTTTCACCATGCCAGCCCCTCTCTCTCCATCTCAGTATACTGCCGTGATGGAGTAGGTCGAAGGTCAGGTGAGTGGCACAACTACACCCTCTACTGGGTCAGCCCATGCCAACCTGCTGCCTTCAAAATGTTTGAACGAAGGCTGACATAGGCCTTTCGTCTGATTCTGCAGGGGTCTTACATCTTACTGATGAATCTGTTAAGGAAATAATACTTGCCCTGGCATGGGGCAAGAGAAGCACTCAAGTCAATACAGGTGGTTTTGAGCTTAGATGTGTGCTGTGCTTTTTTATTGTTGTTGTGTGAATTCTTTTGCGAAAGCATGATCAAACTTTACATGTAAATAACTAAAAATATATTTTTGGAAATGGGTTAGATGCTGCAAGCTGAATTCCCAGCAGTCTTTCTTGAAACTAAATTGCCACAGAGGTCACTTCCAGTACAGCCTAGGGTCATTTTGGCTCATGTTGATAAGTAGAACCCCAGGGTTACAAATCTATAGTTGCAGGCCCTCCTCAACCAAACCGGGGGTCTTTCAGAGGTTTTGGGCTACATCTCCCCTCATTCCTGACTATCGACATTGCTCACTGGGGCCAATGAGTGCAGTAGGCCAAAGCGTTGAGATTGGCACCAGGTTGACAAAGGTCATTCTATGCATTCCCTTGCCCGAAGTCCTCCGGTGTTTGTCAATCTAATGGTTCAAGCTTGAGGGAATGCAGTCTGAGCACATTTTATGCTAGTGCCTGTCCTGTCTCCAATAGCAAAGAGGCTTTCTGGCAATCACTGACTCATTCTGTTCAAACACACCAAATTGGCATTTGTAGCTAAAGGCAGAATGATGAAACCAGACCTCTCTCTTTCTTTTCTTTTTCTTTTTAAGAAAGTGACTTTCCTGTTCAGCTGCTGTGTAGGTTTGACCCAAGGCAGTAGCAGTATGTTTAATTTGATAGTAGACAAAACTCGTTTGTTCCTACTTAGAATCATGCACTGAAACATAATATATAAGAGAGGGAAAGGTAAGCAGGGGGAGTCCTGTTTCCTGGAAGGGGAATATTTTTCAGTCTGGGGGTTGAATTTCCCAGTGGAAAATATTCATACTAGCAGGTGAGGCAAAGGATGCTGCTCTAACCATTGTACAGGCCACATTGCAGTCATGCAAAAGGACAGAGGCTTCCAGTGGTGGGTGGTGCCCATTGGGACAGGTAGGGCAGAAAGAAGGCAGAGCAAATGTAGGTGGCACAGGAGCCAATGACAGGCAAAGCCATCTAATTCTAGAGCTGTTCCCATCCACCTCCCTTCTGAGTTCAAGAGGACAAGACTGTGACTAAGTAGGAGGGGGAAGCTGATCACTCTGGGAAGATTGCATTTCTCAGAGCTCCCTAGGCACACTACCTTAAACTGTGTTTCATGTGTCTGTCATGAGAACCCACAATGGGGCATTTCAGGGTGGGATGGATAGGGACCCAGTGGATCCCAAACAAGTGTATTCCCCAGAAAGAGGCCCAGTCAGGCCCCTGTGGTGCACAAGACTGGATCTCGGTGTTTTTTTTCAGAATAAGAGGAAAGGAAAGGAGGAGGAGAACTAGTTTTTGCTCCTGCCACTAATGCAGCAATGAAATAAAATACATATAAACGGAGCTAGGAGAAGGGGAGAACAGGAAGAGGAAAAGAAGAGTTGGGGGGTGGCTCCTGCTGCTTGCCTCAGGCCACCTATACCTTTGCGCCGGCCCTGCACACAACTCAGAGAACGATGTAACATTTAAAATGTGGGGTAGCTTTCTGTCAGGCACAACTGTTGAAAACCACTTCCTTTTCTTTATGACTGAAACCATGGGCCTTTAAAACAATTATAACTTGATTTATACTCAGTGGGGCCTCAAGAAGCTGGGGGGTGGGTGGGAATCATTTGTACACTGGCAATTGGGGTGTGTGGGATGTTAAGGGAGGGGCAGTACCTCTCATGCTCCTTCTAGGGTAGTTTGTCTCCCTACCCATCTGGCTTTAGTCTGCATATTGTGTCATGATTGTGTTATGTGATCACATTGTACTGTGGACAAACCTGCAGGGAGATTATATCACACCTTTCGCAACATACGACCTGTCTGAATGCAACCCATTGACCTGAGTGCGAAGAAGTTCCCAGCTCTCCTGCAGATTAGACCAGCCTGTAATATTTCTTCTTTGTCACCACGCCTCAGTTCAACCCCAGAACTTGTACGAGGGCAACTCCAAGATTTGCGAGTTTGAGGGCACAACTACCAGCTAACTCCCCATTCGGTGCTGGATGAATTCAGTCAGTTTTTCCTTTGCCAGTACTGTAAAAGTGTGTCACAAGCAATCTGGCATACGAGGGGAGAAATAACTGGTGGTCAAAAGCATGCAGTCAAACCCCAGGTTCCAAACTAAGAAGCTTTAGTCTCATTAGGCATAAGGGATGAGGAAGAAATCTCCCGCAGAGGATAGGACCCAGAAGACAAGACCTGGATCACTCAGCTTAAATTACAAGAGAAAGTATTTAGGCTAAACATGAAGGCTAATGTCCTCAGGATACTAGCTGTGGGACAGTGGAAGAGACTGTGTTGGAAGTTGTGGGTTCTCTAGCTACTGTTAGAGGTTTGCCACAGACTATCAAAGAACATTTGTTGCCATTCACCAGGCCCCACTGGCCTTCTCCTGTCCTAACCCTAATCTTATAGTTACTATGAAAAGGTTTTCTGGAAGAGAGAAAGCTTGAAAACCACTATTCTAAACTTTGAGTTTGTCTGTAAACCAATTTATGGGCTACCTTCTTGGGCACCACCTGCACAAGGTCGATGATGGTGATTTTATTAGTCACTTGACACATAAGTCTTACCTATTACATAAAACACATCATTCCAGGTAAAAATTCAGAGAAAGTGATAGATCACTTGGAAGAAAGTCCATTTTGGCAATATGGGATGTTTACTGAGGCCCCAAAATAGGATGAATAATACATAGTCTACTGTACTTACACTGCTACACCATCAATGGCAGGCTCGAGCATTTACCTTACTAACTTTTGTAGGAAACTCAAACAGGTTTCTATCTTTGCAGTTCAGTTTATCTGTCATGGATACTTTAGTTGAGTTTTAGTTGAGATTCCAACATTGCAGGAAGGTTGGAAAAGGTGACCCGTCCAGCTCTACAATTCTGTGATTCTATGCCTTACTTCACATTGGTTATCTCTTAGCATTATAATAGTCTATGGTTTGTTAAGGACGAGATGGTTGGATAGTGTTCTCGAAGCTACCAGCATGAGTTTGACTAAACTGCGGGAGGTAGTGGAAGACAGAAGCGCCTGGCGTGCTCTGGTCCATGGGGTCACAAAGAGTTGGACACAACTAAACGACTAAAAACGACTAAACAACAACAATGGTTTGTTAAATGTATTAGTCAGAGGAGGAGGGCATCCTATCTCGTTGAGCTACGTGAAGAGTCCTTTTCAGCTGACAAGGTCAAAGTCCTTCATCAGGTCTACGAAGGCGATGCTCTTGGTAGTTCTCCTGCACTGGAACAG
This sequence comes from Podarcis erhardii, assembly GCF_964252035.2. Lineage (NCBI taxonomy): Eukaryota > Metazoa > Chordata > Lepidosauria > Squamata > Lacertidae > Podarcis > Podarcis erhardii. The sequence continues at coordinate 77,179,555 of NC_138509.1, forward strand.
TGAGAAAATCAGGTCAAATGTTGACCTCTCAGCTCGAAAGCTACATTGTGACTTGGGATAGACCCTGTCAGCAAGTACAGTGGTACCTCGGGTTAAGTACTTAATTCGTTCTGGAGGTCCGTTCTTAATCTGAAACTGTTCTTAACCTGAAGCCCCACTTTAGCTAATGGGGCCTCCTGTTGCCGCCGTGCCGCTGGAGCATGATTTCTGTTCTCATCCTGAAGCAAAGTTCTTAACCCGAGGTACTATTTCTGGGTTAGCGGAGTCTGTAACCTGAGGTGTATGTAACCTGAAGCGTATGTAACCTGAGGTACCACTGTAACTGTAATCCCACAGTACTCAGAAGGGATATTCCACCATGGTAGTTGTTACAATCACCGTTGTCCTTATAGCTCAACAACTTGCTCCCTAAAAAAAATCTCAACAACTCTGGTCCATCCTCCAATGACAATGGGTAGATCACTGCCAGTTTTTTTAATACTGTGAAGGGATCGCAATCTCTTGGGAGTTGGACGTGCCTGTTATAGGGCATCACAATGCCGGAGTCACGCATATCTTGTGGCACGAATCCTTTTCCCCAACCCTGCAAGAGGAGGCCATGGCGGTGTGTCATGAGGGAGGGATTGAGGCTGGCTTTCAGCACTTCTGTTGGGATTCCACACTGTCCTGCAGTTTTCCCACGTGCCTGGGAGTTGATGATGTTCTTCAGCTTGTCAAGGGAGGGAGGGACATCTGGATGCTGTCAATTGCTGTGTTGGATACCATGTTTCATCATGAATACAGTTCTTGATAGTGCTCTGCCCTTTGCTGCTTAATAATAATACAGTGGTACCTCGGGTTAAGTACTTAATTCGTTCCGGAGGTCTGTTCTTAACCTGAAACTGTTCTTAACCTGAAGCACCACTTTAGCTAATGGGGCCTCCTGCTGCTGTCACACCGCCAGAGCCTGATTTCTGTTCTTATCCTGAAGCAGATTTCTTAAACTGAAGCACTATTTCTGGGTTAGCGGAGTCTGTAACCTGAAGCGTATGTAACCTGAAGTGTATGTAACCCGAGGTACCACTGTACTAATACTAATACTTGAATTTGTATTGTTTATATTTATTTCTTCATTTGATTGCAAAGGAAATCCAACTACTCTGAACTTAGCACCTCAATGGGAATCATCTGATGGGCTTGTTCCAGCCCTGAAGAATGCACAATTATTTTATAGAGTATGCAGGATACAGCTGCCTTGCACGGAAGGGAGGAGTCAGCCATTTCCACTGTAGCAACAAAGCATGCAGGTTTTCCCAATAGGAACCTGCCGATGAGTTCTGCTTCCATGGGCTTTACTGCTTTACAGATCAGGTCCTTTGAGACGGAGGAGGAGAGAGAAATGAAACATTCACTTTTTATTTTTTATTATTATTTAGGGATAATAAAAAAAAATGGAGGAAGCAAGCAAGCGCTGGGTAAAAATAAAATAAAAACAAAATTGGCTGCATGGTAAACGATTGTTCTTCTGGGGATATACTGTATTAGCTCATTCAGAACCGAAGCCATTTTATTTCCAGGTGTCTTGAAACTCAGTACAAAACATACTGAGACTATCATAATAAAACATGATTGGAGCTGAACTGTTGCACACAACACAGGCATTAATAATGCTTTTTATATGAGCGCCTGGCCTATGTTATACATAATTTATTTTTAATTCTTAGGTGCTTAATGTGCTTCATTTTTTCCCCTCTACATCAGCAGTTGGCAGCAGCTGTAATGTGAGAAAACGTCTGAATGTTCATCGCTCTTAGACTCGACATTTATGATTGCTTAAGGGCTTTGTGTCTCTGACAGCAACAAATAAAGTTCGCTTGCACACAACTCTGGGAAAGTCACTAAAAGATAACACAACCAGAGAGAAAATTCTAAGCATCTGAAATAAATACAAGCTAAGCATTTCCCCCCTAAATGTGTTATCTCGGCCTGAAAATTTACTGCTGGCAACAGGGATTTCTGGAGTCTATTAAAGGAAAATGCTATATATTTATGTTGCACACAACCTATAGATGAAATCACAGCTGTACATATAAAAGCAGCCAGTTCTCTTTAAAGCAGGGTTTCCAAAAGGCAGGGACCCACAGCCCATATTCATGTAAGTAATAACACTCGTTTGATAGAATGAGGGTACCTGCAGGGACACACGTCTGAGAAATGAAATCAAAGGGCGGACATCTTCAAACATCACTCTTTCTTAGGAAAGCAGCTATCATAGTGGTTTCTTTTTCCTTTCAAAATATGTTTTGTTTTAATGGCCTACTAGTGATCTGGCTGCTATCCATAGCAGTAATAGCCACGGCGATCTCAGATTTAATATTCCTAACTACTTGGAGCCAACATAGTCCCAGTAGCTAGAGAAACCATGGAACTGGGTTTATTCCCACCTTAGCTATTCATGGCCTTGGACAAATCACTCTTCTCTTATAGCCAACATGGTGCCATCCTGATATGAACTTCTACTCCCAACAAGACCAGCCAGCATGGCCAATAATCAGGGATGTTAGGAGTTGTCATTTGCAACATCTGGAGAGCATCACATTGGCTACCCCTGTCTTCGCCTAAGGCAGGGGTGGGGAACATGTGGTCCTCCAAATATTGTTGGACTCCAAGTCCCATTAGCCCCAGACAGCAGAAACAAGGATTAAGGGATGGTGAGAGTTTGTATTCCAGGAAATCTGGGAGACCGCAGAATCCCTACCCCTGGCCTTAGGGGATATCTTCACAACAGGGATGCCCCATCCCATTTTGCCACCTGAGGCCAAAGCCTCAGGGTTGTGTGGCTTCACCTGCAGCTTCTGGGTTACGGTGAGATCTATATATACCAGGGTTGTGTGGCTTCACCTGCAGCTTCTGGGTTACGGTGAGATCTCGTGAGAAGTCTGTGAGATTTCACTGGAACCAAGAAGCCACAGTCACTGCTCCCTGCTTCTCTAGTGGTGTCAGCTGGAGTGTGCCCCCGCCCCCCGGAGAAGTGAGGAGAAGTGATGGCAGTGTTAAGATCTCATGTGAGCTCAAGATCTCGCGAGATCTCACCGGAAGATGTTGCAGGTTCTTCTTCTCACTTCTCTGGCAGCAGTGGCAGGGGTGGAGAACAGCCCATGGGGTGGGGGTGGGGTGTTGCCTCTTGAGATTCCGCCACCTGAGGCGGCTGCCTCAGTCCGCCTCATGTTCACAAGTTGCTTCACACCTTGAATTAACTGCCGTTCCTGCTTCCTGGGAATGGGGTGCAGCCTTGTGCTCATCTCAAAAAGGAATTGGGCCCTTCCAATGCTGGAAAGTCACTTCTTGGATCTACACCACAGATTCTATTTGCACAAAGCTTCCTCCATAGTCGTCGTCCTCATTTCCCCACCCTCCTTGCCTTGTACCTTTTCCACAAGGAGAAAAAAAAATAAATATTGTCAAGATGGAGTAGCTCATGAAAATGTCCCAAAGTGGATTTTAGAAAGATATTGTGCAGGTAATGTGATATGTCCCTTTAATTTCGTTTCCTAATTATTTGCCTTCATCCAGCAGTACTAATGCTTAGTACTACTTAGTGACAGAGCACTTACCTGGGCGCATTTATGTAGACTGTCATGTTAGAATAAGAAATAAGAAAAATGTAATTATTTAAGTACCTACATTAGATCAAGGCTCTTCTCATCAGCAGCATCATGGACCTGAGAGATTTCTAAATCATGATTTCATCTGAGAGAAAAGCTAATTTGGAAGAGGAGATATTCAAAGCAGAATCTGTCGTGGTGAGTTTCCCAAGTCCAATCACTCATGAGCGAGAAATTAATAACTTTAAAAAAAGAGATAAAAGGCTTAATCTCTGAAATTGGCTCAACAATTTTCGATATCAGATTAGCATTTCTCTTGCAATTTCTATCTCCGTAGTGGAACATCCTGTAAGGGAGTGCCTCTAAATTCAAACTATTAACATATTCCATTGCACAATGATATTTTAAAATAACCCAAGTGCCAAATGAAATACACAAAGAACTGGATCGTGATAAGGGTCCAACACTGAGACGTTGCCCTAGCATTCCACTATCCTCAGTGATCAAGACTGACCACTTTTTATTTGACTTGAAATATCAATTAGTGTCAAGCTCTTCTCTTGACACAGTTCCTTATTTCACCTAAATCAGCCCCTATATATATATATATATATATATATATATATATATATAATCTTATACAGAACACTTATTGACTATTCCTGTCAACCAGTTTTATTATTAATAATAGTTTTCACAATAATACTTTATACAGTGGTTATCATTTAATAAGTGCAGCACACAGATTTAAAACAAGATATCCCCACCCCACAGAAATAGTCTAAAAGGAAAAGGTGATAAAGAGGGAAGGGGAAATCAAGTAGAAGCCAGTTATTTAAGTTTTGTAGTACTTAGAATAATCCGCTTGAATGTCTCATCTCTGCTTTCTTGGTTTCCAGACTCAACATAAAATATTGAATCTTGCCATGATTTAGCTGGCCCCCCTAGACATTATATAATTTATTTATTCTGAGTATTTTAGACCTTTTAGACTGAAACTCCCCAGTGCAGCTGATCCCAGTGGGGCTCCCTGTCAGCACCAATCAGTTGATCTGCTCTGGAAGTGAAACCTGCTTGCAGTGGAACGACTAGGAGCTCACTTTAACCTCCTGGTTGTTCCTGTGGAGTCATATCCTTACCTGCTGCATACCTGCCCCCACATATGGCAAAAGGTGAGATAGCATTGGGCATGCTTTGGTGGAAAGGGCCTGGTGAGCCAAATGGGTGAAGCTTTTTGGGCCAAATTTGGCTTGTGGGTCAGAAGTTCCTCACCCCTAGTTTGGAGGATTCTTCCCACTCTATTTCCAGCTGCATTTGGAGGAATTTTAATTAACAGTTTCTTTATTTTCATGCTTCCAAAAACACAATTAGCCCCTTCTGTGCCGTGGTGGTTTATTCCAATCCACTAAAATGATCCAGTGATCAGTGCATCCTAGCAATTGTTTGCCATTCAGGAGGGAGTCCTTGACTGCAGCTGGTGCAATTATTCTAGAACTGATGGAGAAGAGATTGTATTGTCTTTATGGTACCATCAAAGGGATTGAGGAACTCTTTGATCCCTTCATGGTGCAATCTTGTGCTTGCTTACTCAGAAGTCCAGTTATGCTGTGTTCAAAAGGGATTACCCCTAGGTAAGTATGCATAAGGTCGCAGTCTCAGTTCCTCTCTTTATATCCTTGGTGTTCCTTCTGACTTGGTGGGGTTGAAACAAGAAACATCAAGTTGATGTAAAGGAAGGTAAGGTGGTTCTCATGTGGGACTGTGCCCATTTTGACTTGCTGAAATAGAGGTGGTGAATGTTGCAACCCCTTTCAGCCCGATTGCAACACAAACTCTTTGATCCATGGTCAAGCCAGTAAGTCTCAGTGACACGTTCCTGTGCATTGTTTGGATTGTTAAGGTGCCCTTGTGGAATTTGCCTTTGATTTCTGCACAATATTCATCTATTTTCAGTAAGCTGTCATGAAATAACACTAATCATTTTGTTTACTTGGCTTGCCTCCTATGTAAAAAATAGATTAGGAAGACTTCTTAAGGCATAGCTCAAAGTCTCTTGTTCTGCAGCTCCTTCAAAATTCATGGAAGAGAGATAACAATCCTTTGCCGCCCAAACACCTGTTGCCTGGTCAAACTCTTCATATCCCAGGTGCAGTTCTAAGGCATGTTCATTCTGTTCAGAGTGCTGACAGCTTTTCTTTATACATTTACAGTGGTACCTCGGGTTACATACGCTTCAGGTTACGTTCGCTTCAGGTTACATTCACTTCAGGTTACAGACTCCGCTAACCCAGAAATATTCCCTCTGGTTAAGAACTTTGCTTCAGGATGAGAACAGAAATTGCATGGCGGCGGCACGGCAGCAGCAGGAGGCCCCATTAGCTAAAGTGGTGCTTCAGGTTAAGAACAGTTTCAGGTTAAGAATGGACCTCTGGAACTAATTAATTACGTAACCAGAGGTACCACTGTATTGTATTCATGGAATACATCAAGTATAGAATGTTCTTTGGTATGCAAGCTTTTTGACAGGATTTGGTGCATCATGTACAGTACTTGCATCAATTGTTTTTGGTGAACATGGTGTGTATCGCAAGTGAATGCTTCCAAGACACTTGGGCTTGGTTCACATGTAGTGGCAAACCATGGTTTGGCTACAGTATTTGTGCTTGTGCACCTCTGTCTTTCTTCTCCCTCACATGCTCCAGTTCCACAACTGACTTCCTGGTGAGCAGCAAACCAAGGTTTGCCATTACATTCAGATGCAAGGACAGGATATTGCTTTCATTTCTTGTCTGCAGGCAGAAGAAGACTCAAAGCGCGCGCGCGCGCGCACACACACACACACACACACACACACAGATAGATATAGATTTATAACATTTATAAAATACAATCCTAACAATAAAACAAAAATCAAACCACATCATAAAAGCATGTCAACAAACAGGAAATAACATCTATCATTGCAGGCTCTATTACCTTGCTGGAATAAAACAAAAGCTCTTCCATAAGTTACCCCAAAAGGTCTCCTTGCCCGTCCTCACCAACTGTACTTCTGGTGGTGGTGGGAGCAATGAAGAAAGCTTAAAAAGAAAATGAAGATCTTGAGCAGAAATCCCTGAGCAACAGCTTACCTCATGGAAAAGTCTGGAACCACTAAAAAGCCATAGGAAGATAGGGTGCTGCCACATACTGAGTGTAACTATTGGACTATCCAACTCAGTATTGCTGACACTGTCTGGCAGCTGCTCTCCAGGGTCTCAGGGATGGGTCTCTCCCTGCCCTGCCTAGAGAGATTGAACCTGGGTCTTTCTGCATATGGAACATGCCAGGCCATGGCCCTTCCCCATGTACGTTATGTGACAGAAGACTGACTCTTGAGGTGGTGTCCTACAGCCTAACCCAAAACAGCTGTGACTTGCTTAATAGTTAACATTACATTAGTTGATACGTGCAAAGAAGCCCATCCTTTGCAATGGGCAGAGATTGTGTCACTTCTGAGGAGGGCAAACCTGTCAAGAGCTCCACTGGGAGCTTCACTTTGTGCAAATTCTTCTTCCTTTTAAGGAAGCACAGATGCCATATCACTGTTAGATGCAGCAAGCACTGAAATACTCTGTGGCAATCCATCTACATGGAGTTGCTGAGCAAGCACTTCTGGTGGTTCAAAGCTAGCTGTGAGTCAGGAGGATGCATATTTTAACTCTCTGTGTAACAGATATGTGGTTGAGGGCTTCCAACCAAAGCATCTTACAACTCTTCTTCTTTATTCTGAAAGGTGGCGGCGGCAGCAACTCCATGCAATAAGGTATTTGTCAGAAACAGGTCCTCGCTGTAGTTGCAGATATTTTAGGAATGCTATCAGAAATGCCTGAAAACGGGGCATTTGCAACTTCACGGTGAACCGATTTACACAAAAAGCTTAGTACCAGTTGCTTACAAGTGGCGCCAATGTGAGTGGCCATTCAATGTGTGATTTGGGTTGTTTTAGAACACTTTAAGAAGTCAATGGATCGCTCTTGTAATCCACTCATGTGTCTAATACACATCCATATGTAAACCTGTATCTTACACATGTGTTCACCAAAGTATCATTTGGGGATTTTTACTGGAGATCAGGGCACATGTAAACTGCAGAGGACATTGCTTTAGAATACCAGTATTGCCTTGCTTACTTGGGAAAACCAGTAAGAATAGACAAATGCCAGTATTAATGGTGAAGGCCATGTTGGAAATGATCTGTAGATGCAGGCTGGACCCACTCCTATTTCTTGTGCTAGATATTATTTTATCATGGCATGTCTTTCCTCCCAAGAGCTCAAGGTAGTATGTATGGCTTTCCACTGTCACATTTCATTCTCACAACAACCCTGGGAGGCAGGTTAGCCTGGCCTCAAATCACTCAGTGAGCTTCATGGATTGAACTTCATGGCTAAGTGGAGATTTCAACCCTGATTCCTCAGGTCCCAGCCCAACACCCTAACTACTGCATCACACTGTCTATGCAGGCTATATTTGGCTAGATAACCAATCACAGCCCAAGTCATTATACTGTCTGCAGGTCAGGTCAGTACTTAAGATACTGTTGACTAAGCACTCCGTCCTTTACCACCCAGGTTAGGTCAACAAACCTGTTGCCTGGATACCTCTGTGGAATGAAAACCAAGAGCAGTCCACAAATATGGATGAACTCTTAGGAGCCACTGGACATCTGGAGATTGCTTCCCAAATAGGTATGTCATTATATCCTCAGTATTGGATAAAGACAAAACGGAGAAGGATGCTGAAAGCAGTTTTGTCACATGTATGTCCCAGAATTAGTTGAGTGCACCACCTCACCCACCCAAATCCATAAGCGGTGTCATTTAGCAACAGTGTCTACTACCATCAGACAGACGTCACAGTGATGTGTGTTATAACAGATAATCCATGCCCTGCATTTTTTTGGAGACACACCCCAATTATCTGGGCTTGTCCTAATAAACTTACTGAATGCTTACACCCACTTAAAAAAACAACATACTTTTATTGAGTTTTTTGACTAACGTAATACAAGCGGCAAATTACCCACATGGCAAGGCAGATGAAATAAATACTGAAAGAATCAAATAAAGAACAGCAAACCCAGCTCTGCTCTGAGTGTAAGATAACTGAAAGGCCAGTAAAAATAAGGAAAGGAATCTTTCCTAGCCCTGAAATGTTCACAGTCTATCAACCACCTCATGTCTGCCTACTGACTGTCATGGGATGAAGCCGAGAGATACCCTGGTGAGACTTTAATGTCCTACGTTTTAATTGCTTGCTTGCACCCTAGCCGCATATGACAATAGAGTTCTTGGCATTTTGCTTCTTCCGGTCAGTTGTAGAATGAAACCCAACACAGGAAGACATTGGGAGAAATTAGACACGTGTCTCCAGACCAGCTGGACCACATGAATGGCAAATCATGAGACTGCTCCCATTCTCTCATGAAACTGGTCATGCAAATGTCTCATCAAGGTAGCAATTCAGAGGGAGGTGTTTCACATCCATCAGAAATGATTCAAGGGCGAGGAATGACTCATCAGCCACAGAGCTGGCTGAATAACTGAGAGTTCACCCACAGAGACGCAAGAGGCTTATAAAATAAGCAGCTCTATCATAACCACTGGGTGGGTAGAGATCCATTCAGTGCATTATTGATCATTTGTTTTATTTCAGAAAAGAAAAACAAATCACTCAAGGTAGCTCAGCCTGATAATAGAACATGCCATCTAAAACCAGTTAAGAACCTATTAAAAGCAAATGCAACAGGCAAGAGCAGCTGAAAGGCATGTCCCAATACAGTGGTACCTCGGGTTACATACACTTCAGGTTACAGACTCCGCTAATCCAGAAATAGTACCTCAGGTTAAGAACTTTGCTTCAGGATGAGAACAGAAATTGTGCTCTGGCACCGCAGGAGGCCCCATTAGCTAAAGTGGTGCTTCAGGTTAAGAACAGTTTCAGGTTAAGAACGGACCTCCAGAACGAATTCAGTACTTAACCCGAGGTACCACTGTACCTTGCAACACAAGTAAGCCAACATGGTGCCTTCTAGATATTTTTGGACTACAACTCCCATCCTTCTGATCATTGCCCGTGCTGATGGGGCTTATTTATCTATTACAATCATTTATATCCTGCATTTCAACAATACAAATCCTTCCAAGCTTACAAGAAACCAATGGGGTGGGGGTAATTAAGGCTCTGAAGGGGTCTTTGCTTGCCTCTCTTTCTCTGAGTCCTTCTCACAGGGCAGTTGGTGGTATATATGGCACAGGGAAGGAGAAAGTTCAGCTGGCAGCGGCTCTAAGGAGGTCTTTGCCTGTCCTCTCTCTTCCCATCCTAAGGAACACCTTTCCCACGGGGCAGTTGATGGTAGAGGGCCCTGTACACAGATGCTGGAACAGGCTCTGAGATAGTCTTCCATCTGCATCTCCAAGGCCCATTTGCACTGTACATTTAAAGCAGTATCATGCCACTTTGAATAGTCAGGGCTCCCTGGCCCCACGAGAATCCTGGGAAGTGCAATTTGTTAAGGGTGGTGAGCATTGTGAGGAGACCTCCTCCTTCAGTTCTCAGAGTGCCCTGGGAAGATGGCTTGGCTGTAAAACCACTCTTGAGAATTGAAGCTCTGAGAAGGGAAGAGGGCTCTCTTAACAATACTCAGCACCAAACTACCTTTCCCAAGATGCTTTGGGAGAAGCCATGTGTTATGTACTGAGTTGAATAGGATTCAGAATGCAGCAGTCTGATTGGTCCACAGGAGCCACCCAATCCAGCTCCAGGTGGAAGTGAATCCGCAACCTGATTGGCCTACAGGTGAATCCCGGAATTAGCCAATTACGGTGGGGCCCATTGTGTAGATAATGTATATAAAGCAGACATTCTGGGGGAACTTCCATTCCTCCTCACCACTATGAGCTGAATAAGGAGCATGAAATCCACTCTCGACTCAGAGTATATTTCACCACGGCTATTTAAAGCAGTGAAATAGTGTTTTAAATGTCCAGTGCAGATGGGACCCTAGAATGGTAGTCCCAAACATCTGGCAAACACCAAGCTGCCTACCTCTGAGTCTACATCATCAGCAAGTTCTGGCAGTAAATGTTATCAAAGGATAACCTTTTTAAATAAAATGAAAAACCACCTTCCAAAACAATGGAAGGAGATACCAGGCGATTCCTTTTGCTAATGCATCCCGCAGCTTCAGAGTCGGAACAGGAAATGTTGGGGTTTGCACTTCTGCAACTCTTTTCTTTTTTTATATTTTTTTTTATTAATTTTCAAATACAAAACAAAATTATACACTCAATACATCAGTTACATCTTATTTCTCTTTTTTCGACTTTCCTCAACTTGTCTGTAAATCCTTCATTCTTTAACTTTAAACACCTTTCTTTTTTGTTGTTTATATTATTGCTGTAAAACTTCGTCCCCTTTTAATATATTTCCCATCACAATGCTTCATTAAAACTTACAAACGTAATCTGGTTATCACTTAGTTTTTGCTTCTGCAACTCTTTTCAAATGGGAGAAGATACCGCAGGGCCACAAAGGTTAGGCTCAATGGAAATGCCCCCTCAAGAATCCAGGACCAAAGCTATGATGTTAGGATATATTTCTTAAGTAGTGGAACAAGTCATACCATGATGAAGCAATGCAGTGCAATTGCTTTGTGCAGCAGATTCTGAAGGAACATCACGTTTCTGCCGTCAACCTCTCTGTGAGCCTTCCCACCCCACACACCGTAATGGAGCAGCAGGGTGTCACGTTTCTGCTTCAAGGGTAAAAAAAAATGTCCAAAAATGGCACTGGCGTTGAAAGAAGTGAAAGTGGCAGTAATTGCAGAAAGATAAAAATGTTCTAAATCTAGAAAAGACTGGGGTTTCCCCAAACACATGGGAAGTACATCGTGGGCTAGAGTATGCATGGCCAACTGGAGTGAAATAGCTAATAAATTCAGAGTAAACTTGCAGAGTAAGCCCAACGGTAGGAAACCTTCAGAACTTAAGAAGGCGTACTTTAACCCTATTCCAAACTCTGGTCAGAACTGGGGGAACAGCTGGCGGAGCCAGCCAGAGACTGCCAGAAAGGGGGGAGGAGCCTTTAAAATAGAGTTTGTTCTTACATACACACCCTTTTTGCCAGTGTAACTTCCACTGGGTTGCTAGGTCACATGCCCAAGCTGAATGGAGATTAGAACAGGGGTCATTCTGCACCTGCCCTGCCTCCCCTTTCTTGGGACTTAGTGCTGGGTCAGCCAGCTTCAACTAACCCTCAGTTGAGATGGGATAGGGAACTTTCCCTAGGCTTGCCATACGTCCGGAATTTTCTGGACATAGCCGGAAAACACCCATTGGTATTCAGGTGGAAATCACTTGAATGTCCATGAAAATTTCAGAAGTTAAGATTTTGGCGAATTTGCTTCAAAATAGCTCAGTGACTTCTTTCTTTTCTTGAGATTTTGCAAAAGGTGGTGTCCAGATTTTCACTTTTTGAACTATGACAACCCTAACTTACTCCAATGTATCTCTGGCTGAACTGGGATGAGAGACTTCAGCCCGGGTAGCCCTTATTGAACCCAGAGATGTTGACAGCAATATTTAGAGATTAAACTGACAATAGCTCTAGGAAGCAAACCATGACATCACACTCCTTCCTTTTCCTGGGGAAATCCAGGTGTGTGTGTGTGTGTGTGTGTGTGTGTGTGTGTGTAGCATATTTTTGGCCGAATGAGCCACTACACAAATGTGCTCACTATGGCTGACTGTCACCTCGTCTTCCTTTTCTGGTGTCTCTAATAACCAGAAGGAAAACCCCCATAGTCAGGGTTTTGTGGCCTTCCTCTTCCTTTGCACACTTCCCTTTGCGTACACACACACGAGAGAGAGAGAGAGAGAGAGAGAGAGAGAGAGAGAGAGGTAGAGAGAGAGGTAGAGGTGTAAAAGTGGGCAATATTTTTTAAGGAAAACAAATCTAGTCCAAATTTTTTAAAGTGGGGACTTCCAGGTTAGCGCCATCGGCGAATGGCGGAGTTCCTGCGACCGGAGGAAGTGGCTCCGTGGAAACTGGGTCTTCCCACCGCGGCGAAGGTGGGGACCCGCTAGAAATCCCAGGTGGAGGAAGCCTGGGAACGTGGGGTTCGGCAGAGCACCAGGAGCGCCTCTCCTACTCGCGGGGAACCCCATTTTGGGGCTCCGGAGCCAAGTAGGGTGAGCGGCGCAGTGCTGCGAACTGATTGCTACTTTCACGGAGGGAAGCCGCATAGCCATTGCCGGAGAGCGCTGACTTTTTCCTGTCGACAATTGGACTCTAAACAAGTACCCGTGAGTAGAAATGGAAAATTGGATCAAGAAACATCCTAATTTGGCACCGAAGCGGGAATGTTCAAAACAGGAAGTCCGCCTTCTGCTTTTTGTAAACAGACTGAAGCAAAAACCTTGTAAGCTAATAGCCTGGAAAGTTGTTTTGTAAAGGTTGAAATTTCCTTCATTTATAACCACCAAAACCCCCTTAGAAGCAGGAGAAAAGGGGGGGGAAATTTGACTGTTTAAGCCTGCAGGAGAGGGAGTAAAGAAAAAGAAGTTTCCACCGTCTCAAACCTGGGAACGGGGGTCAGAGACAGAAATTGTTGGAGACGTCCATTGACTGTGAATGGAACATTTTGACAGATAGCTAAAAAAGAGAAACAAACTGATTCCAATGTTGCCTTTTGCATTCTAAAGAAACAAAATATTTGAAAATTGAAAGTAACTTTCTTTTGTTGGACATGCTTTAAAAAGACGGACACAAATAGAAATTGTCTCCTCTAGAGGGAGCTTGTCAAATTGTTGCTGCCGTTTACTTGGGGACTGCACAGCTGCGAGATTAAGATCGTGGAAACAGACTGCGACCTTGAATAAAAATGTGTTTGGAAGAAGTCTTGGTGCTTGCTTTTTGCAAGACAAGCGCTTTGTTGGAGCAGCCGCATGAGAAGATGGATTCGATGAATGAGAAGTTGGATTTGATGACTGTTGTAGTCAGGGAATGTGGACAAACAGGGAATACTGACACAGAAATCATACAGGGACCAACTCAGGAAACTGGTTCGACTGAGCAAATGCAAGGGCAGATGATAATGGAGGAGGTTGCGATTGTACCTCAAGCAATACAGATTGTACCTCAAGCAATACAAATGGAGAGATCCGAGGCCCTGCTGTTTTGGAAGATTGAATTTGGAATGGGCCAGAGGGAGTCTGGAGCTGAAGAGGCTCTTAACTTTGGAGGGACTTTGAAATATGCTGTTAAATATTTTTTGAATTATATTGATGACTGTGGGGAGTGGGACTGTGGGGAATGGGCTGGTCTGATGAGGGGAGATGGAGATAATTATGGGCTGAAATCCCCCAGAGACCTACTCCTCAATGGGTATAAACAACAAGAAGAAGATCTGCAGAAGGGGCATGGAAGAGACTACCAGGTTGATGGACTAGATGGAATGGACAGTAAGGACTGACATAACCTGAGACCAGGAAGAAGGGACGTTGGATGAAAATTGGAAGAGTTTATAAAGAAATTTTTTTATTTTGGGAACCAGTGTAAAATTAATGAATATTAGGGAAAATGTTGGAATGAAACTGTCTGGCTTTAGTAGAAATGATATAAGGATTTATGTATAAATAAACATTAAGTTTTAAGTTTTAAGGTATTTTACGGTAAGATAAGGTAAAAATTGAAAAAGATGGAAAGAAATAATGGAAAGGATTTGCTGAAATCGCTAATTGAATTAGAATACAAAAAAGGGAGGTGTGAGGAGGTCAGGGAAACAAGTAAATGAAAGACAAGACATGGAAAGATTGAAATGTTTTTAATTGTTTTTATTTTTTTGTACTTTGGTTTTTTGGTTTTTTTCCTTTTTCACTTCTGTAATGTTTTTGAAACTTTAATAATTATTATTTTTTAAAAAACAAAACAATTTTTTTAAAGTGTTTCAAGAAGCAAGTTGGGGTTACAAGTGGACCCTGAGTCATGTGGGGAAGAGAGAGATTGAAAGCTATACACTGAGTTCCTTCTGAAAACAGCTACATTGTGCACCTTCTCTCCCATGCACTTTGAGTTTTATAGCCTTTCAAAAATCTTTCAGTATATTTGCACTGGCCAGGCTGCCCCGTAAAATGGTACTTATCTGTTAACATCTCATTCCTCAACCCAGTTCATTTTATTCTGAAGCGACATCTGGGATGATTTCACAAATGAGCTTTCCAGATGGGCGAAAATTCAGCGGAACTCAAACCACAATAAATTAGATTACAAGTGAGCACACAATAAATTTACGACCTGCTTTTCCTACAAGGAACTCAAGATTTGGTTCTTTCCACCCATGCCCTACTTTACAACAACCCTGCAAAGTAGATTAGGCTGAGAGGTCCAGAAATTGCCTTGAAATAGCTTTCTTCCACAGTCACGTTGCCCGCACAGGCTGGCAATGGCACAACTCAAGGCAAGAACAAACAGATTGTTTATTTGAGCTCTGCAGTTTGCATTTGCAGAGTTCTTTCCCATCAGCAACACCCTGGCTTGCAATCATTCAGAGCTGTTTTGAGTTCTGTTTTCCCTTAGTGAAGATTCTGTAATCATGATGATTTATCTATGTAATCCGGTACAATTGCTCCCAATTAGTCTGATTAATATGGCCAACACATTGAGACTGAGTGGGAAGGGAAGTTGGTAGCAGTTCAATTTTATAGCCTAATTTAAAACCAGACAAGTTGGATTTCGAAATGTAAAAATAACCATGAGGAGTTATGTAAGAATAAACCAGAGACCATAGAAGGGGATTTAAAAGAAAATAAAACAAACCTGTGTACACGATACAAGTTGTTGGTGGAGAGTTTTCCCAGGCCGTTTAGACCGCTGTAGTCCATTGCATTTCAATGAAAGTCTTTCTATCATTTTTTCATCATTCCCAAACATCTCTATTACATTTCTAAAATGGAACTCCTGGACATTTGCTCAGTGTAGTCAGTCTCCCTGGCAGTCTAGCTCGGGATTCCAATCCCAGCCAACCCCAGGTCCCATTTTCTTCCATTTGAATTACTGTAACTTTAATTTTTAATCCTAGCCCAGGGGTCTGCAACCCGCGGCTCCGGAGCCGCATGTGGCTCTTTTACACCTTTGCCACGGCTCCGGGGCGGATACTAGCGAGGGGAGGAGGCGCATTGTGCGCCCCGACACTCTCCACTGTGGCGGGCGCTGTACTGGCTGTGACGTCGCATGGGGGCGGTGCGTGCGTTAGTCACGCACCGTCCCGACGTCACCTTCCCACCCGCCCGCAACATTGTAAGGGGCATGTACGCTGGTCACTGCATTGAAAGGGGGCATGTACGCTGGTCACTGTTTTGAAGGGGAGTGAAGAACACACACACAAAAAAAGGTAACTTGTTAATTTAACGTTTATTTCTATGAGGAGGAGTAATTCTGAAGGGTCAAACAAAGAAATAATAATAAAAAGTGACAAAAATGTTATTTTTATAATGACGAGTTTTGTGGCTCCCAGTTTTTTTTTCTTCGGAAACGGGTCCAAGTGGCTCTTTTTGTCTTAAAGGTTGCAGACCCCTGTCCTAGCCTATCACAATGGCCCACATCAAGCTACAGTATAGAAAACAAAACCCCCAAATTACCACACATCCTACCCCCATGGCTCTTCTCACCTTGCGAAACCAGCGCTCTGTTTTGTAACTAAACAAAAAACAACAACACACCATGTGCCAGAAGTTTGCTTTGGTGACTCCACTTAAGCAGCAATCCTAATGGAACTTGCCTCGCAATTAGCATGCATAGGATTGCACACTGTTAACACTGGTATTTCATGCTGTTGATTCATTGTTTCCTTAAGTGTCCTCACTGGCCATGAATGAACTGTGTGCATATTTTCCACTGTCAAATACTGGAAGCTGTGCAGTCACAGAAAAGGGCAGAAAAAGGCTGTGTCCCATATGTAAGGCAAAGCTGTTTAAGGCATGTGCTGCAGTGGACACTCTGCAATGGAATGCAGAAATGTCCAAAAGCTGCCAGTTGCAGCTAGAACTTCCTTGTGGTGCCCCATTTGCTTTCACAAAGACCGTAGCTCAGTACTTGAGCATCTGCTTTGCATGCAGAAGGTTCCAAGTTCAATCCCTGGCACTGCCTGATAAGACTGAGAATGGCCTCACTCTTTAAATCCCAAAGAGACACTGCCTGTCAGTGTAGGCAACACCAAACTAGATGGAGATAATGGCATGTTCTCCTTACGTTCATATGATAATAGGTAAAGGTAAAGGGACCCCTGACCATTAGGTCCAGTCGCAGACGACTCTGGGGTTGCAGCGCTCATCTCGCTTTACTGGCCGAGGGAGCCAGCGTACAGCTTCTGGGTCATGTGGCCAGCATGACTAAGCTGCTTCTGGCAAACCAGAGCAGCACACGGAAACACGGAAACACCATTTACCTTCCTGTTGGAGCGGTACCTATTTATCTACTTGCACTGCTAGGTTGGCAGGAGCAGGGACCGAGCAATGGGAGCTCACCCTGTTGTGGGGATTCGAACCACCGACCTTCTGATCAGCAAGTCCTAGGCTCTGTGGTTTAACCCACAGCGCCACCCACGTCCCTCATATAATAATGCTTCTTGCTTAAATGGATGTGTGTTGGCCAGCTCTTGCTGTTTGGCTATGGGTGACCAAAGCACACTGCACCTGAGTGGAGGCAGTGATATTTCCGAAAGTTGGAGGCAGTGATGCTTCTGAATACCAGTTGCTGGAAACCACAGAAGGGAGAAGAGCTCTTGTGCATGGGTCATGCTTGTGGGGTTTCCTACGGGCATCTGGGGTGTGTGTGTGTGTGTGTGTGTGTGCGTGCGCAGTATGAGAACAGGATACTTGACTAGCTCGGCCAGCGCCTGATCCAGCAGGCTCTTCTCATTTATGTTCCTTATGGATATATACATTTGGTCCATTTTCTCTTCCCTAGAAGAACACAGTGTGCAACAGTCACCTTCCACGTGGAAGCAAAGTGGCAAATGGAAGGAAGAGATCGTCTGGCAATAGGGTGTTGCAGAGCAGTGAGAAGACATGTTCACTTGCTGAGGACTGTGGCTTGAAGGCAGCGGTTATGCACAATCAGAAGCTGGCTGAGGTCTGGCACTCTCCTGGGTTCCTATGTTTGTTAATTTTATTTATGCTTTTCAGGTTTATAAATTTCACTAATTTTACAATCCTTTTAACATTTCAAAACTTGACTTCCTTCCCCCTATTTCTGCGGTTCCTTAAATTTATTTTTAACATCTTCTGCATATCCAAATTAACTCACTTTGCTCATTTATTCATCTACTTTAAATATATACTCTTATAAAACTGCAGGTTATTGCAAAAATCCTGCCAATGTTCTTATCTGTTTACAATTTATCTGTCAATATTCAATAAACCATTTCCATTCATTTATAAAAAGTTTGTTATCTCGATTTCTTATTCTTCCAGTAAGTTTCACCATTTCTGCATATTCCATAAGTTTTTGTATCCATTCTTCCTTTGCTGGGACTTCTGCTTCTTTCCATTTTCGGGTGAGTAACATTCCTGCCACTGTAGTAGCATACTTGAATAAGTTTCCATACAGTTTAGGTAGTTCTGTCCCTATAATTCCCAAAAGAATTATGGGTTCCTATGTAAGATGTAGAATATGTTTTAGTGAGTCGACAAAAGGAACTATCCTGCGTGAAAACGCAACGGTACTGTGGAGACAGAATTCTTGGTCAACTATATTTTTTTGTTGGGATTACAGCGCAATCCACTTTGGCTGCAGCTGAGCTCGGTGGAGAGAACTTCAGATCTTGGAGTCTATAAAGAAAAACTATAAAGTGAGTGTGAATTTTTAATATCAAGACGCAAGAGAAGATCTGTTTCATCAAGGGATGGGTGAGGCATAGAGAGAGGCAAGGAAGAAGGCATGGCAAGAAGATCACTGTGCAAAGACCAAGTAGAAATTGTCTTGTAGGAGAGTACCAATTGCAGAAAATTGGAGATACTCTGTACTTTAATGGAAACGCTTTGCTTCCAAACTAGCTGTTAAAGGCTAGAGTAGAAGAGTAGTCACAAGATACGCCCTCTTCTACATGTATAGCAGAGATGGGGAACCATTTCTGGCTCAAAGGCCACATTCGCTGCTGAGGACCAAGGGCCACTGGAGGGCAAAGCCAGAGGCAAAAATGGACAGAGCAACAAATGTGACTCTAACCTTTCTACAGTATAATCTTCCACCGGAAACAGTTGGTTTTGGGTGGTAGCAACTGCACTGCAAAACTATTTCGGATGATCCACTATTTGCAGTCTTTAAACTCTTCTCAAAAACTTACTTACTCTGTCAAGTTTTATTTTCTCTGCTGGTTAGCGGGTGGGAGTATAAATTTGGTTTTCGTTACTGTGCTGCCAATGTTGTTTTTGCTGTTATGGGGGAGGGCTGCTTTAGATGTATGCTGTATGGTATATTAATGTTTATATTATTCTCTTCCCCCCCTCCTTCTATTGTAAATTGTATTTGTTCATAGATTTTTCTGTGTGAGTTGCTTGGAAACCTTCTTTGGCGACAAGCAATTACTAAGTTTAATACACAACCGTTGCCCCACATATGCCAAGAGCTATTGCTCAGGTCCACTCACCTTTTGTAGTTCACTGGAATTAAGATACACACAAAAAATAGAGATATTAATCACCTTTAGCAAACACTGAAGAACCTGGCAAAAGATGAGTGTGCTTTCCTAATACATGCCAATGATCTTGATCAAAGGCATTGCCAGCTACTCAGACAGGGAAGAACAAAAGAAATCATGAGACACACACACATGTGTTTTGCCAGGCTGGCTTAGCCGCCCAACAGGTAAGACATGAATATAAATAGCTGGCACAATTATGGCTAAGAGTCACGGGGATTTAGGCTCAATGAGTTCCCCATTGCAAAGGGCTGATTAAACTACCATTGTTAGATTGCCATACTTCCTCAGTGGTGAGGTAGACGCTGAAGTCAGCATGCTGAATTTGTTTTATGATCTTTACAGGGCTGGCTGCTGTTTTAATGTGCTTTAATATGTTGAATTATCTTGGGTGACATCCAGTGCTGTCCATCCACTTGCACAACAGAAATCTGCTGGGGGAATTTATTCTTTCTTAAATAAAGTTTGTAAAAAGAGGGGGTGGAGAGAGACCTCTGATTGCACAATGGGAGTTCTAAGTTCTTGTTTCCCCTTCTCAACGCCCTGAATCTGATTTGGGGGGCACACAGGGGAAAAGGGGGGGGGAATCCCACTTCTGAAATGGGTGCCCCATTGGTTATTTTAAAGGTTCCCGGCCCCTGAATATCGAGCCTGTGAATAGTTGTGTACACGTGTGGGGTACACGTGGAGTATATTTGCGTGTGACAAGCTTTTAGCAGTTTTATATCTGCTAAGTGCCTTGGTTCCTCTCAAATAATTATGGGAATTGTAGTTCAGGGAGTATACTAAGAAATTCCTACCACACTCACTTTGCAGTTTTCCTGGAGGAGAAGCAACGACCTTTAAACCAATTTAAGCCTGTACAGTGGTACCTCGGGTTAAGTACTTAATTCATTTTGGAGGTCCGTACTTAACCTGAAACTCTTCTTAACCTGAAGCACCACTTTAGCTAATGGGGCCTCATGCTGCTGCCGCACCGCCGGAGCACAATTTCTGTTCTCATCCTGAAGCAAAATTCTTAACCTGAAGCACTATTTCTGGGTTAGCAGAGTCTGTAACCTGAAGCGTATGTAACCTGAAGCGTATGTAACCTGAGGTACCACTGTAGTGTACAAAAATCCCTGTTGTTTGGAAAGATATGTGGATTTGTGCAATCCCCACATGTGCATTAACACTCTAGTTTATACACAACTGCTCAGACCCCAAAATAGGCAGATGAGGCCTTGTTAGAGGTGCCCAGTGCTGCCCAGTTGGCAATAGCTCATGTCAGGGCCTTTTCAGTGGTGGTTCCCTGATTGTGGAATGCCCTCCCTAGTGAGGTCCACCTGCTTGCATCATTATTAATCTTTAGGAGGAACCTAAAAACATTCCTGTTTACGCAGCCATTTAGTGGCTGAAGAATACTGTTCCTGGCAACCTCAAGATTATTGGATGGAAGCTGATTTTTAATTGTGATCATTTTTGGAATGTTTTTAACTATGGTTGTTTTTACAAGTTGTAGACTGTCTTTGTTTCGTTTTAAAATTGCATAGGTATCTGCCATACTGGGCTCCTAGGGGAGGATGAGTGGGATATAAATTCTGTAATCGATTTTATTGCATTAGCCATGTGGCCATAGCATAATATACATAGAAATAACAACATAAAATGGGGGTGGGGAAATAAAAGTGGATGTCGTCCTGGGCGAAATACTTTGAAAAAAAGTAATTCAATAAATAAATAACTATGCATGCACAAGTTACATTATGCAGTATACACTAAATTATATAATACCTGGAGACTTCCGGGTTGGCGCCATCGCCGAATGGCGGACTCCCTCCGAGCTTCGGAGGGAGCCTGCTCGGCAGGGGCTGGGTTCTACCGCGTCGGCGTCGCGGGGACCCTCAAAAACCATGGGCGCTGAAACCCATGGGCATGGTGACTCGGCGGGCACCGTTTGCGCCCCCCCGACCCGCGAAGGAGCCTTTTTAAAGGCTGCGGAGCGGGTGCCGGGGGGGGGGTGTGTGGTGCTATGAGTCCTCTGCTTCCCCTACCGAGCGAAGCCGCATGCCATTCAGCGGAGAGCGCTGACTTCTTCCATTGAAAATTCGGATTAAAAAGAACAACCCGTGAGTAATTGGAAACTGGACTTAAAAAGGGAAAAAAAAATTAAATTCGGAGCGAGCGGGGGAGGTGCAAAAAGGAAGTCCGTCTCCCCCCTGTCGTAGAGGATTTAAAGCAAAGGATTTAACAACTAAGATCGAGTGCTACCTTATTTTGATAAAGTCACTAATTTCACGATGGAAAATTATAAGACTGGGCTGGAGGAGAAAAGTAGAACGTGAGCTAAAATGCAACCCCCCCCCCCGGGAACCGGGAGCGATCCATGAGAGCGCCGGGAGAGGAGAAACAGAGGCTTTGACAGCTGTCAAAGGAGCTGTCAAAGCTGAAGAATAAAAAGAGAACTTTGTTATGAGGACTTTGCCGGTTACATTTGTTACAAATTAGATATAAATTGTTTAAAACAAGGAATAACAAGTTATTTTGACTGTTGGGTGCGATCTGGAAGGAAACTGAGTTACTATAATCCCTCTAGAGGGGCTGTGGGACACTACAAGTATTGCTGGCATGGAATTTGAATTGGACTTTTTATCTCCTGGGAAACTGCAGAAATGGAACACTATTTTGTCTACAGAGGTCTCTACACTAAAGGAGACAATAGATTTATCTATTGAAGAATGGAAGGGACTTGACGTAAAGTTTTGTTCCTGAATAACAAAGCCTCTGTAGGGGAGTTAGAAGCTTTTGGAATTGGAACATTTTTGCAGGAGAGCAGGAAAAGAAACTAGAGGAAAGTGAGGAGAGAGAATAATAAGAACAACATGAACAACAAGAATTGGACAAAGCTGGAAGTGGGAACATTTTGGACATCCAGATTTGAAAGGTCTAAAGAAACAAAATTGGAGTTTTTACTCTTAAATACAGAGATCTGGATGGAAAAAATGGACCTTTTTGAGATAGAGCTTTTCCAAGATTGGACGCTTGAAACTAAAGATGATCAAAAAGACGGCAAAGACTATTAAAAAGACGGCAAAGTGGACTTGTGAAGGATTTCGGCCTAGATGTGGGATCTCCAGGATGACAACAGGCATTGATGGACATTGGGGAACGCAACCGGGAAAGGGGGGAGGGAAATTCGGAATCCAAAGGGTGTTAAATTATACTTTATTCTTTGTTCTATTTTCTTTTATTTTAATCTGTTCTGCATATTAAAGAGGGGAACTCGTGGAAGGGAGCGGGGTCGATTTTAGGGGATGGAAAAACACTCTTAACATTGGGTTAACTATAATAAGTTTAAAATTTGGGGTAAGAACTTGCTGAATCTATTTGAAGGAATTGGAATACAAGAGGGGGTGGGGTGGGGAAGTCCTGGCAAGATGCTAATGAAAATAAGGTTATAAAATGGATGTTTTATTTCTTTTCTTTTTTCTGTTATATTTGAAAATGTTCAATAAATATTATTTAAAAAAATAATAATTATATAATACCTGTTCTTTAAAGAGAAAATGTCTTTAAAAAGCCAAAGAGATTTTTTGTGTGTGTCACTTACCTATAGTCTCCTTAATTTTTGAAGCTGTCACTTTTACTCCTTTTTTCTCAAGCAAATGACTAATGAAGTCGAGACACATCCCGATTTACATGGTAATGCACCAGTAAAGCAGCTTAATGGTCCAAGAGCTAACATCCAGGTTTTATGTATTTATTCAAGTGAATACGAAGGTATTTCTGCCACAAGGCTTTTCCATGTCATTTTAAGCTGTCTCTCAATAATTCTTGCCACTGTGACTAAGCTCTATACCCTTGTTAACAGTTTACTAGACAGGTGCAAAGAGGAATTAAAAGGTTTGCATGATGGGATTTTTTTTTGGGGGGGAGAGGCAGGTACATTATATAATAACTTTTAAATATGTGCACTTTTCTTGAACCCGCTGAGCCCCATTCATCAAATAAATCAGGCAAATGAACCATAAGGTAGCAGATCTAAGACGGGATTTTTGAGCAAGTGCTGCAGTTGCCACTCCTTCTGGTTACTGCTGCTCACTCTCACCCCAAGACACACACTTCACTTTCCCAAGGAATCTGTGTAAAAGTTAGATCCCATAGAATGAATTGGAGGGCATGTTCACATCACCGCTTACTCTAGATCCAGTGCGCTCCCATTGCTAGTTTTTAAAGCTGCATACACACAACGCGGGTGGCGCTGTGGGTTAAACCAGAGAGCCTAGGACTTGCCGATCAGAAGGTCGTGGTTCGAATCCCTGCGACGGGGTGAGCTCTTGTTGCTCGGTCCCAGCTCCTGCCAACCTAGCAGTTTGAAAGCATGTCAAAGTGCAAGTAGATAAATAGGTACCGCTCCGGCGGGAAGGTAAACTGCGTTTCCGTGCGCTGCTCTGGTTCGCCAGAAGCGGCTTAGTCATGCTGGCCACATGACCAGGAAAGACTGTCTGCGGACAAACGTCGGCTCCCTCGGCGAGTAAAGCGAGATGAGCGCCGCAACCCCAGAGTCGGTCACGACTGGACTTAATGGTCAGGGGTCCCTTTACCTTTACACACAACTTTAGCCACAACCCATATCGATCCTGCAGATCTTTTTTTATATATACATACAATGTTAGGTTAGAAAGAAAAGGGAGAAAGAGATGGAGGGAGAACGGTTAGTGGGGTGGGGTCAGGTGGCAATGCTTCTAGTCTTCTACTTAGTGTACATGTGGGGTTTTATGTCAGCGTCACTTGTGGGTTCTCTTTACTATTCGCTTGTATTTCTTTGCTGGTGAGAGAAATTGGGGGTGGCCTAGGGTTGTCTCTGATTGGCTGTAGTGAAATTTGTTTTTGTGTGTGAGTAGTGTGTGTGTGTGTTTGGATCAGGTTAGCCAGATTGATTCATATGCTGTTGGCGGGCTCTTGTTGTTGTCTTGTTGGGCTGTGTATGTGATAAAGGGTAACCATACCAGGGTGACGGCATCTTCTTCTATTTGTCCCCGTGTCACTTTCAGTTTATTGGCTAGTTTTTCTAATACAGTAAGACTGTTTTCCGTACTATACCATTGGTCTATGCTTACTCCTGACAGGTTTCTCCAGTGTATGGCTATGATGCTTCTGGCTGCTGAGAGTAGGTGGGTTATAAGCTCTTTGCGATGTGAGTGGGCATTATTATCTTGGAAGATGTTTAGTAGGGCCAGTTCTGAGGTGACTTCTAATACTCGCTTAGTTATTTTGCATATTTCTTGTATGATTGATGTCCAGAACAGTTGGATTTTAGGACATTCCCACCACATGTGGAGGTATGTGCCTGTGGAGATGCAGCTTCTCCAGCATTTTGATGAGGTTCTTGGGCATATTAGCATTAGTTTCCGTGGTATTAGATCCTACAGCTCCTTGACAAGTACTGCTGCTTGATGTGTTTTCCCTCAAACCAGCTTCAGGCTGACTAGAAAAGGGCCTTCTGTTGGTTCCCTCATTGCGAGAAGTGAGGTTACAGGGTACCAGACAGAGGGCCTTCTCGGTAGTGGCGCCTGCCCTGTGGAATGCCCTCCCTTCAGATGTGAAGGAAATAAGCAGCTATCTTATCTTGAAAAGACATCCAAAGGCAGCCCTGTTTAGGGAAGTTTTTAATATTTAATACTGTATTGTTTTTAACACTCGATTGGGAGCTGCCCAGAATGGCTGGGGAAACTCAGCCAGATGGGCAGGGTATAAATAATAAATTATTATTATTATTATGCCACATTCACTTTGTGAACGGTGTGCACATTTGAGACAGCCATTCCACAAGCACAGATAACAGCTTCAGGAGTAACACAGGGGTGGAGGAAGCGGGATGCAGTGGGGGCGGATCACTTTGGGTGTCACCACTGGGGGGGGGTGACAAAATGCCAGGCAGCACTCACAGTGGGGCCTGCAGTGCGCCCGAGCCACATGTCTCTCCTGGGAGGCTCCACACTGCCCAAATGGTCCACCCACGGCCTCCCCCCCAGCTGTAGGGCGGCTGATTGGGAGGAGGCAGGCAGACTCTGGAGGCCCCACTGTGCGCCCCATCCCTATGGACGGCTCACCTGCCCCTGGGCGCACCGCCCCAGGTGCCCAAGTGGCTTCCTCCACCACTGGAGTAAGCATCTGGTGTGTGTGTGTGTGTGTGATCAGCAAAACCAAAAAGGTCCTGCATATCGGGTGAAGACATCTCCACCCTTTCTCTGATGTGAACAACATTGTGTGAATGTGGCTTGAAATGCACGGCTTGGGCAGAAGAAGCTTGCTGCATTTTACGTTGCTAATGTGAACATATCCTTAAGTCTTGAGAAGCACACCAAGCTCAAAGAGGAACCTTCTCCTGCAGCTGCATGCAATTTTCCATGGCCAAGGAGGTAGAGGGTGGGAGAGGGGTGGGTCTCATAGGCTTTGTGGGTGCCAAGGGAAGATCACATGAGGCACCATGGCACCCATGGGCCACCACAGTGGGGACCCCATTATACAATCCTATTTAAATACTTACAAAATGATTTATAATTGGAACTATAAAAGATGCAAGTGGAAACAAAGATGTGCCCTCATTGTTGGAATAGGTGTTAAGATTATAAGACTTGGCACATACGATAAAACTAATTTTAAGATTAGAGAAGATATGCAATTGAAAAGTTTTGTTGAGAAATGGTCCATCTTTATAAAAAACACACACATGGAATAATACTTTTTAAAGCGTTGTGTTGTTAAGAGTTTTGTCATTGTGATTGCAATGGCAGTGTTTGTTTGGAAGATTTCAAAGGGGTTATAATATCACCATCTTGAAAGAGGCAGTGATATGGCCACTCCTGAAAAAGCCCACCCTGGACTGAGCAATTGGCTTGTGACAACTACCACCTTGTTGTCAATTCCCCCTTTCGAGGGAAGGTGATTGAGTCCGTTGTGGTACAACAGTCGTAAATACTCTTGGATGAAATGGTGATCTTGCCCCATTCCAGTTGGGTTTCAGACCTGGTTATGGGACTGAATCAGCCTTGGTTGCCCTGGTGGATGACCTTATCAGCAGGACTGGAGGATTAAAACCCTGTTAGTTTTACTTGATCTCAGGGACTTTTGATTCTATCAGACATGGTAGCTTCCTGAGCCTGATCCGTGAAATGGGCAATGTTTTACTATGGTTTGGTTCTCACCTTCAGGGTCAGTTTCAGAGCACAGCGTTGGGTGATTATCTTTTGTTCCCCTAGAAGTTCTGCTTCAGGATGCCCCAGGGTACCATCTTGTCCCTGTTTCGATTTAACATCTACATGAAGCTGTTGAGAGCTGTCATCGGTATGCGGATGATACTGAGCTCCATTTCTCTGTAACATCTAAATCAGGAGAAGCCATGCAAGTTCTGGACTGGTGCCTGGTTTCAGTGGCAGGCTGGATGAGAGCCAAGGAAGTGACTCTCTGAGTCCTGCCAAGGAGGAGATGCTGGGGGCGAGTAGTTCCTAAGTCTGGATTATTGGTCAATAGCTTGCTTTGGGTGGGGTCATATGCCCCCAGAAGGAGAAGGTTCATAGTTCTGGTGGGAACTTGGATCCATCTCTGTCACTAGAGTCCCAGGCTATGAGTGCCTTTTTACCAGCTACAGTTTCTGGACCAGGATAGCCTAACCGCTGTCATCCATGTGCTGCTAACCTCCAGATTGGATTCTTCCAAGGTGGGTCTGCCCTTTCGGCTGATCTGGAAACTGTAGGTAATGCAAAATGTAAAGGCGAGACTGCTAACTAGGGGTAGAATATTGCCAGTATATTGCTGCTGAAAGAATTGGCTGCCAATTGGCTATTGGGATAAGTTCAAGGAGCTGGTACTGATACATAAAGCCTTGCATCCCTTGGAACCAGAATGCCTAAAAGATTCTCATTCCCTTCATACCCAGCAAACTAATGCCAGTGTACTGGAAGAAGCAAAGATCACCAGTGTTGAAGCAATGATTCTTCAACATCAACTTTGTTGGACTGGTCATGTTGTGCGGATGCCTGATGATCGTATTCCAATGCAACTACTCTGTTCCGAACTTAAAAATGGAAAGCGTAATGCTGGTGGTCAACGAAAGAGGTTTAAAGACTGTCTCAAGGCAAATCTAAAAAAATGTAGTATAAAGACCAGTGCCTGCGAGCGCTCCAACTGGAGAACAGCCTTTACCAAAGGTGTCATGGGCTTTGAAGACACTCAAAGTCAGGACTTAAGGGAGAAAAGTGCTAAGACAAAGGCACACTTGGCAAATCCACACCATGATCAACTCCCGCCCGGAAACCAATGTCCCCACTGTGGAAGAACGTGTGGATCCAGAATTGGCCTCCACAGTCACTTATGGAATCATTGTTAAAACTGTGTTTATGGAAGACAATCTTACTCGGCTATGAGTGATTGCTGAAGAAGAAGAAGAAGATAACTGTGTTCTACAGGAGGGCATCCTAAAAAAATCCTATCCTATCAGGAGATCCATTTCATATGTCAGAATTGGGCCTTTATACATGCAGTTGCTCCATATATGTTTTTATTGTATTGCAAATTGCTCTGGGATGCCTCATGGGAAGCAATTCATAACCATAACCAAATGAATTAATTCATAACCAGAACCAAATGAATTAATGATAGTTTAGATTTTCATAAATGGGATTGTGCATGAATTCAATGTTTTAATAGTTTAGTTGGAAATGTTACCCACCCACACAAACACCCCCCCCACAAAACTTTTGTACAAGATAACTGAAAGTAAGAGATGAATATTACTAATGTGGAACTGGCTTTGCAGATCCCAGCTCCATGATACTACATAATCCACGTTTATTGTTCCATCACAAAACTTCTAAAATTAGATTCGGTGTCAGCAGAACAAATAGGGGCTGAGTGTTGGCAGACTAAATATAGCTTAAGTTGCAAGTTGGGTATATGTTGGGGCAATCACATGATAGTTTCATAATGTGCCACCAGAGACTTCTCCTATAAAGGAGAATGAATATGAAGAAGCAAGTGTGTGAACAGGGCCAAACAGGGCAATGCTATTAATGTCTACTCAAACGTAGTCCCATGGGACATACTCCCAGGTAAGTCTGTATACAATTGAAGACTATGTACTGCTGTTGTACAACTCTCATTCATTTCGGTGGGCCTTCCAGAGGAGAAATTATTCACAGGTTGTACTTCAGTTCACAAAACAAGCACAGATGGGCAATAGCTGTCATCACTGAGTTTGATTCTCTAGGGGGACTTGCTCATAGTACTTTCTTTCAGTTCACAATTCACCACCACCACAAGTGCTACAATTCTATGAATGAGGGGGTTGGTGCTGTGCTGTTTTGGTTGTGACTGTATGTATACATACAACATATAATGATCTATTTAATGCTATAAATGCTTAAATGTTTTTAAATGGTTAGGGACCCCCCCCCATGTTTTAGTTGTTCTTTTATCTGTAAACTGCCTTAGGGGAGAAGGTTGGGTATAAATAAATATGTAACAAAATCAGAGAATCGCAGAGTTGGAAGGGACCCCGAGGGTCATACAATACAGTAATAATATTAGCAAACTTGCACAGGGTGGGGGAAGGGAACGTCACCTGCTGAACTTCTGCCTGTCCAGTTGTTGTTAAAGGAAATGTGTGTCTGTGTCTGGTGTGTTGTTTTTTAAGGCAATCCTTACTGACACAATTCACCACTCATCGCAAAAACATAGCAAAACCAGCTATTAGATTCGTTGCAAAGAAATCCATAAAGCTGCGCGCGGGGGGGGGGGGAGCGTCTATCTCTACAGCGCAGCTTAGAACAAGCCAAGACGCCCCCCCCCAAAAAAAATACGTTTTTTTGTTTTTGTTTTGAAAGTGAAGCGCTTCCCATCTCCCTATTGCTTATTCCAGCCCTGTAATGCGCGCGACCGCATCTCTTCTGCTGGGTTACCATAGAAATAGAGGCACGGCCAGAGACGTTTGCATTCAGAGAAGTGGCCGAGGAGCGAGGGCTTGATTGGTCGGTCGCCGCAGTAGAGGAGTGGCGGAGGGTCAAGGAGAGGTGAGTTCATGCGGGGGGCGGGCGAGCCGGAGCTGGCAAAATGCGCGCTGCAAAGGGGGCCGTTGCTGATTAGAGCCCTGGACCGGTCCCCCCCCCCTTCTCTCTCTCTCTCTCTCTCTCTCTAAATGGAAGCGTTTAAGCAGCGATCTTTACAGAGACAACGCCGGCCCTCCGTTTTAACTCGCACGTGCCCAAGTTGCACGAGGAGCCTTTGAATGGGTCTCGGCCGCATGACACCTAGCGCCCTCTCGGGGGTACTGCAACCCTGCGGCGAAGGGAACGGCAGCGAGGGGCTCTTGGAAGGCTGGTCCAACCTTCCATCAATCACGGAATTGCAAGAGTTGGAAAGGGATCCTGGGAGTCATCTAGCCCAACCCGCTGCAAATGCAGGAATCTTTCACCCAACGTGGGAGCTCGAACCCACGACGTTGAGACTAAGAGGCTCTTAGCTCTACCTGGTGAGCTATCCTGAGTTCATTCCTGACCTCCATTTCCCTGATGAATACACTCCCGCTGCTTAATATCAGCTCCCTTTGCAGTGCAGGCCCAGGCACAACCCATCTCTCTGCATAGCAAGACCCTTTGAAGGTGGGAAGTTAAGACGTTTTTGAAGCAAGTTTAAAATAAAACAAAAAATGCAGAGCTCTGGGGAAAAGCACCGCCTCACATTTTAGGCACCAAAGCTGCAGAGCTTTATAGACTTACCTGGGAGTCAACCTAGTTGAGCACACTGTAGGACCTGCTTCCTAGTAAATATGCATGGGATTGCATTGGGTTCAATAGGGTTTACTACCAAGTAGACCTGGACATTGGACGCGGGTGGTGCTGTGGGTTAAACCACAGAGCCTAGGACTTGCTGATCAGAAGGTCGGCGGTTGGAATCCCCACAGCGGGGTGAGCTCCCATTGCTCGGTCCCAGTTCCTGCCAACCTAGCAGTTCGAAAACACATCAAAGTGCAAGTAGATAAATAGGTACCACTCCGGCGGGAAGGTAAATGGTGTTTCTGTGAGCTGCTCTGGTTCACCAGAAGTGGCTTAGTTATGCTGGCCACATGACCCGGAAGCTGCATGGTGGCTCCCTTGGCCAATAAAGTGAGATGAGCGTCGCAACACCAGATTTGGCAACAACTGGACCTTACCCTTTACCTTTACCTTAGACCTGGACATTCTGACCTAGGGCAAGCCCCATTGAGCTCAGTGGGGCTTACTTCTGAGTAAATGATTGATTGATTATTTGCATTTATAACCCACTTTTCCTCCAAGGAGCTCAAAGTGTGGTACATAGGCTCCTCCACATTTGATCCTCACAACAACCCTGTGACGTAGGTTAGGCTTGCAAAGAATTGCACCATTACTAGGCTTCTTTATGGGCAGCAAGGAGAGCTTTTCCTGTTATCAGGTGTTTTGGAAGGGGGGAGTGTTAGTTCCGAAAGGCAGTTTCCTACAATTATTTTAACCCAGCAAAATATTTGTGCTGCAAGATGAGTTTAAAGCATTTGACTGACTGGAGTCAGGATTTTTATTTTTATTATTAACTAAAGCACCTTGATTTTCTTATCAAAGGCTGTGGGATGTTTTCTGAATGGGCCTTAATTT